>NC_133515.1:45136818-45449772 GCF_049354715.1 Callithrix jacchus
GTGCAGCAACCCTATGAGACATGCTCAGGAGAAGGCAAATGGGCTCTCAGCAGTCAGGAGAGACAGGCAGGAGCAAGGTTGTCAGGAAGGGCCCTGGGGCAGTCTCATGCTGCCAACCCAGTGTTCATTCTCCTTTCACTCATAGGCCAAGAATCACAGACTCCTCTGACTCCACATTTTCTCTGCATGTCAAATTCACTCCCACACCCTGAACATCCAGAACATTTTGCAAACCTGTTTGCTTTTCTGCATCTCTACTGGGGATCTCTACCACCCACCATCTGTCCTCTCTGCCTGGACAATGGCTTGAGTTTCATATCTGGTCTCCTGCTTTCATTCTGATCTACCACCTCCAGCCCAATCCTTTTTCCATACAGCAACTAGAATAATCTTTTAAATAGAATCTGCTCTTTTTTCACCTTCTTGCTTGAAATCCCCAATGATTACCTATTGCTGTTAGAATGAAGATCAACATCCTTAACAAAGCTATCTCCTCTGTTATTAACCTCCCCTCACTCCAGAGCCTGTTCTTTCTGTCTCAGGATCTTTGCACATGCTATTCCCTGTGACTGAGACACCATTCTGCTCCCCCGTTCTCTGTCTAGTTAGCTTCTGCTGGGCTTTCAGAGTTAAGCTCAATCATCATTAGTTCAAGGAAGCCTTCCTTGACCTACTTGACAAAGATATTTTTCCCCATATGGAATCATGTGTTTTCCTACATGGCTCTTTTCACAGTTGTAACTATGTTTTTCCTTGGCTCTTTAAAAGTAATTTCTGTGTCTTCTCCTAGTTTGTGAGCTCCTTGAGAAAAAGGACTTTGGCCTCTCTCTCTCTCTCTCTCTCTCTCTCTCTCTCTCTCTCTCTCTCTCTCTTTCTCACTGTTGAGGCCCTGTGTTAGCATAGAACTGGGCACATGCCACATACTCAAGAAAGAGTTGTTGACCAAATGAATAAATAAGTATCTGTCTGTTGTCAGCAGCTGGGGGCAGGGGAGATGAAGGAATTTATGGAAATAAGTAAAAATAATCTCTTTTAATATCCAGTGTAGCTGGTGAGAAAGACCAGAGCACATGGAATAATAATGACTGCACACTCCATCAGACTAAATTATGCTGTGGATTATGAAATTATGCTCAGAAGGGTGCAGAGAACTTAAAAGAAGGAAAGGAAAAAAGAAATCCAAGGTATATAGCAATTCAATATTTACATACTGTATGTCTCCTGTTGGCAAACACACAATGATGCTTAAAACACAGAATGTTCTTTTCCACGATGGCTGACTACAAGCATTTCCAATAATCTCATCGACTTAGAGGAATCAAACTAGTGTGCAGACAACCACACCTTAAACACAGTATTCAAGAAGGAACTTGGGAGTACAACAAAAAAGCGAGAGGAAGCTTTGAAATCGAGGAAGAAGGAAAACAGGAAGGCTGTGTGGCTGAGGCCAGCTGGGAACGGGGAGCGAATCCCCCACATGGGAGATGGTGAGTGAGTGCCTTTCTGCTCTCCACTTTCCCTGTGGGGAATCATGCAATCCAGGCCATGAGAGAGCACCTTGACTTCCCCACACCATGAATCTAACTTGAGGAGTGGCAAGAAGACTGTGATAAGGAAGTGCTCCAAGGAACGTCCTATACCCTCTTTGAAACCTAGCTGGCTGCTGTGGGACAACATTCTGGATCAGAGTTCTTAGCAGACTGTGCATGGGGATCGTGGGTGGTGCTTGCAGGACTGGGGCTTGAGTGGGGGATAAACTCCTGCAGCCAATCCTGAGAAGCAAGTGAGGAGTAGGCTCCAGCCACTGGCATTGGAACTGGGCACACCACCGTCCCAGGTCCTAAGCAAGCAGAGAGTTGCTGGGGAGGCTTGGTCTTAAGCTGAGTGGCATCTCCTATGGCTTAGAGCTAAGTTGTGGATTAGGTACAGCCTGCCAGGACTGACTGGGTGGCAAGGTTGGCTTCCATAGTCAGAATGGAGGAGGGAACCCTGCTGGGACTGGGGTGTGAGACAAATGCAAGTCTTATTCCCATGGGCCAAAGCGGTGGGCACTGGGACAGCCCCAACCTATGCTAAGACTTCAGGACAGCAATAGTTGCCCCTCACCAAGGGGCCTAAGGACTTCCTCTACCCCCAGTCAAGGCTGATGTATACATATGCCATTGGAGAGCCTCAGTACAAGCTTGCTTGGTCCTCCACCCAACTTTGCCCCCTCCTCCAAGACTGAGTGTGGGATCCAGGCTCCTGGGTGTTCCAACGACCACCTGGGCCACCCAAATACCTCTCCTGGGGAACAGAGGTCAGGCATAAATTGCCATGCTACCCCCACAGCTGGTTCTTACTTGCAAGCACCATCTACTAGCCTGGAGGCTGGCCCGTACAGCCAATTGCAACAACTGCTAACACAAAAGCATGGTGGTTGAGAACTAGAAGAACATTTCATGACCACTACTATGGTCACTGCCCCCACCATCCCAGTCGCCCAAAAGGTCAAAAGCTCACTTACTACTACAATCAGCATCCAAAAAAGCCCCCACAGGCCTGCCTGGAACTGCCAAACAGGTGCCAGCATATGCTTGCTGCCTGAAGTCACAAGGAGAAGCACACTTGGCCCCCCACTGCTACCACTGAAACCTGAAAAAGTAACCAATAACTTCACCCTAACACACTAAGGAATCAACAGATACCACTAAGGCTATTTATGACCAAGGAAATCATACAGAGTCTTCACCACTGCATACACTAAGAAGCAAAGCCAAATGACCCTACCCAACAAACATCGTAGTCACATCTTCAAGAAAAAAGTACCCCCACCCCACAATGAATGTAAATTCAAAAATAAGAGGAAGTGACTGTTGCTTCAGATGTGCAGAAATCAATGTAACAATACAGGAAGCATGAAAAAGCAATGCAATATGACACCCTCAAGGAAGACAATAATTCTCTAGCAATAGCTTCTAACAACAACAAAAAAATCTTCAAAATGCCAGATAAAGAAATCAAAATATCGATTTTTAAGGAAGCCTAATTAGATGCAAAAGAAATCTAAAATCAATACAAAGAAATCAGAAAATCAATTCAGGATATGAATGAGAAATTTACCAAGAAGATAGATATCTTTTAAAACATCCAAACAGAAATGGTGGAACAAAAAAAATTTATTGAAGTGATTACAAAAAACATTCGAAAGCTACAGCTTTCTCCCATTAGACCACGCAAAAGGTCAGAACTTCGGAGCTTGAATAAAAGTATTTTGAAATAATCAGTACCCAGATCATCTAGACAGAAGATCAATTTAAAAATTGGTCTTAAATTAGACTTTACACCAAATGGGCTGAACAGATATTTACGGAACATTCTATACAACAATTGCAGAATAATACATTCTTCTCAACAACACAAGGAACATTCTCCAAGACAGATCATATATCAAGCTACAAAACAAGTCTCAACAAATATTTAAAAACTGCAATCATATCAAGTATTTTCTCAGACTACAATGGAATAAAACTAGAATTCAATACCAAGAGGTGCTTCAAAAACGACACAAATACATGGAAAATAAACAGCATGCTACTACTGAGTGATCATTGGGTCAATGAAGAAATTAAGATGGAAATCTAAAAATTTTTTAAACAAATGAAAATATAAACGCAACATACCCAAACCTGTAGGATACATCAAAAGCAAAGAGGGATGTTAATAGCATTAAATACCAACATCAAAAGGTAGAAAGAGTACAAATTAACAACCTAACTTCACACCTCAAGGAACTAGAAAAGCAAGAACAAACCAAACTCAAAATTAGCAGAAGAAAAGAAAAAACAAAGATCAGAGCAGAACTAAATAAAATAGAAACCAAAGAAACAATACAAGGATTCAACAAAAAGCTGGCTTTTTGAAAAGATAAACATAAGTGTTAAACTTCTAGTTAGACTAACCAAGAAAAAGAAAAAAAGAGATCCAAATAAATCAAATCAGAAATGAAAAATGAAACATTACAACTGATACCATCCAGATACAAAAGATCATCAGAGATTATTACTAACAACTAACTGCTCACAAACTAGAAAACCTAGAGGAAATGGATAATTTCCTTGAAAATATACCTCCCAAGATTGAAGCAGGAAGAAATAGAAAGCCTGAAATGACCAACAAAGAGTAGTGAGATTGCATCAGTAATAATAAATCTCCCAAAAAAGAAAAGCCCAGGACCAGGTGGATTTACAGTTGAATTCTACCAAACATACAAAGAAGATCTAATACAAATCCTCCTGAAACTGTCCCCAAAAAATGAAAAGGAGAGAATTCTCCCTAACTCATTCTACAGGGCCAGTATCACTCTGATACCAAAACCAGACAAGTACATAACAACAACCAAAAATAAAACTAATATCCCTGATGAATATACACTCAAAAATTCTCAACAAAATACTAACAAACCAAATCCAACAGCACATCAAAAAGATAATACACCATGATCAAACAGGTTTTATATCAGGAATGTAAGGATGATTCAATATACACAAATCAATAAATGTGATACATCAAACAAACAGAATTAAGGCAAAAACCACATGATCATCTCAACAGACATAGAAAAAGCATATGATAAAATTCAGCATCTGTTCATAATAAAAACTTTCAACAAACTGGGCATAGGAGAAACGTGCCTCAAAATAATATGGGTCATATGCAACAAATGCACAGCCAACATCACACTGAATAGGAGAAAGTTGATAGTACTCCCTCTAAGAACTAGAACAAAACAAGTATGTCAACTTCACCATTCCTGCTCAATAGAAGTCATACTCAGAGTAATCAGGCAAGAGAAAGGAATAAATGGCATCTAAACTGGAAAAGAGAAGGTCAAATTATCCCTATTTGCTGATGATGTGATCTTATATCTAGAAAAACCTAAGGACTCCACCAAAAAACTCTTAGATTTGATACATGTATTTAGTAAAGTTTCAGGATACAAAATCAACATACAAAAATCAATAGCATTTCTATACACCACTAATGATCTAGCTGAAAACAAAATCAAGAAGGCATTCTGATTTACAATAGCTATAAAAAAATAAAATACCTAGGAATAGGATGACTCAAGATGGCGCTGTGAGAACAACCCAGGATTGAGGCTCTCGCTGGATGCGCGGAGTAGGTGAGTCAGGGACGCATTTCCAGACGGACCTTTGTTGCCCACAGAACGGGGAAATTCCCAGATATAAAACAAAGGCGGGACGCCAGCTAGAGATCTTGACTGGTGTAGCCAGCAGCCGTTGCGGCTGAGGCCCGCGCTGGAGCGCAGAGGCGCTCCACAGAGGTCCGCACAAAAGCGCACTGTTCCGGGTGCCCTGTTGAACTGGCAACCTGAGACCTGAGAGGGCTGAACTTGAGACTGAACGGGACTTGAACAGTGAGCCAGCCCAGGACAAAGCGTTAGGGGTAGCGCAGTGCGACAAACAAAACGGGATTCCAAACGCTCCCTGTTAGGAGGTTACCTTAAGGCGCAGCTCCGTGCGGGAGGGGCGTCCGCCATTACCGAGGCAATCAGCCCCTACTGAGGTACACGCCCATTGCTGACGCAGCCTGCCGTTGCCGAGGCAACCCAGTACAACTGAGAGACTCCGCCGCAGGGCGGAGCCCGCGGCTGCAGGGCGGAGACCACAGAAACAGGGTAAACCTCACACCAGCAGGGCGGAGCCCCGGCAGGACAAGACTGCCTCCTAGCTGGGCAGGACAACCCGGCAGACACTCAAAGATAAAGCACCAACCCCTTCAGAAAGAGCTGCCGAGAAAAAAAGGGCTTTTTTTGAGTTCTGTTGCAGCAGAACTAAACATAGCAGCCTAACAGCCCTGAATGAACATCAGAGCTCACAGCTCAGCACTTGAGCTACTATAAAGTACGGACTGTCTCCTCAAGCAGCTCCCTGACCCCTCTATATCCAAAAGGCTGACATTTGGCAGACATCATTCTGGGACAAAGATAGCAGTAAAAGAAACTGGTAGCATCCCTACTGTTCCGCAGCTGCTATAGGTGTACCCCAGACAAGCAGGGCCTGGAATGGACCTCTGCAGTCGTACAGCAAAGGGGCTAGACTGGTAGAAGGAAAACCAAGTAACAGAAATACTTCATCATCAACAATCTGGGGGTCCACCCAGAGACCCAATCGAAAAGTCAGCAACTACACAGACGACAGGTGGATAAATCCACAAAGATGGGAAGAAACCAGCACAAAAAGGAGGAAAACACCCGAAACCAGAACACCTCACCTCCTAGAAAGGAACAAAACTCCTCACCAGCAAGGGAACAAAGCTGGATGGAGAATGACTGTGACGAAATGACGGAATTAGACTTCAGAAGGTGGATAGTGAGAAACTTTTGTGAGCTAAAAGAACATGTTTCAAATCAATGCAAAGAAACTAAGAACCTTGAAAAAAGATTCGAGGAAATGATAACAAGAATGGATAACTTAGAGAGGAATATGAATGAATTAAAGGAGATGAAAAACACAATACGAGAACTTCGCGAAGCATGCACAAGCTTCAATAGCCGAATTGACCAAGCAGAAGAAAGAATTTCAGAAGTCGAAGATCAACTCAATGAAATAAAACAAGAAACCAAGATCAGAGAAAAAAGCGCAAAAAGGAATGAACAAAGTCTCCGAGAAATGTGGGACTATGTGAAGAGACCTAACCTACGTTTGATAGGTGTACCAGAATGTGACAAAGAGAATGAATCCAAGTTGGAAAATACTCTTCAGGACATTATCCAGGAAAATTTCCCCCACCTAGCAAGACAGGCCAACACTCAACTGCAGGAAATACAGAGAACACCACGAAGATATTCCGCAAGAAGAGCAACCCCAAGGCACATAATCGTCAGATTCAACAAGGTTGAAATGAAGGAGAAAATACTAAGGGCAGCCAGAGAGAAAGGTCGGGTCACCCACAAAGGAAAGCCCATCAGACTCACAGCAGATCTCTCGGCAGAAACTCTGCAAGCCAGAAGAGAGTGGGGGCCAATATTCAACATCCTTAAAGAAAAGAACTTTCAACCCAGAATTTCATATCCAGCCAAACTGAGCTTCAGAAGTGAAGGAAAAATAAAATCCTTTGTGAACAAGCAAGTACTCAGAGATTTTTGTCACCACCAGGCCTCCTTTACAAGAGCTCCTGAAAGAGGCACTACACATAGAAAGGAACAGCCAGTACCAGCCATTCCAAAATCACACTAAATGCTAAAGAGCATCAACATAATGAAGAATCTACAACTAACAGGCAAAACAGCCAGCTAGCATCAAAATGGCAGTATCAAATTCACACATAACAATACTAACCCTAAATGTAAATGGACTAAATGCACCAATCAAAAGACACAGACTGGCAAATTGGATAAAAATCCAAAACCCATCAGTGTGCTATATCCAGGAAACCCATCTCGCATGCAAGGATACACAAAGGCTCAAAATAAAGGGATGGAGGAAGATTTACCAAGCAAATGGAGAGCAAAAAAAAGCAGGAGTTGCAATTCTCATCTCTGATAAAATAGACTTTAAAGCAACAAAGATCAAAAGAGACAAAGAAGGCCATTACATAATGGTAAAAGGATCGATACAACAAGAAGAGCTAACGATCCTAAACATATATGGACCCAACACAGGAGCACCCAGATACATAAGGCAAGTTCTTAACGACTTACAAAGAGACTTAGACTCCCACACAATTATAGAGGGAGACTTTAACACCCCACTGTCAATATTAAACAGATCAACCAGACAGAAAATAACAAGGATATCCAGGGCTTGAACTCAGACCTGGAGCAAGCAAACCTGATAGACATTTACAGAACTCTCCACCCCAAATCCACAGAATATACGTTCTTCTCAGCACCACATCACACCTACTCTAAAATTGACCACATAATTGGAAGTAAAGCACTGCTCAGCAAATGCAAAACAACTGAAATCATAACAAACAGCCTCTCAGACCATAGTGCAATCAAGTTAGAACTCAGAATTCAGAAACCAACCCAGAACCGCACAGCTTCATGGAAACTGAACAACTGGCTCTTGAATGTTGACTGGATAAACAACGAAATGAAGGCAGAAATAAAGAAGTTCTTCGAAACCAAGGAGAACGAAGACACAACATGCCAGAATCTCTGGGACACATTTAAAGCAGTCTCTAGAGGAAAGTATATAGCAATAAGTGCCCATATGAGAAGAATGGAGAGATCCAAAATTGACACCCTATCATCAAAATTGAAAGAGCTAGAGGAGCAAGATCAAAAAAACTCAAAACCCAGCAGAAGACAAGAAATAACTAAGATCAGAGCTGAACTGAAGGAGATTGAGACACGAAAAACCCTCCAAAAAATCAATAAATCCAAGAGCTGGTTTTTTGAAAAGATCAACAAAATAGACAGACCACTAGCCAGATTGATTAAAAAGAAAAGAGAGAACAACCAAATAGATGCAATAAAAAATGATAAAGGGGAAATCACCACAGATTCCACAGAAATTCAAACCATCGTAAGAGAATATTACAAACAACTCTACGCACATAAGCTAGCAAACCTGGAAGAAATGAATAAATTCCTGGACTCCTGTGTCCTCCCAAGCCTAAACCAGGAGGAAGCTGAAACTATGAATAGACCAATAACAAGGGCAGAAGTCAAGGCAGCAATTAAGAGTCTACCACACAAAAAAAGCCCAGGTCAAGACGGATTCACAGCCGAATTCTACCAGACACACAAAGAGGAGCTGGTACCATTCCTTCTGAAACTATTCCAAATAATCCAAAAAGAAGGAATCCTTCCCAAATCATTCTATGAGACCAATATCATCCTGATACCAAAACCCGGCAGAGACCCAACAAGAAAAGAAAACTTCAGGCCAATATCCATGATGAACATAGATGCGAAAATCTTCAATAAAATATTGGCAAGCCGATTGCAACAGCAAATCAAGAAACTTATCCATCATGATCAAGTAGGATTCATCCTGGGGATGCAAGGCTGGTTCAACATACGCAAGTCTATAAATGTAATTCACCACATAAACAGAACCATAAACAAAAACCACATGATTATCTCAATTGACGCAGAGAAGGCATTCGACAAAATTCAACAGCCCTTTATGCTAAAAACCCTCAATAAACTCGGTATTGATGGAACATATCTCAAAGTAATAAAAGCTATTTATGACAAACCAACAGCCAATATCATACTGAATGGGCAAAAACTGGAAGCATTCCTTTTGAAATCCGGCACTAGACAAGGATGCCCTCTTTCACCACTCCTATTCAATATAGTACTGGAAGTTCTAGCCAGAGCAATCAGGCAAGAAAAAGAAATAAAGGGTATTCAAATAGGAAAGGAGGAAACCAAATTGTCTCTCTTTGCAGACAACATGATAGTATACCTAGAAGACCCCATCGCCTCAGCCCAAAAACTCCTGAAACTGATAAGCAACTTCAGCAAAGTCTCAGGATATAAAATCAATGTGCAAAAATCACAAGCCTTCCTCTATACCAATAACAGACTTAAAGAAAGCCAAATCAAGAACGAACTGCCATTCACAATTGCTAAAAAAAGAATAAAATACCTTGGAATACAACTCACAAGGAACGTAAGGGACCTCTTCAAGGAAAACTACAAATCACTGCTCAACGAAGTCAGAGAGGACACAAACAGATGGAGAAACATTCCATGTTCATGGTTAGGAAGAATTAATATCGTGAAAATGGCTATACTGCCCAAAGTAATTTACAGAATCAATGCTATCCCCATCAAGCTACCATTGACTTTCTTCACAGAACTGGAGAAAACCACCACGAACTTCATATGGAACCAAAAGAGAGCCCGCATAGCCAAGTCAATTCTAAGCAAAAAGAATACAGCGGGGGGCATCACACTACCGGATTTCAAACTATACTACAAGGCTACAGTAATCAAAACAGCATGGTACTGGTACCAAAACAGAGATATAGACCAATGGAACAGAACAGAGGCAACACAGCATATCTACAACCACACAATCTTTGATAAACCTGTCAAAAACAAGCAATGGGGAAAGGATTCCCTGTTCAACAAATGGTGTTGGGAAAACTGGCTAGCCATGTGCAGAAAGCAGAAACTGGACCCCTTCCTGACACCTTACACTAAAATTAACTCCAGATGGATTAAAGACTTAAACATAAGACCTGGCACCATAAAAACCCTAGAAGGAAATCTAGGCAAAACTATCCAGGACATAGGAGCAGGCAAGGACTTCATGAACAAAACACCAAAAGCATTGGCAACAAAAGCCAAAATAGACAAATGGGACCTAATGAAACTCCACAGCTTCTGCACGGCAAAAGAAACAGTCAATAGAGTGGATCGGCAACCAACAGAATGGGAAAAAATTTTTGCAGTTTACCCATCTGACCAAGGACTGATATCCAGAATTTACAAAGAACTCAAACAGATTTACAGGAAAAAAACAAACAAGCCCATTCAAAAGTGGGCAAAGGATATGAACAGACACTTTATGAAAGAAGACATATATGAGGCCAACAATCATATGAAAAAATGCTCATCGTCACTGGTCATTAGAGAGATGCAAATCAAAACCACATTGAGATACCATCTCACGCCAGTTAGAATGGCGATCATTAAAAAATCTGGAGACAACAGATGCTGGAGAGGATGTGGAGAAAAAGGAACACTTTTACACTGTTGGTGGGAGTGTAAATTAGTTCAACCACTGTGGAAGTCAGTGTGGCGATTCCTCAAGGCCTTAGACATAGAAATTCCATTTGACCCAGCAATCCCATTACTGGGTATATATCCAAAAGGCTATAAGTCGTTCTACTATAAGGACACATGTACACGAATGTTCATTGCAGCACTGTTTACAATAGCAAAGACTTGGAATCAACCCAAATGCCCATTGATGATAGACTGGATTGGAAAAATGTGGCACATATACACCATGGAATATTATGCAGCAATCAGAAATGATGAGTTTGTGTCATTTGTAGGGACATGGATGAATCTGGAGAACATCATCCTCAGCAAACTGACACAAGAACAGAAAACGAAACACCGCATATTCTCACTCATAGGTGGGTGATGAAAAATGACAAAGCATGGACACAGAGAGAAGAGTACTAAACACTGGGGTCTATTGGGGGGAAATGGGGAGGGCCAGTGGGAGGGGGAGGTGGGGAGGGATAGCCTGGGGAGAAATGCCAAATGTGGGTGAAGGGGAGAAAGAAAGCAAAACACACTGCCATGTGTGTACCTATGCAACTGTCTTGCATGTTCTGCACATGTACCCCCAAACCTAAAATGCAATAAAAATTAAAAAAAAAAATACCTAGGAATATATTTAACCGAGGAGGTGAAAGATCTCATTAGGGAAAACTACAAAACACTGGCAAAAGAAATTATAAATGACACAAACAAATACAAAAAAATCTCATACTCATGCATCAGAAAAATCAATATCATTAAAATGATCATGTTGCCCAAAGCAATCTACAGATTCAGTACAATTCCTATTAAAATACCAATGTCAGTCATTTCTTCACAGAACTAGGAAAAGAATCCTAAAATTTATATATAACCGAAAAGAGCTGAAATAGGCAAAGTAACCCTCTGAAAAAAACAAACAAAAAACAAGCCTGGAGGCATCATATTACTTGACTTCAAATTATACTACAAGGCTATGATAAGCAAAACAGCATGTTACAGGTATAAAAACAGACACATAGATCAAGGGAACAGAACAGATAGCCTAGAAATACAGCCACATATTTACAGCCAATTGATCTTTGACAAAGTCTATAAGAACATACCCTGGAGAAAAGACACCCTTTTCAATAAGTGGTGCTGGGAAAATCTGATTGCCAAATGCTGAAGAATGAAACTGGAGCCCTATCTCTCACCATATATAAAAATCATTCAAGATGATTAAAAACTTAAATGTAAGATCTGAAACTATAAAAATGCTAGAATAGAACCAAGGGAAAAGTCTTCTGGACATTGGTCTAGGCAAAGAATTCATGACTAAGGCCTCAAAAGCACAGGCCACAAAAATAAAAATAAACAAATAGGACTTAATTAAGCTAATAAGTTCCTGTACAGCAAAAGAAATGATCAACAGAGTGAACAGACAACCTACTGAATGGGAGAAAATAGTTACAAACTATGCAGATGATAAAGGACTAATTTATCCAGAATCTACAAGGAGCTCAAATAATTAAACAACAATAAAAAATCCTGAACATTACTAATCATCAGAGAAATGCAAATGAAAACCTTAATGAGATAGCATCTTACACCAGTCTGACTGGCTATTATCAAATAGTAAAAACATAACAGATGTTGGTCAAGACGCAGAGAAAACACTTACACTGTTGGCTGGAATGTAAATTAGTTCAACCTCTATGGAAGGCAGTATGGAGATTTCTCAGAAAACTAAAAATAAAACTATTATTTGATCCAGCAATCCCACTATTGGGTAACTACCCAAAGGAAAGGAAATCATTATGACAAGAAGATTATTTCACTTGTATGTTTCTCATAGGATTATTCACAATAACAAAGACATGGAATCAACCTAACTGTCCATCAACAGATGATTGGATAAAGAAAATATGGTATATAGACACAGTGGAATACTTACTATTCAGCCAAAGACTAGTAAATATGAAATTTCTAAGTAAATATGAAATTTGCAGCAACGTCGATGGAACTAGAAGCCATTTTTAAGTGAAACGAGTCAGACACAGAAAGACAGATATCACACGTTCTGACTTACAAGTGGAAGCTAAATAATGTGTACACGCAGACATAGAGTATGGAATTACGGAAAACAGAAACTTGGAAGGATGAGGGGATGGAAGAGGAAGTATTATGAGAAATTACCTAATTAGTACAATGTGTGTTATCTGGAAGATGGTACCCTAAAAGCCCTGGCCACTACTACACAATCTATGCATGTAACAAAATTGCACCTGTACTCCAAAATTTGTAGAAATTAATAATAATTTCAAAAACATAGGACTTGCTTCAGGACCTTAAATTTGGGTTGGGTAGAGCAGGACAATGTAATGCATTGTTTCCTCATTCAGCAATGGCCTGAGCAAAACCTCAGGTGGCTCATCTCTGGAGGAAGAGGACAAAAGCAGGTCTGGACAGAGTGACGATTTGCAATTTGAACTGCTTGCTCCCTGGAGATGGGACAGGGACCTAGTTTCAGTGTGGAGATCCAGAGAAGGCATGGATGTCTTACTAAAAGCAAGGAGTAGTTTAGAGAAAATGGGCAGGAGTAAGCTGAGAGTGAGTTGTCAGAAGTCACAAGCCCTTAGGAAAGGGTTGTAAGAAATTAGCCCACTGAGAACAAAAAGACTGAAATACCAATGTGCTGCTTCTAAGGTGAGAGGAATGCTCAGAGCCAATTACAGGCAGGAGAAGCCCTGAGGAAGGAGTGAGGAAGGAGTTAGGAATGTTGTGAAAACCATGTGGGTCATCTCTCCAGTAAAGGGAGAAAAGGAGCCCAAAAGGGGACTGTGGGCCAAAAGAGGTATCAGCTCTGCAGAATTGTCATCAGAATAACTTCTAAAATTGAAAATTGAGATTCATTCCCTAGGGTGTATCGATGGGCTACAGGTGTCTGAAAATATTTTGCTGTTGAAAGAAAAATTGCTTTTGTCTAGGTATTTTTTTCTGGGGAGAGTTTCTATAGCTTTCATCGGATTCTCCAAGAGGGTCTTTGCACCAGCAAGAGCTTCACCAAGATTCACCACTGACATACTTGAAGGAAGACAGTATACTTCTAGAGGACACAAGCCATTTACTGAACAATCTCTCAAATAATCTGATCATCATCTAACCAAGAAAAGCTTATTGAGGGAGCAGAACATAGTGCTACTATGGGAAAATGAGGTCATTCTTTCACCCATTCTATTAATAAATCTTCGTTAAGTACTGTTTAGATTCTTGGATATGGTACAAGAAAAAAAAAAGAGAAAAACAATTCCTGCCAAGTAGATTGAAACTTTTGTTGCAGTAAGGGGAGTCTAGTTAGAAACAAAACAAATGAATAAAATACTTAGCATGTTAGAGGGGTTCAATGTTAAACTGAATGATACAGGAAGGCTTACAGGAAGGCTTACTGAAGTGATGTTTGAGCAAAGACCTGAAGATAGTTAAGGGACCAAGCCATGCAGCTACCTGGGGATAAAGGATTCCAAGCAGAGGAAACAGCAAGTGCAAGGGCCTGAAGGCAGGAACAAGGCTAGGATGTCTGAAGAGGCTGGTGAAGCTAGTGAAATGAACATGGGAGAGGGTTCTAGAAAACAAATTCAGAGGGCAAATGCGGGGAAGGGGGACAGACTGTGTGCTATAAGATTATTATAAGGCTTTTGACTTTTACTCTGAGTGAGGAAGGAAGCTACTGGAGGATAATGAGCTGAGAAGAATCTTGGTATGACAGGTTTACCCAGCTCACTCCGGCTGCTCTGTTGAAAACAGACTGTAAGATGGCAGGGGTGAATGTGTGGAGATGAGTTTGAAGGCTAGTACTGTAATTTGACAAGAAAGGATTCCGATTGCATCAGGGTGGTAGTGAAGGTGGTGGCAAGGGTACAGGCTCTGGGTGGAAAAACCACAGAAAGTTTCATAAAGGGCAAGAAAGAGGTGGCAGCAACACGTCTCAGTGACTTCACAATAATTGGGAGGCAGACTTTGCTGTGGAAAGAGAAAAGTTCCTCTTCAAAGTTTCCTTGCTTGTTAAATAACAAATCCTTCTTGCTTTTCGCTAATAACTCTTTGTTAAGTCCTATCCTATATAGTTGTTAAACATGTTTACACATGTTTACAGGCACGTAGTACATTCTATGTCCTTGTACTTTAACCAAGATTATCTGTGCTGGATGCGCTCACAGGCATGTCCCAGCTTATAGCCTATGCCCCTTCCTTATTTGGACTTCCTTTTTGTTCTCCATTGCTTTTACTTGTTTAGAAAAGTTTTGAGTTCTTAGCCATTTAGGTTTTAGTTTAGATTGTGAGGTCTGGCTCCAGCCGACACTGGAGATCAAACATGGCAGTAAGGACAGTCCCCAAATATGTAAGGGATAAATACGTCTGCTTTTCCTTTGTTCATAGTACTCTCGTGGCAAGATGGCTGGTGAGGGTACCCTTCCTGCAGAAAGTAAACATTGCTTTGCTGAGTGATCCTTTGTTTCAGTGCTAATTTTTTTTTGTGGCACTGAGCACCTGTTTCCAACACTTGCCCATCTAGTCAACCCATGTTAGAAGTGCTTTCCAAGTGGTAATGTGCTGTGGTAAAGCCCTGGCCTTGCCCCTCACCTGCTGGGCCCGTAGGACAGGTCATTTGTCCCTTTAAGACCAACATTCCCTAACGTACAAACAGTAAGAACAAATTTCTGATTAGCCCAGTGGCCTAAAATGAGACTCTATACTGTCTTAAAAATTCCCTCACATTCTGGAATCTATGATTTTGGTTAGTAACTTTAAAAATGTCTGCACATGGGGCTCATGCCTGTAATCCCAGCACTTTGGGAAGCCGAGGCAGGTGGATCAGCTGAAATCAGGAGTTCGAGACCAGCCTGGCCAACAAGGCGAAACCCAGTCTTTATTAAAAATTAGCTGGGTGTGGTGGCACACGCCTGTAATCCCAACTACTTGGGAAGCTGAAGTAGGAGAATCGCCTAAACCCAGGAAGCCAAGGTTGCAGTGAGCCGAGATTGCACCACTACACTCCAGTGTGAGAGACAGACTGAGACTCCATCTCAAAAAAAAAAAAAAAAATTCTGAGATACCCTATCAGAGGCAACAGTTTTTTGAATACGTAAGTGGTATTGCACTCTGATTTTCCCTCCCCTGGACTTTCCACCGCCTACAGCACTTATGCTTGACTTGCTTCTCAGGGTGGTGGTCTTGGGGAGTGGTAAAATCCCCATGTGTATCATGACAGAGTACAACAGTTCACTATGGCAAGGCTCAGCCAAGCATCACAGCAGCCACAGAACCTAGTGAAAGTACACGGATACCATTTTGACTCAGAGCAGGTGCATGATTAGGCAACATCCACTACCCTTGTCTATACAGATAACTTAAAGCACTGAACTTTTTTGGAGAAAACAAAAAAGGGTGGCTCACAATCTCAAAATCCAGCACAATAAAGAATGTCACAGCTAAGATTTTCCGGCATGTTGCCTAATTATGTACCTGCTGGTCATTTGCTCCCTGAGAAAAAGACAGGGTAAAATCAATGCTGATGTCCCCTTTCTTGGTCCCAGACTCTTGTAAGACCTCTTGGCAGTTCCTGCTCTTAGTTTCTTTGAGAAGCTAATCTATCTAACCAGCAAATTTCTCTTGATTGCTTGATGTTATTCGATATGATTTCTATTTGTAACCAAATAAACTCTGAAATGTATCAATTAAGATTCCATAGCAACTTGGGGGAAATGCTTAAGCCATAAAATTTTTTTTTAAGTGTGTAGATGTAAACAGCAGATGAAAGAAAAACACAAAAGTGCCTCTGGTGGAGTATTTTTTCTTTACTTTTCGTAAAATTATTGTGCTATTCTTGGAATTTCTGAAAGAAGCTGTTGGGCAGCCAATAAATATCTAACATTCAAACTATGAAAGCCTCCCTAAATGATATCCAAAATAATGTGCCACACAGTCAATACATAATTATATATTTAAGGTTGTCTGGAGTTGACCCAAGTAGGCCTGCTCCTAAAAAGTTGAAGGAAAATGTTAGCTTGAGAACTCATATATGTCAGTTCTTTCATACTTTTATAAAAGGAGAGAAACATACTAGATTCACGTGTTTGTTAATTTCAGATGGTTTTTGCATCCGTTTTCTTTAGTCAGGACCCTCTGCAAATGTAGAAACATCACCAGGATTCCCAGAGAGTTCAAATTCTTAAGCTGTGAAACCCAGAAAAGTGTTGAATGCTTGCAGGTGTACAGAAATCAGCATTTCACTGTATACCTGCAAGATGCCAGACACAATTCCTGAGCCCTCCCCAGTCTGACCATCCCTCTTTTGGACAGCAGCTTTATTTTCCTGTGCTGACTTATGCAGCCTAACTCATGCTTTCAACATAGCTCTTCCCATAAGCTCCCAGAACTAGGCAGACTCACGGTGCTGCATGAGCCAGTGCTGCTGGGGACCCAGGGTCAGCTCATCCAACCCATTCATTTTACAGACGATAGTACTTTGGCCCAGAGCGGAGAAAAAACTGCTCCCAGATATCATGCACATTTACTCAGTGCAAAGGACTTGCTTTCCCTCCAGTTAATTTGGAGATGGATCTTTGAGATGACCTGGGTGGGGCAGGGGGTGGGAAGCTAGAAGCTCTGAGTCCACTTTTTCTCCACATTTGACAGAGGACTTGGCCATAGGCATGCCCAGAACTGTTTTCTGGTTGTCTCTCTTGAGCACTGCTGAAGGAGCTATCACATCTGGAGCTACTTCCTACTCCCTGAGATGTCATAGGTGCCTGCCCACGAAAGCCTACAGGGGTCCTTACCTCCAGAGGGTGCGCCAGCAACTCTCCTGAGGAATTTAACCCACTCCTCCATCTCCGCCTGGGAGCTGGCCATGAGGACATAGGAGTCCTGTCCCATGCGATTCTGGTCCCATGAGGCTGGAGGAAGAAGTAGCACTTGTGAAGGTCTTAGAGCAATAAGAGCATGAAAGCAAGGGGAAGGGAACCAGACCTGAACTGATTTCTTGGTTCAGTGAAGCACTACCAGGCAAACAACACAATGCATTGTCTAATTATCCTCAGTAGAACTGGATATTTGGGCACTCCTACTGTTTTTGCTGAAGCTGTAACTCTACAGACAAATCATTGAACATAATGGATTGTAATTGGGATGGCTTGGGCTGAGAGTTGCTTTCATTAAGAGGACAGAAGTCACTTCTTACCAAAAGGAAAAGGAGGTTTGTGGTGCAGTTTCAGCACAGATGAGTCACGGTGAGCACATAAAAGTTAGAATACTTTAGATCATCACGCCAATCATTGATACTTTCCTAAGCTAGCCCTGAGCTCAGTTGTGGGGGTAGCGAAGGGATGAAAACCTCAGGTGGGAGTGAGAGTGAGCACATATGTGCTCTTTTCACAAAACTGGTGCTTGATGACCATATTTCCACTCTCCTGACCACACATGACCTTGCAAATGAAGGTTCTCAATACTCAGGTAATGGATACATGAAACTTGTTAGAACTTTCTTTACCATTTCAGATAGGTGAACTGTTTCCTTGGTTGGTGTTCTCAAATGTACAAAAAGTGTAGGTGAAATCGAAGGGGACAGGGAGCAGGGAGGAGATCAAGAGAAAGAATGTGGGAAAGTGAAAAATAGGGAGAAAGAAGCAAGAGAGGAGAAAAGAGAGTATCAAACACAGGTCTTAGACCATGCAGTTAGTATCAGATCTGAGACTTGAACTCTAACTTCATCCGTGGACCTCCTTGCAAATGGAAATCCTCAAAGTTGGGATTTTCTTTAGTTGATCAAAATAAAAAGTTCTTAAAGGGGACAAGAAAATAATAGCTATCCATTTCCATTATGGGATACTATAAATATCAAAGTGCCTTTGTAAGCATCAATCCATTCTCCTCACAATGGCAGGCCAACTCCCTCAGAGAGCTTGCTCTAGCTGAGCAGTTGTGCCTAACCCTGTATTTTCCTGCAGGGTAGCAAAAGAGTTTCACGTCCCCCTTGGTTCTGGTCTCTTGAACCTATCTTAGTATCACCAAGCCTCACCTCCTTTCACCCTTTGGGATGACCTGATTCTGAATCCATCTTGTCATTGGGTCATCATCAGCTTTTCTGACCAGAAGGGTCAGTTCATTAAGGCCCTGGCCATTAGGAGTATCCTGAGACCTGTATGTTTTCAGAAGTAAAATGATAAGTTAAAAATACTCAGGGAAGGATGAAAAGACCCTATAGGAATTACAATATCCCTTTGAAATAGAATAAGGAGTTAGTATTACTGCCATTTTATACATAATAGAACTGAATCCCAGAGACGCAAAAGCACCAATCCATCAGTATCCAGTGAGTTGCTGCCAAACGCAGGGCAAGACCTTCGGTCTCCTTACTCCCACAAAAGATTCCACTGGCCTATACTGGTTCTAAATTTGACCTTGGGACAGAATGTATCTGGTGTCCTTCCCCTTCCTTCTCTATCACGCCTGAACTCCAGTCTACTATGTTGTTAAAACATGCCTTCTCAGTTTACCCTGATTCCTGGGAGGTCCTTTTGTTCTATTATGAGCAACCCCACTGGGAAACACCAAAGTCTCAAGATATTTCTGAATGAGGAGGACTTCCATGAACTAACTCTTCTGGTTGGAAGAGCTGATGGCCTGATGACAGGATGATTGAGAAACAGGTTGTCCCAACAGGTAAAAGGTGAAGCTTAATGACATTAAGATAAATCCAAGAGACCAGAACTAAAGGAGACTTAAAAGTCTTCTGTTTTCCTACAAAAAAAGTAAATATTTGGGCATGATTGGGTTGTAGGACAGACTTTCACTAAGAGAAAGTGCCTGACATAAATGCAAAGGTCATGAAAAGCTACTCTGACCTCAGACACATCATTTCTCTGACTTAAACATAGTCTATTCAACATGTGTTACCCACTGGGCTGTTTCTCTTGTTGAAAATGGACCTCTCTTCTTTTCTTAATCTGTCTAGGGAACTCCTATCCATTCTTTAAAACCCAGCTGAAATGTTATCTTTTCTAGGGACCTTTTCTTTCCCCTACTCCAAATTGAGTGGGGAGTCCTTATTCTATAATCCCCTGATATCTTGTCCTTACCTCTATCATTGCAGTAGCTAAATTATCTTGAGCAACAGTTTTCTTATCAGTACAATGGAGATGTTACTTAATATGTCCAAAACTAATGCTCTTATCCTCAACCCTAGAAAAACTTGCTACATGCACAAATCTCAGCAAAGCTTAGCAAATCCATGTTTTCCATTGTTTAGGCCAAAACCTTGGAGTCAACGTTGATTTCTCTTTCCCACATCCAATTCACTAGCAAATGAATCCCTCTATACCTTCAAAATGTAATCAGAAATTGCTTACTTCTCAAACCCTTCATCATTGCTATCTCTGACTTGGATTCTTGCAAAAGCCTCCTCACTGGTCTCCTTGCTCTCTCCTTGCCCCTGCTACTTACTTTTATTTTCAATTCAAAAGAATTTTAAAACATGAGTCATGTCATGTCACACCTCTGCTCAAAACTTTTCAGTGGCTTCCCATCGTTCTAGCAGAAAAGCTAAAATTCTCACATTGCCTGCAAGTGCTTGTGAAATCTGTGCCTCTTCTTATTCTTGTCTCCCGCCATCATTTCACTCTAATCACACTGGCCTCCTTGACCTTCCTTGAACATATGAAATAGGCTCAGAGACTTTGCACTGGTCACTTCCACTTCCTGGAATGCTCTTTCTCCAGCTGTGCTCTTGGCTGACTCCCTCACTGCCTTCAGATCTGTGCCCCAAAATCACCTTCTCAATGACACAAACTCTGCTGGCTCTGTTCACAATAACCAATCAACCACCTCAGCCAGCACCTTCTCTCTCTTTGGTTTAATTTTCCCCATAATTGTTATCCTATCAAAAAAAACTATATAATTTGCCCATGTATTTGGTTTGCTGCTAGTCTCTTCCCACTAGACTGCAAGGTGCATACAGGCTGCTTTGTTCTTTGCTACATTCCCAGTCCTACAATAGGACTTGGCTCACAGGAGGTGGTCAGTGAATTTGTTGTATAAATGAGTGACAAGAGATCATAAAGTGGTATGAGGACTAAATAAGACAACATATGCAACAGAAGGAAAAACCCCTTATCCAGGTGATTTCCTGGGAATCAGGGAGGAGAATAGTTACTCTATGAGAGGTCAGTAGGGATAGGGATGCCTACCCTAAATTGTCACCTGCCCCCAATTAAAAAAAGTCGAGCATGACTACAATTAAAGGTTTCCGAGTGGCCTTTGTTCAGCTAAAACTGGTGATCACAAAGAGAGAATCCTACCTAGGAAGCCCATTTCTTATACCAACACTAGCTCCTGAGAATCATCTTGCAAAAGAGGATGATAAAAAGAGGAACTAAAAATTCTCTATGTTATAACGTGAAGGATGTCTCACTTTAGGGTTGGGTAGAACCTTGGAAGATGATGGTACCTTTAGGAAAATTCTTACTATTACTTTAGAATTATTTGTCTTTATAAGATGCATTTGTGTGGGGGTGGGGTGAGGGAGAGACAGGAGAGAAAGAATTTGTTTGAGAATTCCTCTAGCAGCCCAGGAGACTGCTGCAAACATGAGTGATAATAAGAGAAAAAACTTTCCTCCTGCACTGGTATAGCAATGTTGAAGAGTAGGTATTTTTGGTGCAAAGCCCACAGTGAATTTTCAGCTGGATTTCTCAGTAGGATTTCTTTAGGTTGAAAATCCAGACTTTAGGATACACATGTTACCGTGGATGGATGTGTCCCATGAATTGCACTGGGAGAGGAATCCTAAGAATAAAACAACCATTGTGGAAAGGGAGAGAGATTTTCCTAGCTAGGAGAGACTGAAGAAGCAGACTTTCCTGATTTTCCTCTGAAGAGAAAGAGAGGAAGATAGACTTTCAGATAAAAAAGGAAGGGAGGCTGGGCACGGTGGCTCACACCTGTAATCCCAGCACTTCAGGAGACTGATGCAGGTGGATAACCTGAGGTCAGAAGTTTGAGAACAGCCTGGCCAACATGTGAAACCCCGTCTCTACTAAAAATACAAAAATTAGCTGGGCATGGTGGCACACACCTGTAGTCCCAGCTGCTCAGGATGCTGAGGCACGAGAATTGCTTGAACTGGGGAGACAGAGACTGCAGTAAACCCAGATCGAACCATTGCACTCCAGCCTGGGTGACAGAGCCAGTCTCCATCTCAAAAAAAAAAAATTAAAAAAAGCAAGCAAGAGAGTGCCCTGAGGGAACCATCTAGGAACTTCAAAACTTTTTTATTTGTATTCTATAAATAGTCATAGCCAAGTTTGGGATTTTTCTGCATTATAATTATCTCTAGATTATTCCCAAATTTCAAACACTGATATGATATGCACTGTACCAAGTTTCATATCAATTTATTTATTTAATCCTCACTATCATCATTATTGTCCCCATTTTATAGACAAAAAATCAGAGGCAGGGAGATATTAAGTACCTCTTACACAAATAGTAAGTGCCAGGATCAGAGCAGGCTGGCTCCAGACTGGAGACTGCTAACCTCTATGCTACGCTGCCTTCTCCATCAACCTTCTTATGTACATAGTCACCTTGTGTGAGTTAGGAGTGAGTGAAGAAAAGGGGCACTCAGGGGCCATGTGGCCTCCTCTGCTGTGGTCAGTATAGTAGTAGCAGCAAGGCGACACAGACAGATCAGTCACTAGTTCTGGAGCCCCTGGCAGGGCTAGGGCTAGCACAGGAGCAAGAGACAGGGAGAAGGGTAGAAGCATCTCGGTGTGGAAGATCCAGGAGCATGACCCAAACTCCCCTTGGTCCAAATGCATTCGAGGAAGGAAACTCTTGATTTGGAAGAACACCCTCCAATGTGCCAGTCATGTATGCAATAGGTGGCATGCAGCACCTGACATGTGCTGAGTGCTCAGGAAGTTGGAGCTGTCATTTCTCATTAGGTCCATGGAACCACCTGAGGCTGCTGACTTTTTACAATTTTTGACCCACAGAATGGCAATTTCACATGGTCCCATTTATATTTTAACTGAAATCTAATGACCTACTCACCATCTAGACTGAGTTCATTTTAGTGAGTAGAGAAAGTGCACTTTTCAAGTGAGTGGCTCAGTTCCTGGTACAGTACTTGGCTCCTAGCACACAGCGTTGAACAAAATGCTCACCTATTTATTTCATGGACATTATTCAAGCACTTTATACTAGTTGATAAATGAGGATAGCTTCATTAACTGTATACAGAACCACTGTATGCTCTTAATGACTCTCCTAGTATAGCTTTGACTTCTAGGATCCAGAAGTAAAGTTTTACTTCTGTAAAGAATTTTACTTCCGTAAGACTTTTACTTCTGTACTGTTCCTGTGTCCTACCTGTTATGGCCTACCTGGAATGATTTCAAAGACAAACTTCCCAGCTTCTTCTGGGTTTGTGGCGATCTCCTTGATTGTACTTCCTGGAAGATATATGCAGCCCTGAAAGATGAAAAGTCAGGCTTTAAGAATAAGCAGAAATTTAACACCGATGAACTAAAATTGAGTTGGAGCACAGATAGGATAATGATGGGATGTGGAGGAGAGAAGGAGGAGAGGGACATGGGAAGCTAGCCTCTCAGTTTTAAAGGGGCCCCTTCATCTACTCAGGCATTGGGCAACTTAAAGGGCAGCTATTCGAGAGCAAAGCAGGTTCCCAGAGAGAAAAGACAGGGTTCTGATATAAGAATGAGCTAAGAGGCTGCCATCACCAATACTTGCCTCTTCCCACTTTTCCAAGGACCCAAATTCATGGCCAAATGAGACACTTGGTCTTTGTGAAGGCAATGCTGAGGCTAGGGAGACCATATTATCTGCCAGCCTGCCAGAGGGGTTTGGTGAGGACTGAACTACTCAGGCCATCATTTGAGGCGATGGGGTATTGAGTAGCAAGTGCCCGTACCTTTGCTAGCCACCTTGAATGTTTGATTCATTTAGTCCTTCCAGCAGTCCTCCAAGCAAAGTATCATGCACACTTTACAGGCGAGGAAAAGAGATCAGAAAGCATCTGTAATCTACCCAAAGTCATAGAACTAGTGAGTGTCAGAATGGTAGTTCATCTCAGAAGTCAGTCCAAAGCCAGTGATCCTCACCATCACAGCTAAGGTGGTGGGAAACGGTCAGATGACCCTAACTCCAAGCCCAGATCCATGGAGGGGGACTGAGGGTTTAGTAGGATTTGTTATCCCTTATACACAGATTTGTTATCAGAAAAACAAGCTGCTTCCATCATGTGTCTGCATGGTGCTTGATCACTTGTGCATTTCACTTGAGATAATTCTTTTTTTTTTTTTTTGAAACAGAGTCTTACTCTGTTGCCCAGGCTAGAGTGCAGTGGCGTGATCTTAGCTCACTGCAACCTCTGCCTCCCGGGTTCAAGCAACTCTCCAGTCTCAGGCTCTGGAACAGCTGGGACTACAGGCTCACACCACCATGCCTGGCTAATTTTTGTATTTTTAGTAGAGACAGGGTTTCACCATATTGGTCAGGCTGAACTCATGGCCTCAGGTGATCCACCCACCTCAGCCTCCCAAAGTGTTGAGATTACAGTCATGAGCCACCGCGCCTGGCCCACTTAAGATAATTCATTAGACCCCATACAACAGTTCCATATCTAGAGAACAGCAAGATTTCTCACTACTCCTTTGCAGAAGAGGAAATTGACACTTCGAATGTGTAAATGACTGCACAAAGTGACATCGTTAATTTGCACTGGAGATAGTTATTTGTAATTTACACCTCGCTGGCTGTTGAAGGTAGCAGGTCTGATTCTGAGTTGAATAAACACGTGTTTTTATTTCAAAACGAAGTGTGGATGGAGATGACGTGGCAGAGAACACTATAAAGGCAAAAAAGTCTTAAGGAAATCTCAGAAGTAAGATCTAGTCAAGAGCCTAAGAAAATAAATGTTTCCTGAGGGCCTAGAAATAAAAATGCCTAAGGCTGAGGGAGAACAAGACAAGAAAAGGAGGAGGAGGAGAAGGAACAGAATGGGCAGGAGAAGGAGGAGGAGAAAGAACAAATGGAGGAAGAGAATGAGAAAGAAAGGCAAGGAAAGGGAGAAAATGGAAGTGGAAGGAGGAGAAGAAAATCAGTCTAGAAAATGGAATTCTGCAATTCCTCTACATTCCTCTAATTTTATTATTTAAAAATAACCTCCACCTACACAGTCCTCACCATCTTCAATAAATCACATCAATGCCTTCGGAAAAAACGACCCTGAGGTTGTACTGCTGAGCTACTTTGAATGAGTTATGGCACCAGAATAAAAGGCCATGTTTCTTTTAGACAGGGCAGAGCACTGTCTGGTAAGAGAAGGAAAGGGAAATTGCAGAGGTGTCTGCCTCCTCTAAGTACCTCTCTAAACTGTCATTTGATACTCAAAATCATTTCCTCAGAAACTGTAGCAATAAAATACTAAAAGTATATACGCCATTTATTGAGCAGTTCCTAGGTGTCCGACTCTATGTTAATTGCCCTGAATATATCAGCACATCTAATCTTC
Organism: Callithrix jacchus; assembly: GCF_049354715.1. Lineage (NCBI taxonomy): Eukaryota > Metazoa > Chordata > Mammalia > Primates > Cebidae > Callithrix > Callithrix jacchus. The sequence continues at coordinate 45,162,138 of NC_133515.1, forward strand.
ATAAGAAGTCTAGGAGGGAAGGACCATTATTGTCCCCCATTGGAGAAACGAAGAAGTAAATCTCAAAGAAGTTAATTAGCTGACCCAGGATCGCAAAAGCTAGATAAGAAATCTACGATTCCAGCCTCTGTCGATGTGATTCCAGAATTACAAATAAGGCTTTACTTACAAGTCCCACTTGCTGAAAGAACTTAACAATCATGGAATGATTGATGGAAGGATGGAAATATTTATGCAGGAGGCCATAAGTTTTTCAGCAGTAAAGCAGTGGAGATAGCTATGACAGTGAGGTGCCAGAATATCTAGAATTCTCTAGCTGTTAACTTTTAAATCCAATTATAAGTTCATTTAGAACTAAATTTCAGCCCAATTCCTTGTTAAGGCATTTTTCAAAATGCTTATATTCGCTCATGAAAACTTAACTATTGCATTTTAAGCCAGTTAAACATAGCTATTACTAAAACTGAGATTCTATAAGCTTACAACGAAGTACTTTCTATTAAAAAGGTAAAGATACTCAAAACTGACAACTTTCTGATTCTTTGCTATATTTTGCTATCATTTCTGCTGTTGTGGTTACTTCCATCTATTCTATCTGTGTGGTGGAAATCCTATATAATGTGGTGTTATTGCATGTCTCTTCTCAATTCTGAGTTCAGTGTTCAAGCTATCATGTTGGTAGCTTGCATCAGTCATGACCAGAGTATCTGCAGCACAGAAATTAGCAAATGTTGCACTTCAATCAACTGTCCCATCAGAGGGTTGATTGTTAACTAATTACCAGTGCACCGCTGGTAGACAATCACTGTGGCAAAGTCTCAGAAAACAGATGGGACCATGGGTCGACCTTACTACTAGGATTGTCTGACACCATCATTGTAACAGAAACTTGAGGGCGATAAGGTGAGATTCTGTTTGAAACAACTTCCCTGACAAAGAACTTTTTAGAATGGTTTATATAAAGCTAGTTCACTGACTTACACAGCCTTATCATGTTGAAACTGGACAGGATCTTTCTGAGATCTCAGAGAAAAAAATGCACAGACTGTCTTCTATAGGGCCACAAGATTCCCCAAAAGCGCATACAGAAAAGTCTATCATACACGGTTCCATAATTTATTTACATTCTCCTTTGTCAGATGCTAGGTTCGATGTTTCTCATTATGAATATCAGTAAGGCTAGGCGTGGTGGCTTACGCCTGTAATCCCAGCACTTTGGGAGGTCAAGGTGGGCCAATTGCCTGAACTCAGGAGTTTGAGACCAGTCTGGGCAATATGGTGAAACCCATCTCTACTAAAAATACGAAAAATTAGCCGGGTGTGGCAGCATGCCCCTGTAGTCCCAGCCACTTAGGAGGCTGTGGTAGAAGAATTGCTTGAACCTAGGAGGCGAAGGTTGCAGTGAGCCAAGATCGTGCCACTGCACTCCAGCCTGGTTGATATAATGAGACTCTGTCTCCTTAAAAAAAAGTTTTAAAAAGCACTGAATATTCTTATTATTTCTTTTGGAACTTTGTAGACCCATAATCACTGTGTCTAAGGGTATGACAATTTTTTCATGTTTAGTAAATCTAGCCAAATGACTTTCTAGAAAGCTTGTACAATGGACACACACATCATCACTGTATGTGAGGGCTCTTACACCTGATTGCTCCAAGATTATTGTGCTGTTTCTGTGTTTTGGTATCTTGGGGGATATATTGGATGATTGTGTGCATTCCTTTTAAATTTATAACTATTATCCTTTAATTATAAAAATATTTTAAAAGAAACATTAAAACTTGTATGTGTAACCCCAGTATTCAGAGATAACCATGGTTAATACTTCTGTGTATGTCTTTCTAGGCTTTTTTCCATAAATACAAATTCATAATTTTTTTTCAAGAATGGGATTAGTATATACATCATATTCTGTTGTAAACTGCTTTTTAAAGACAATAATACTATGGACATATTTCCTTTTCAAAAAGTATTAATTAGGATCATCAATGTCTGAATTGTGTTCTACATATAGACATATAAACGTAGCCTAATATAAGTTAACCCCTACCAGTGGTCATTGTTTTTACATCACTAATATAAACAATGCTGTAGGGAATCTACTTAATTGTTATTTGTGATAATAGTATGAACATCAGCCCAAATTCCCTAAAGTGGAAAATTTAAATAAATTATAGAAAGTTCTTGATTGATTTGACATAATTAGAAATTACATTGTAGAATAATATTTAATGTTAGGAGGCAAAATTCATGATATATTGTTAATTTTTTCATTAAATAATATTTATTATACTTATTTTGCATTTATAATAGATGAGTTCCTAAACACATATGTATAGGGAAGGCTGAACGTGGAGGGGATATAGGTGGCTATTTCTTACTGATGGGATTGTGAATGATTTTTATTTTCTACTTTGTGCTTTTCTGCTTCTTCCAAATTTCCTACCATGCAAAAGCTTTTGTAATCAAAATATATATGTCAACATGCAGTAAAATAGACTATTCTTTCTAAGGAATTATGATTTATTCCTAAAAGTTTTATTTTTCTCTTTTTCATAACTGAAATAAGTGTTGGTTTTTATCAACACGTTTTTCAGCCATCTATTGAAGGGTTGTGTGGTTTTGCTTACTTGACCTATTGATCCGAAATCAATAGATTTCCCCAAAATAAATTACCCTGTCATCCTAGAAGTGCTACCTAATTATCTCAGGCTAATTTAGTCCTGAGAAGGCTTTGGCTTTCTTTCCCCCAGAAGTAAAGAGGAGAAGCAAGAACCTTTAGGTATTTATTTTACTCTTTGACATTAGCTTATATTTTTATAAAACAGTTTTTTATACCTGCTTCATATCATTTGATCCTGTGACAAATGAGGGCCAGGTAGTATTGTCTGATTTTATAAAAGAATAAATAGGAGTCCAGAAAAATTAAATAATTACAGGGCCAAACAGTGGTGGAACCAGGGAAAGAGCACATGATCTGATATAAAGTAGCTCTGACCCTCTATACTTCATACAAACACACTCAGCTGCCCCTTTCATTGATTTGGGGTGGCCAAATAAAGCCTTTTTGCCATCTTCCTTACACTCTACAGATAGGAAGGTTTCCTCTATTGTCTTAACACGTCAACCACCACCTTAGCCTGGATTGCTTGGCTTTAATAAGGTCTGGGGTGTTTATAAAGAGAAGGAAGTCTGGTTACCATGCACAGAACAGTAGGCAAGAGTCAAGTCTGTGGTGGGGTTCCTGTGATCTCTCCCTGGCCTCTGCAGTGACAAACACTCAGAGTTCAGAGCTCCTAAGTAGAGAAACTGATTAACTAAGTCCCACTGATATGTAATGGATCCTCAAGCCTGCCCTTGAAGAAAACTGTCTTCTTCCAAAATGACCTTTTCATTTTGGTCCCATCTACCCCCAATATCTACACACTTCTTGTCCTTACCTTTCTTGGGATTTTGTTCTGGCTACAGAAGGTTCTAAAGTCTGTCTTCCTGAATAAGCTCCTTCTGGCCAAGCCCACCCTTCCATCTCCACAGGCATGAGTTCTAGGTGGGTGACCAGCTGTGCTGGATGCCCTGAGACATCCAGTTTGCACCTGAGGTCCTGGGGTAACTGTTCACCATGTCCTCTTTGATTCTCGCATACCACAATGGCCAAAAAAGCTATGCGGTCGGGTGGGTGAAGAGACCTAGGCCCAAGATTTAGGGTGAAAGCCCATTCTCACAGGCTTAGCCACTGCATCAGGAAGTCTCATTTCGTCTACTTTCAAAGTATATCCAGAAGCTGACCATTTTCCTCCAGACCACAACTCCCACTGAGATCCTAAACATCATAACTCCTTACCTAGATTACTTGCGTCTTCCCCCGCCAATCTATTTTTCAGTACAGGAGCCAGAGCTGTCTTTTCACAGTGTAAACAAGACTGTCAGTCTCTGCGCAGAGCCCTGCAATGCCTCCCTGTGGCCCTCAGTGTGAATGCTCAAGTCCTTACAGCAGCCTGCAGTGCCCCAGCAGTCTGCGCCCTGACCCCTGACTGCCCTCTAGCTTCTCAGACCTCATTCCCTCTGATTCCTACCCGCTAGCTCTGCTCCCACCACAGTGCCCTCCTTGCTATTCCCCACTCAGGCTAGACGTGCTCCCTTAGGAGCCTCAGCACCGGCTGTTCTCTCTGCCTGGAACAGTCTTCCCCAGAGATCTAACCAGCTTGTTTCCTCTCCTCTTCAGTCTTGGCCCCAGTGTCACCCCCTTCCTGAGTTCACTTGACCTTCCTTTTTAAAATTGCATCTTCCCTTAACTCTTGATACCTGTTAGCTTATCCTGCTTTTTTTCTAATAGAACTAATCTTTTTCCTACAAACTACATACTTTTCTTATTTGTTATGTTTATGTGTCTTTTCCTCCATTCCAAGCTCCATATGATAGAGAATTTTATCTATTTTGCTCATAGTTTATTTCAAGTACCTAGAACAGTGTCTGGCATATAATTAATGCTCAAAAAATACTTACTGAACAAACAAATCAATGTGCCCCAGAATCGGTTTTCCTGAACCCAAATCCACTCTCTCTAAGCCCTTAGCTGAGTGTCACCACCATCGCCGCCCTTTGCCAGTCTTGACTTAGAGCCCTGAGTAGGAAATGCCACAGTGACCGTCCTGGTGCTCCCTGAAGGGCCACCCTGTCATCTTTGCAACTCAGTTTATGTATCTAGGAAATGGTGTAAAGGAAAAAGCAATCTCCTCTCCAATGGGTGTGTCTAGTCCTAATGAGAAGGCCCCTGTGAGTTTAAGTGCAATCCCAGCGGGCTCCAGGCCCACCTCCTCTGCACCTCATGAACGGGACAAACGGCCTGGCTGGTACCTGGGGCTTCGTGTCCTCTTCGTCCTTGTAGTAGTAGAGCTGCTGCGCCCTCAGCACAAAGTACCTCTGCTGCCAGTTCTTCACGATGGACCTTTGCTTCTTCAGCCAGCCCATCTTGATGGGCCTCTCCAGCGGGTTGGGGGTGGACGATGAATGTAAGGCCGCCATCTGCTCGCCGGTCATCACGCTCCTTGACCGAGCTATAGAGAGGAAGAGACAGGCGGACTGACTGAGGGACATGTGGCAGTGAGCAAAGAGGCGGAGAGGAACCCAGAGAGGGCTGAGAAGCGGGGGAGACCACAGCCAGGTCCAGTTCAGGGGTCCAGATCTGAATCACAGAAAATCCCCCCTGAGCCAGAGAAGCAGCCGAGGGCCCAGCTCCCGGTCAGGGCCAGGCCGGGAACAAAACCCTGGCGGCCTGTGGCTCGCTGCACAGGCAGTCCGGCAGCGCCGCGGGCCCCGTCATTCTGCAAAGCGAAAGGTTGGCTGGAGACTTCTGAAGAGGAAGTGGCCGCAGCATCTGACAAAGGTGCTTCCTTTTTCCTGCGTGGGAGTTAGTATCTGTCAAGAGAGAGGAGAAAATAATGCCTCCGTCTGAGGGCTCGGGGTGAGTCCACGCAGCTGCAGAGGCCGCCGGAAGCCGCCTGGGCACTCTTCCACAGCGGCCGGCTAGAGGAGGGGCCGCGCGCCGCACGCTGTGTGAGCTCCGGCCTTGCTGTGGAAAGCAGGCCTCCTGCAGCCGGCCCGACTCAAACCCCAGCCCCGGGCCACAGGGCCAGCCTGCAGGGAGATGGCACCTTCTGAATTCTCCCACCCAGTGTCATTAGTGCAGTTCCGGCCCGGGGAGAGTAACCCAGCCCTTTCTGCTGTGCGAGGACCTCACCGCAGCTGCCTTCCTATTACCTTTACAGTTAGGTTGTCGCTGCCAATAGAACTCAGAAGCCGGATTTGAAGCCAGAGCCCCTTGAACCTGCTACTTGGTTATAAACTGGCTTTTGTTTTCACACAGTTCTGCCCGCCACTGGATTAAGTGAGGCCTGTACCACACATCTTTTCTCCACGGTAACTCCCACCCAGGACCACTCTCCCCTTTCCTTGCCTCCACAGCACTCTGTCAATCACCCTGGTCCCCAGTCAACACCTCCTTCTGAGCCCCATTTTCCTTCTTTCCCAGCCAGTTCAATGATGCCCTTGTCCCCTTGGCCTGTGCTGCTGTCCACACTTGCTAATACCCAGTGTCTGCATTCCTCTCCTTCTGCCAAGTGTTGCTGGAGGGACCCCAGAGAAGGCTGAGAAGGCGAAGGCGGGGCAGGAGTACAATGGGGAGGGAGGAATTTGAGGACTGTATGCAGCTCTGTTTCTCTCTAAGTTAGAGACTGTACCTTGCAAGGACTCTTATCTGTCCTAGAAAGAGGGCAGAGAGTAGGCAAAAATGAAAAGGATAGTTTACACACAAAACTTTTGAAGAAAATGGAAGAGTGAGGCATCCCAGCAGATGCAGAGACATTCTTTCCCACCTCAGTAGCCTCAGTGAAGTCCATCCCCATGTGGCTTTTGTGACCATTCAACTGAAGCAACATCAGACATGAGAGGGAGGACCCCCTTCTAGCAGTGGCATATGAGGAACCTTTACTTGGCTTCTGGGGTGATGCCACCAAATGGAGCCAACTCTAGAGAGGGGGAAATCAGGGAGGTGCCACATGGTGGCTAGAAGGGCTCAGGCCCCTTGGGCCACCCCTAGAGGCCCATAGACATCGTTAGGACCACTGTGGGAGACAGAAGAAACTGAAGGTCTCCAACAGCATTGAAGAAGTGGGAAGGAGGGAGCAGAAGTCAAAAAGATACTGTAGACTGGAGAGAATTTGCTCAGCATAGAAGAAATTACTTGCTAGTATTTTGTTCATAGTTCTGTGAGATTTTTCATGCTTTGTTGCAGCAAAAACAACAATAAGAAAAACAAACAAACAAAAAACCCTCCTAGGAGCATGTGTGCATGGCAGAATGATCTGACAAAGGCAGGAGTAAGAGTGAGCATCTTATGTTCTTAGACCTGGCCAAGAGGACCTTTGACGCTCTTGTGGCAGAAAGGCAACCACCTTGTCTGCCTATATCTCATCAAGGCTCTGCCTGGTCATGTTTTATATCCATAAATGATACCACTCACTTTATATACAGCCAATGTTTCTTTAGTGCCTGTTAATATCCCACCATAATTGGTGTGACTATGGGCACTGGGCCACCCGTTACAAGCTAGAGAGTGGGGATGGCTCAGTACAGACTTCCACACTGCTGGAAATAGGCCCAAACCCTGGAGGAGGGAGACAGCTGGGGTCTCAGATGAACTAGGTATTAAGCAGGGGCACTTTCTAGCCCATGTGCAGAGCCATCTCCCTCCTTAGCCCACAGTGTTGCTCACCAGCCAGGCCTAGCATGAGATGATTAAAATATCTAAGAAGAAAGTCTGGGGGCCTTGAGTTTGTCTTGGTTTTGATTAACTTTCCTTGTTAGGTTCTTTGAACAGTCTCTCTTCTTTGTGGGTGTGACTTGTTCCAGATAAAGTAAACAAAGAGATCTGTTACTATTAATGGAGCTGTTTCTCATAATGAAAATAATAACCATGATAAACTTCACTTGTAAGCCAGTCATTGTACCCTGAGTGCATGTTCCCAGCCCTTTAGGAAGGAGATCTGAACCAGACTGAGGGTTGGAGAGGGGGCTGCAGGCAGACCAGGGGCGAAAGGTAGGAAAACAGAACACTTTGGGGCAAGTGAGAAATGAGGGCCTCAATGAGGTTAGAAACCTCACCTTACCATAGTAGAGAGATGAGCACACCCCTAGCACTGCACTGTTCAGTACAGTAGCTACTAACCATGAGTGGCTGTATATATGTAAATGAATTAAACAGATTAAGTTTAAATTGAGTTCCTCTGTCATACTAGCCATGTTTTAAGTACTCAGTAACCCTATGTGTTTTGTGGCTACAGTACTGGTCAACACAGATAGAGAACATTTCCACTATCACAGAAAGTTCTGCTGGTCCGCACTTCCTAGAACCGGAGTGCTGTCATTACAAAGTGTGGGATGGAAATGGGCCATAAAGGTAAGGTAGCATTTTACCAAACAGAGAAATCAAGCTGGAGAACCCAGAGAAGAAGATGCTTTAGGTGAGTGAGGCATTCAACCTTGATTAGAGAGGTAGTATGGAGCTATTTCATATTACTGAGCAAGGGAGGATCATGATAAAATATAGTTGTATGCTTGGACTGTCCATGCTGAATTGTAGTCTGCAGGCGAGAGAGAGTACTGGAAGGTAAAGAAGAGAAACAGAAGTGCCGCATGCCTAGGGATGTTGTTTCTGCAAGAGAAGTTAGCAGCTTTTTGCCCCAAGAAGGAAATATGAACAGAGAAGTCAGCTGAGAAATATTATCACTTCCTTTCTTCATCTTCTCATCTTCTGCCCTCTAACCCTTAAAATAATCTGCTCTCAGTCTAGATTCTACTTTGGATGGCTGTAAATGTGTGGGTGAGGTGTGAATAGTTCTTTCAGAGCTGGGGAAACAATTTCAGATATTTCCTCAGTATGTTGATATGAGACATGCATTTGTTTGGGAACCATGTTTAAATGGATTTGAAAAGGGTGGAGAATTTACATGACTTCCCCCCAACCCTCTCTTCTGAGCTATAGACCCATCCATCCAGCTTCTGAATGCACCTCCGTGAGAATGTCAAGCTCATCTTGCTTACCACTTCATCAAACTTACCACCTTCCTCCTTCTCACCTCTATAATTCCCCTGGCTAGCACTGACACACACACCCAAACCTGCTTTACCTCTGCTGGTCTCTCTGCTGTACTTGAGTGACATTCTCCCAGCCAACCAATCAATACAGAAAGCAGCCTGTTCCTTATATTGAGCAAAGACAACATTGCTTATGACATGAGCCTTCTAAAACACAAGTCTGATCATGTTACTCCCCTGCCTAAAAGCCTCTGATGACCCCCAACACCTCCTTCCTAAAAGGTAAAGGCTAAACTGCCATGGAGCTGGAGTCCTTTGTGGCTTTTTCTACTACATTTCCTGCTCTTTCTCCATACCCATCCTGTACTTTCTCCAGGACAGTATGTTAGTCTCTTTGCTAGAATGTCCTCCCTACCCACCCCCACCTACATTTAATTCCACCTCTTGGAAAACTCTTACTTACCCTTCAAGAGTCCCTTCAGGCCCCACTTCCTGTGAGAAGTGCCAAACTTAGTTGCTCCATGGCTCTGGACCCTTGTCAGTGGGGACATATGTTCATCATAGCCCACATCACCTTGCTTGGTACTTTTTTCTTACCTTATTTTCCCCCTCCACTTGCACTCTAAGAAGACAGGGGTACTGCCTTGATGTTTTGGCCTTGCTCATCCTTGTATCCTGCATCTAACACAGTGCCTAACACAGAGAAGGAAGGAGAAAGTAGCAGAAGCTCACAGGCTTCTACATACACAGCCTTGGGTAAGCCACGTCCTATCTCTGAGGGCCAGTTTCCTCCTCTGTAAAACTGTGATAATCACAGGTATCTTGTGGGGTGATTAATCCACAGGGATTAGTAAGGTTAGGTGTACAGGTCCCAGCCAGTGCCTGCTTCTTAAAACATGGACATTAAATGAAAGCAATTATTACCATAGTATGGACATAATTTTATACTAAATGAGAGAAAAGAAAGAAGATATTAAGGAGGGGAGGGACGAAAAGAGGGCGAGAGATGGAATAGAGAAAGAGTAGCTAGACATTGCACAATAACCCAGGTGCAAAGCCAGGGGCCTGGATTAGAATGGAAGAGGAAACTATATGAGAGGCTAATACCAACAGGACTCAGCCACCTGCTGAACAAGGAGGATCAGAGGACAAAGATTTTTGTGAGATTTGGGGTTTGAGTGGCTCAAGTAAAATAGCCTTCCCCATTCGTTTGTTTCATTCATTCATTCATTCATTCATTCATTCATTCATGGTTGAGCACTTGACATGCACCAGAACCATTTTGGATCCTAAGGATATGAAATCAGCCAGACATAGCCCTGACAGATCTGGGAGACCCATTCATGGAAGCAAGGAAGGAAATCAGAGAACAAGGCCAGTCTGAAGAGGCAGGTGAGTCCAGGTCTGGACATGATAAAGTGTGAGCATGGACTGAGAGCTTCAAACTTCTGATGAGTTTTGGTTTTGATAAGTAAGGCTTATGAATTAAGAAAGAGATTAGGGGGAGAAAAGAGGTACAAGTGAAAGCCAGGAGATTTGAATGACACGAAAATCTCCCACCAGAAAAATATTTGCATAGATGATCAGAAACCAAAGAAAAGACAGCACAGAGGAAGACATTACTGAGGGAAGCATTTCTAACTCAAGGCTATGGGGATAGACCGAGATGCAAGACAGAAAAGGGTGCTGTTTTCCTCAGGATTTTTAGTAGAGCTCCATGCCACCTCGAAAAGCATCTGGCAATTGAAGTATCTTGATAAATATTTGCTGAGTTAATAAAATAAATCTTTTAGAATGAAATGTGAGACACCATGCAGGCATTTTGCATTTGCAAGAAATATTGGCCAATTTACCTACTCGTGGGATTTCTGGACATGTTCACTATACCCACTCGAGCAAAGTGGCCAATGGAAGGTATAATCCCTGATCTAACAGTAAGGAATACCAATAGTTACTTATGTATTGAGTACTTACCATGAGCCAGCCACAGTGCAGACACTTTTTACTGCTGTGTCATTTAATGCTCATGCTCTTCATGGTAAGCACCATGTTGTCACCCTCATTTTTCAGACAAGGAATTGAAGCTCACAGGGGTGAAATGATCTGATTAAGTTAATAGTTGGAAATCTTATTTCAAAGCCCAATATCCATACCTAAGCCACAACTCAGAAAGGAGCATGTGTTTTTGTGGTAAAGAGAGGCATTCACATTGGAGATGGAATCCATGTCTAGTCATTAATTCACAGTGTTAAAGAATACATAGTAACGAGAACAGGAGAGATCATGCCACCCTTCACTGATCTGGGAACAAAGCCACTATTTCTTTTTTTTTTTTTTGAGATGGAGTTTCGCTCTTGTTACCCAGGTTGGAGTGCAATGGTGCGATCTCGGCTCACCGCAACCTCCGCCTCCTGGGTTCAGGCAATTCTCCTGCCTCAGCCTCCTGAGTAGCTGGGATTACAGGCACGCACCACCATGCCCAGCTAATTTTTTGTATTTTTAGTAGAGACAGGGTTTCACCATGTTGACCAGGATGGTCTCGATCTCTTAACCTCGTGATCCACCTGCCTCGGCCCCCCAAAGTGCTGGGATTACAGGCTGGAGCCACCACGCCCAGCCCCAAAGCCACTATTTCTAACCTATCATGTGAAGCAGCTGCCTTGGCCCCACCCATTTTACCTCTATATTGTGCATAAAAAACTTTGTGCCACTATTTCCGCCAGCGTATGCTTTGCAAGGCTCAGCAGGCCTTGAAAAAACAGTGACAGAAAAAACAGCCTCAGGCCCACCACTGAGGCTGTGCTGACACCCCAACAAGAAAACGGACATATTAGGTAATCCTGCCACGTCTTACCAGCTGCTACCCAAGCTCACGTGACGAGACCTAGGGATTCTGAGCAAGACCTAGTGTGGCCGAGGCATCGGGGGCAGGGAGACTGAGCTAAGCTGCTGTGGGCTGGCAGTCAGGCCCACATCGCAGCTGAGGAGGGAACCTGCCGGGGAGACCTCTGAAACAGCAGACTTGGCATGGCTGCCACCTGAAAATTATAAAAAGATTCATATGTCCTTGCCCACACCTTGCACACACACACACACACACACACACACACATGCAATGCCTCCACCACATTCACACACACATACATGCGGTCCCTCCACCTATCCTGTTATCAGACTGTGGGATGGTAGCTCTCAGTTTCCACCCAGAAGGAAATTAGGATGTTTGACTTCGGAGACTTCAGGCTCACTTTCTGCATCCCTTTTCTGTCTTCAAAGGAAACAACCCTCCATTGAAAAGCACCCATCATTCAGGGATTAGGAGGACTTGTACAACTTTTCCACTTTTAAAACCAGGCATTGAGACTAAGGATGAATTTATCCTGTGACTCCTTTTCTGGATTTTTCTTTTAATTCTGAGTTTCATTTTTAACTTTGGTATGAAAAGCACTGCCCCTTCAAAAGGCATCTTTACTGTGAGACTGATGACAGCAAACGAGCTTTCTCTCTGTACCCTGAAATTAAACCACACGGGTCTTCCCAGGGCACTCTGCTTTGGAAAAAGGCTTGGCACCAATAGCTATGTCTTCTACAGGAAGAGGTAAAAATGCTGTCTCAGTAGCAATATGAGACAGAGAGAAATTATCTCTGTGTGTGAGAGAGAGAGAGAGAAAGAGAGAGGGAGAGAGAATGCCACAGAACGAGAGCAAGAGAGAGAGAGAGAGAAAGGGTCGGGGGTGGAGAACTGGCTTTCTGTTTCTTCTTTCTCATCAGCAGCTCTGGAAACCTGAGCCAGCAACAAGTCTTGCAAGGTTTTTCTGTACTCCAACAAATTTGTTTGAGGGTGCTTCTCCAGGGCCACCCCACCAGTGTTCATGTTGTGTGGCTTTTGTGTTTCTTAGGAATTTCTAATGCAGTTGCCTCTTGTGAGTCTGTGTGTGTCCATCAGTTGCAACACCTTACCCCGCCCTCTCTGCCTATCTCTGCATAACAGGAAGCCACGTGTAATAACAAGAAGCTTGCAGAATTATGAACATTTCCTACTGAACACTGCCCCAGAGCTGCCTTTTCCTCAGCACAAGGCAAAATGGAGATTTGGCAATCAGATGGTGACTTTTCTGTGTGGCGACACTGTAGTTAGTTAACTGCATATGCAAGTTACCTGCTTTCCCAGGCATGAATGTAAGGAAGAGCAATTCTCATCAGGTAGGACTGCAGGATAATTAGTGCAGTAAGCACTGCCCAGCACCCAGTAGTGTGTTAAATTAGGAAGAGCAATCGAAGTACTGACCCCTCCTTTGTCAAAACTAGTCATTCATTTTTGAAGCAAAAGGTAAGAGCTTTTGCTTCACTGGTCACTAGCATTCATAAATAAATAAGTGCATTAGGATGCTTGAAATATTTGTATTGCATAAGCATGGATGAATTATATGCCCTGAGTATAATGACCCTTCCAGTACAATGCTTAAGTACTAGCACTGGTCCTTGGGGAGGCTACAAGCCTTTACAGCCTAACAGACATCACTCCAGTCAGTTTCTGGGCCACTACAGGTCTTAGGGAACAGTGATTTTAAAGTTTAACTCTACTGAGAGTTAAAGTGACCAATGAATAATGCTAGCAGTGGGGTGGGACCAGGAAACAAGTCATAATATGTTTCTCCTATTCGACAACCTGATAAAAAGATTCCATTAAAAACTGAGACAATTTTATCACGGATAGAGGATAGATGATACCAATGAATTATTGATTAGTTTTGTTAGTTATGATCAGGACTGTGTGGTTAGAAAATAAAATTTCTGGCTGGGCGCGGTTGCTCAAGCCTGTAATCCCAGCACTTTGGGAGGCCGAGGCTGGTGGATCACGAGGTTAAGAGATCGAGACCATCCTGGTCAACATGGTGAAACCCCGTCTCTATAAAAATACAAAAAATTAGCTGGGCATGGTGGCACGTGCCTGTAATCCCAGCTACTCAGGAGGCTGAGGTAGGAGAATTGCCTGAACCCAGGAGGCGGAGGTTGCGGTGAGCCGAGATCGCGCCATTGCACTCCAGCCTGGGTAACAAGAGCGAAAATCTGTCTCAAAAAAAAAAAAAAAAAGAAAAGAAAATTTCCATATTTTTAAGCATGCATACTTAAGCATGGGGAAAAATGTGTCTGGGATTTGTTTTTAAAAATCTTAGCAAAAAAAGGGAATAAAAGAAAAAGAAACGGATAGATAAAGCAATGTGACAAAATCTTTTGTTGAATTTCAGTAGTGAAGGGTTCATTCTATTTTCTCTGTTGATGTTTGGAATGTTGATATAATAAATAATCTTTTTCAAGATTCTATTAGGCTTAAAAATAAATTCTATAAGCTTGTTGGGTTTTTTTTCACATGTCAGCTATTGCTCTGAACTTCAACTTGTCCATTTTCCAAGGCCTGCATTTCAGACCCGTTACTCCTCAGAGCACAGTGGAATGACACTGCACAGATGTTACACCACTCACGTACACATTCCCTCACAGACAGATCCGCCCTCCATGCCCCTGCACTGTCACTTTATCAGCTGATGAATGGTGAATGGGAAGAACTGAGGGACTCCCGAGGCTTCCAGTATGGGTAGTATTTCCTGCTAAGTCTGCCTTTACCCCAACACTTAGCAGAGTGGGAGAAAGGACAGCAGGAACTGGAGGGAGTCAAGGGTGGCCTGTGAGGGAACTCAGGAAGGAATGACTACCTAGAATTCTAGGTGACCTCATGGCAAGAGCTTCCATTTCCAAATTTCCATGAAAATGACAAAGGGACTAGCTCAGTAATAGAGGGGAAATCTGAAATGAAAGTAAAAGTAAAGAAGGATGCTGTCTACATGCCATTTTGGGGGAGGAACGATTTCTATAAGATGTAGGATAGGCAAGGCTAAACTGAAGAGAGCTGATGGTCCCATAACTCAATGCACACAGAACAGCCTGCCACAGAGGGAATGGAAAGGGCCCAAGAAAAATCTGCACTAACAATGCCTAGAGAGGAACAGTAGCAGTACTGGAGGCAGGGAACAGATAAAGACCTGAGAGCTACTTCCAAGTGCTCACAGAGGCCTGGCTGAGGCGTGTTATTTTCAGTTTACCCTGGGTGCCTAAAGTCAGGCCAGGCAAAAACTAACAGCTCTGTCCTGCTGGTTCCTCAATCAGGTCACAATACCAGTGAGAACAGAGGGTGACTTTCCAACTAACCTGGAGCTACACAAGAAGAAAACAAACTCTCTATCAACAGAGAGGGGGGCTACCCTCCCTTAGCCCCTTAACTGGATGCTTCTTAAAAAGCTACGCATAAGCTTACTGTACCACCTAGCAATTCCACTCCCGGAAATCTGTTCAGGGGATGTGAAAGCACATGTCCATAACATTTTTCGTATGTGAATGTCTCTAGCAGCATTATGGATGATGATCAAAACTGAAAACAATCCAGAAGCCATCAACAGGTAACTGGATAAACAAATCGTGGGAAAGCCAAACAATGTAATACTACTCGGCAACACCAAGGAGCAAAGGACTGATTCATGCCATACAATGAACCTCAGAAACATTCAGCTAAGTGAAAGAACGCAAATGCAAAAGACAACACATTATATGAGTCCATGTACAAGAAATACCCAGAAAAAGCAACTCTATAGAGACAGTGGTTGCCAGGACTGAGGGTGAGAGCAGGGATTGATTGCAAAAGGGCTGGAGAGAAATTTTTGGGGTAATGAAAATGTTCTAAAACTGGATTGTGGTAATCATCATGCAACCTTATAAATTTACTAAAAATCATTGAATTGTACACTTACAATGAAGGAATTTTATGGCATATAAATTATACCTCAATAAAGTTTTAAAAAGAAAGATTAAGAACTAACTGATATATATAGCTGCCATACACACAAAAATCTCACCATGAAAACAGTGAAGAGTAAAACAGTCTCTGCATAGAAAACATGAGAATAATTCCCTACACCTTTCATACAGTGAAGCATGCCAGAAACTCCACAGAGTTAGAGATTTTTGCCTGTTTTGTCACTCAGATGTCTAGAATATTCCAAGAATGCAAGGATACTTCAATATTTAAAAAACTAGTAAATGGTTTAGCCCATCAATAATTTAAAAAGTCATATTTTTTTCAAAGATTGTGAACTTGCTTTTGGTAAATTCAACATTAGTTAATATTAAATGTTAATTATGAAGAGCAGAACACTACATTCTTAGATGTTAAAAAGTATCTCAAACCAAAAAAAAACAAAGGGTGGGAGAGAATTGAAAGAATACTCTATATTGCCAAAAATTGAAAGAATTAAACATTTTTAGGATTCAGGCCAAATATTTGCTTTGTGTTTTAGCTGTATAGAAATTTTAGCAGAAAATTTCTAATACTTCTATGTGTCGTATAACTGAGAGCTGTGGAGTTTATGACATTTTCACTGCTCTGACACTTTCAATTCCACTAAAGATTTTTCAGAGTTTGATAAAGCATTCTAAAATTCATGAAAGGTAATCAAATACAACAAACAAACAAACAGTGTCTTGGTTACAGCTAGTGACTTGTGAAAAATTATCAAGATTTTACTTTTTCATAAAATTCTATTATTTACCAGCATTTCTATCAATTTTGGGCTACACTTCATCGTACTTGAGTAAGGCTTTGCAGAATGCAGTTTTCTCCCTGATTCTGCCACTGACATCCAGCAGTTCTGTTTCCTCTTCAAAGCTGTCAAACATTATCAGCTCCCTGAAAAATGCTTGAGGGGGATTCTCTTTTATCACCCAAGGTCCTCACAAAAAAGTCAGGACCTATTTTGTATGTAACTGTGAGCAACCGTAGTGCCTCTGTTTGACCTGGACTTTCTGGGCCCACACACTAGCCTCTGCTTGACATTTCTTTTTGGCTGGCCACTCCTTCACAGTTCTTATAGAAGAACTAGAAGTGCACCATTTTTGTTTCTTTTTGTGGTTGTTTTTAGCCAGTTGTCATTGAAGGACCAACTAAGCTTTTGTGCAGAGGCTGAAGAAGCAAGAACCAGAGATGCACAAACAGGAGGTAAAAGAAAGTGAACCATGAGTGGGTGACACAGCAGGCAAACACCAGAACAGCAGGACGCACTCCCAATTCCAAATCCCTCTGACTTAGCACATCTCATAGCATATGAGATCTTTTGAAGATGAAAAATGAGTTGTAATATTTGATTTGGGCTATTTTTCTCCAGTTATGACTTGAAATGTTTAATTTGATTTATGTTTTTCCCATTTATTGAAACATAAAAAAAAATTAAAGCAAACAACAAAAAATTAAAAAATCAAACAAAACATTTATTGAAATTTATTGACACTGATTTTTAAAATTTTTATTGTTTGGTTTGATTTAATTATTTGTATTGCAGCAAAACAAATGTAAAATTTACTATCTTAACTATTTTTGAGTGTACAGTTCAATAGTATTAAGTACATTTGCATTATTGTGCAACCATCACCATCCATTTTCAGAACTCTTTTCATCTTGAAAAACTGATATTCTGTACCCATTAAAGAGTAATTCCCTATTCCTTCTTCCCCTAGTCCCTAGTAACCGTCATTCTACTTTGTCTCTATGAATTTGTCTACTCTAACACCTCGTATACGTGGAATTATACAGTGTTTGTCTTTTTTCGATCAGTTTCTTAGTATAATGTCCTCAAGATTCATCCATGTTATAGCATGTTGCAGAATGTCCTTCCTTTTTAAGGCTGAATAATATTCCATTGAATGTATATACTACATTCTGTTTGTCCATTTATTTGTCAATGGACACCTGGGTTACCTTCATGCTTTAGTTACTACAAATAATGCTGCTATGAACTTGATATACAAATATCTCTTCAAGACTCTTTTTTCAATTATTTGAATGTATATTTTGAAATGGAATTGTGGGATCATATGGTAATTCTATTTTTAATTTTTTGAGGAACTGCTACACTGTTTTCCATAGCAGCTGTAACATTTAACATTTCCACCAACAGTGCAAAAGGGTTTCAATACCTCCACATCCTCACCGACATTTGTTATCTTCCAGTTTTTTAACAGCACCCATCAGAATGGGTGTGAGGTGCTATCTCACTGTACCTCCGGTTTGCATTTCCCTAATGATTACTAATATCGATAGCATCTTTTCATGTGTTTATTGTCCATTTGCATATCTTCTTTGGAGAAGTGTCAATTAAAGTCATTTGTTCATTTGTGAACTAAGTTGTTTGTGGGGTTTTGTTTTGTTTTGTAGAGTTTAGGAGTTCTTTATATATTCTGCATATCCATCCCCTGTTAGATATATGATTTGCAAATATTTTCTCCCATTCTGTTTTTGTTTTACTTTATTGGTAGTGTCTTTTGATACATAATTTTTAAAATTTTCATGAGGTTTAATCTGACTATTTTTTCTTCTGTTTCCTGTGCCTTTGGTGTTGAAACCAAGAAATCACTGCCAAATTCAATGTTGTGAAGTTTTTACCCTGTGTCTTCTTCCAAGCGTTTTATAGTTTTAGGTCTTAAATCCAGTTCATGGGTTCATTTGAAGTTAATTTTTGTATATATTATTAGGTAAGGGCCTAACTTTATTATTTTGCACGTGGATATCCAGTTTTCCTAGCACCATTTTTGAAAGACAATCTTTTCTCCATTAAATTATTTTGGCACCCTGTTGAAAATCATTCAACCATACACACATATGTGAGGGTTTATTTCTAGACACTGTATTCTATTCCATTGATCTACTTCTGTCTTTATGCCATTACTACACTGTTTTGGTTGACTGTAAGTTTTGTAAGTAATCACATAGTTTTTGAAATCAGGAAATGTGAGTTATCTAGCAACGTTCTTTTTCTTTCTTTTCTATCCAGGATCCCTTGAGACTCCATATAAAATCTAGGACGAGTTTTTCCATTTCTACCCCCCCAAAAAGTCACTGGTGTTTTGACAGGAATTGCATTAAATCTGCAGATTGCTTTGGATAGTATTAAGTCTTCCAACCTAGGGAGCCTGGAATGTCTTCCCATTATCTTGTTCTTTAATTTCTTTCAGAAATGTTTTGTAGTTTTTGTAGTTTTGTAGTACAAGTATTTCACCTCCTGGTTAGGTGAATTCCTAGTTAATTTATTCTTTTTGCTGGTATTTTAAATGGAATTGTTCTCTTAATTTTCTTTTCAAATTGATCACTGTTAGTGTATAGAAGTGCAACTAATTTTTGAGCTTTGACTTTGTATCTACTACTTTGCTGGAGTTATTAGTTCTAACAGCAATTTGGTCAAATCTTGAGGATTTTCTACATAAAGATTATATTATCTCTAAACAGAGTTAAGTGTATCTTTTCCTTTCTAATCTGGATACTCTCCCTTTCCTAGTTGCTCTGTCTAGGGCTTCAAGTATTATATACCACAGAGAAGTTGCAAAAGTCAGCATCTTTGCCTTGTTCCTGATCTCAGAGTAAAAGATTGGAGTCTTTCAATATTGAGTTTGATGTTCACTGTGAGTTATTACTTTCATTGCATTAAGGTAGATTCCTTCTATTCTTGGTTTGTTGAGTTTTTTCATAAAAGAATGTTGAATCTTGTCAGACACATGATTATCATTTGAGATGATCATATGTTTTTCCCCTTCATTCTGTTAATGAGATGTATTAATGACATTGATTAATTTTTGTATGTTGAATCACCCTTGCATTCCAGGAATAAATCCCATTTGGTCTGGATGTATAATCTTTTAATGTGTGGTTGCAGTCAGTTTTCCATTGCAGCATTTTACTGAGGATTTTTGCATCAGTGTTATAAGGGATATTGGTCTGCACTTTTCTTGTAATGTTGTTTTCTGGCTTTAATATCAAAGTAATGTAAAATGAGTTAGGAAGTTTTCCTTCTTTTTCAATTCTTTTAAAAAGTTTCGAAGAGACTGGTATTCTTCTTTAGATACTGGTATATCTTCTTTAGTTGAAGATATCAGGTCTTTATTTCATTAGGTGATTTTTTATTATTGACTGAATTGCCTTGGTTAGAGGTATATTTAGATTTTATTCTTTTTTAAACTAAAACTATTCTTCAATTTAGGCTTGATAGGTTTTGCGTTTCTAAGATTTTTTCCACTGAATCTAGATGATCAAATTTGTTGGTGTACAATTGCTCATTGTACTATTGTTAACTCTTTTTATTTCTGTAGAATAGGTAGTAATACCCCAATTTCATTTCTGAATTTAGTAATTTGAATCTTCTTTGTTTTCTCCGTGTTCCATCTACCTAAAGGTTTATAAATTTTGTTGAACTTTTTGAAAAACCAACTTTTGGGTTTGTTGACTCTCTTTTATTTTTATATTCCATGTTTCATTTATCTCTGTTCTAATCTTTATTATTTTCTTCTTTCTGCTAACTTCGGATTTAGTTTATCCTTTTTTTTTTCTAGTTCCTTAAATTATAAAGTCCGGTTGTTGATTTGGGATCTTTCTTCATTTTAATGTTAAGTATTTAAATCCATCAATTTCCCTCTTATTCCTGCTTTCTCTGTTTTCCACAGTTTTGACATGTAATGTTTTTAAAAAACACCTTTGTCTAGTAGATGTGCCATCAAGTCTTTGTGAGAAACAGTTTCTGTTGGTCTTAGTTTTCCCCTTCGAGTGGGTCACACTTTTTTGTTTCTTTTTGTGCCTCATATTTTTTTGCTAAAAACTAGATATCTGAACCTAATGATATGGCGACTCTATAAATCAGATTGTCCCCCTTCCTCCAGGATTTGCTGGATTTTGTTTGTTTGTTGTAATTGGTGTAGGTTGTCTCTGTGCTAAGGATCAGCCTGAGCTGCAAACTTAGGGTCTTCTTAGGTCTTTTCTAAGGCTGCAACTTCCCCTGGGGATGGTCAATATCTTTCTAACTTACCTCATATATGTGGTTACTTTTGAAGGTCTTAGCCTTCAATATCTGGCTCCCAAAAAGGGAAAAGGAGAAAAATAAAGGAGACAGGAAAAGGCACAAGCTCTTTAAATCCCCTGGAAGTCACTACAGCCAAAGTGGGAGGTGCTTGCAACAACAGGGAGCGGTACAAACACATGGTTGCCATTTCTTTGTCTGTACCTCTGTGATCAGAGGCAGCAATTAGTGACCATAACATAGATCCCTGTTATTTGTAGGACAGGGTTCATTTTTCCCACCTTGGCTCCTGCAAGTTGGGCACAAGCTGCTCCTGGAATGTATGCACATCTGGAAAGCCTGCCACAGGGCTAGGGGTAGAAGATGGGTATCCACTATTGTGTTAAGAGCTGAAATTCATTGAAATTAAGTACAACTCACTGTCCAAGCCTTCTTCTGGAAGTTGCCAGTTTTGATTAGACACCAGGGTTGCCAAATAGTTACAACAGACAGACTTGGAAAGAGTAATTGTTGTCTAGGTGGGGCGGGGGGAGGGGATAGATTCTGCCATCTTCACATAATCCTCTATGGGCTATGTTTTAAGGGTATAATTTTATTAAATTTGAGCATTTAATAAAGCATTTATATATTGAGCACTTCACATAATTTCCCTATGTCTTTATTTTCTCATTGTCTTAGTTAATATTTTGGTATATGTGCATATACCTTATAGAGATTCATCAAACATAAAATAACCTGTTTTATAATAAGCTGGTTTAAGATACATTTAGAAAAGAAATAGTAAATATCTTAAGGTAAAAGTGTAGAAATGGAAGAAAGGTATTTGCTTTGTGTGCTCAAGAACAAATAAAATTTTTCCTCTTTCAACTTTTTAAGTCAACCATTACACCCACTCCTCTTTCTTGGCATTTCCTTATTGTATCAGTTGTGAAGTGAGCCAACTTAACATCAGACCCAAGAGAAGTAGGTAGAAGTTGTACTCAGACACAAGAAAAAGCATACAAAATTTTCTGCTCCTTTTAACATATGGGAATATGTTTTAAAATACAAATAGATAAATGTAACTAATTAATGGACTTTAACATTAAATTCAATTAATACATAGCATGCATATGTTGTACCCGGGATAGATGTATTGGCAGGGGGTGGGGGCGAATTTTCAGAATGCCATTTTGAATTACCTTGCATAATTTTGAAAAAAGAGGATCCAGTATGATATTTTGGAGTGTTCTGCCATAAAAATAGCACTGCTCATTACAATCTTCCAGCACTTTTCTCTGAGTGATAAAAGATATTTCGGAAAATGTGGCTTTTATGATCTGTGGGAGGAGGCCTGGAAAAGGAGGGTTGAGGGTTCAGAGTAACACAGGAAATCTGTGTTTATAATGCTTAAGTGTGTGGGTGTGTTCACGTGGGAGGACTGGAGAGAAAAAAGAAAAGAAAATGTTTGCAAGTCATTGCAGGCAGGAGTTAAACAAAAGATTCAAAGAGCCTATAATATTTATGAAATGTATTCAATATTTACAGAATATACTGGATTGAGATTATCAAGAACAACTCTTGACACCAAAAGCACAATCCATAAAATAAATATTTGATATTTGACTTCATCAAAATTAAAACTAAGAGAATGAAAAGCAGGCACTGAGAGAGTGAAAAGCAAACCACGGACTGGAAGAAAACATTTGCAGGTCAGATGTCCGAAAAGGACAAAACTCAACAATAAGAAAACAAGAAAATGTTTTAACAAACAAAATATTTGTTCTGAGACTTTATCAAATGAAATTATGCCAAACAACATTAGTCATTAAGAAAATGTAAATTAAAACCACATTAAGATACTACTACAAATATATTAGAATAATGTAAAATTTTAAAAAACTAACAATATCAAGGATCAATGAGAATCAGAAACAGCTGGAACTTCTATACCTGGCAGGTAGGAACGTAAAATGATACAGCCCCTTTGGGAAACAAGTTGGTAGCGTCTCATAAAGTTAAATATATACTGCCATATGATCCAGCAGTAGCACTCCTCAATATTTACTCAAAAGAGATAAAACATTATGTTCACACAAAGTTATAAGCAAATATTTACAGTAGTTTATTCACAATCTCTAAAAATTAGAGACAAGCCCAGTATCTTTCAAGTGATGAATAAATACATCCATACAATGGAATACCACTCGACAATAAAAAGGACAAAACTGCCAATCCGAGTAATAACACAGATGAATCTCAAATGCATTAAGCTGAATAAAAGAGATGAAGCTTCAAAAACTACACATTGTAGTTTCATTTATATGGCATTTTGGAGAAAAGCAAAACCATAGGAACAGAGAACAGATAACTCATTGTCCACGTTTGGGTTGGGTGACAGGGGCTGACTAGAATAGATGGGCAGAGGAAACTTTTTACAGTGATGGAACTCTTGATTGTAGAGGTTGCTATGTGGTTCTATGTATTTAACAAAACCCATCTAGTTGCAGATTAAGATGAATACATTTTACTGAAAGACGATTTTAAAATATTGTTTTCATTTGCTCACATTTGTTGCACATTTGTTACATAGAGCTGACATTCTCACCTCTTCCTGACCTTCAAATGTTTCCACAGATCATGCAAGTTCTGAATTAAAAAAAACAAGTGATGTTTCTTACTCCACAGCCACTTGGTGGGGTAAGTAACCTGAAAAAACATGACGTGGGGAAGACTACATTCAAGTGAGACATCGAGCTAAATCTACCCCATTGATCTGGGAGTAACACCTCAGAGTGGACTGATAGCACCCCTTCATTTAGCTTGCGCTTTTAACAGGCGCTAGGGAAATCCATATGATGCCATCCCTGCTTCAGCTTCCTGTGAAGAAAGCCCTACCATGATCCTCAACCACATTACTTATTTTGGTCTCCTGAACAAATAAGAAAATGCAACCAGTAGTGTTTCCTTCCATAAGCCAAGTAGTACTGGGTTTTCATATAAAGGAAAGCCAGCTGCTGTGGTTAAAGACCCTATACAGGAGTTCCCTTGTGGAAAGTAGCAGAAAGCCCACTAATGTTCAGGAGCTCTGCTATCTAGTCTTGATTCTGCTACTAACTTGCTGTGTTACTATACGAGCATTTCACATAATTTCTCTATGTCTGTATCTTCTCATTGTCTTAGTTAATATTTTGGTTGCAAGAAACACATACGAAATCAAGTTGGTTTGATCTAGATACAGATAAATAGAAAGATAGATAGCTAATAGTTCTCAACTGGGGGATGGTTTTATCACCCACCCATCCACCCCAAGGGGACATTTGGCTATGTCTGGAGATACTTTTGGTTGTCATAACAGGGGGGACTGCTACTGTCATCAATTGAGTAAAGTCCAGGGACTGCCCTACAATGAATGGCCCCCAACAATAAAGAATTATCTGTGGCCGGTCGTGGTGTCTCACACCTGTAATCCCAGCACTTTGGGAGGCTGAGGTGGGTGGATCACCTGAGGTCGGGAGTTCGAGATCAGCCTGACCAACAAACCCTATCTCTACTAAAAATACAAAAAAAAAAAAAAAAAAAAAAAAACTAGCTGGGCATGGTGGTTCATGCCTGTAATCCAAGCTACTGGAGAGGCTGAGGCAGAAGAATCACTTAAACCTAGGAGACGGAGGTTGTGGTGAACCGAGATCTTGCAATTATACTCCAGCCTGGGCAACATGAGCAAAACTCTGTCTCAAAAAAAAAAAAAAAAGAATTATCTGAATTATCTGGATCAAAATAGTGATGAGATTGGGAAACCCCAATATCTATCTTTCTATCTATCTATCTATCTATCTATCTATCTATCTATCTGCTATCTCTTTATATATGTATTATATATAATATTTATGTATATGTAATTTTTGAAGCATAGTATATTATTTCACAATATCTAGGGAAATTTGGGGGGGTGGAAATCATGGCTCAGGAGGAGTAGAAATCAAGGCAGATTTTGCAGGTTTTGAGTTCTCAGCAGTTCAAAGGCCTTCCTCTTAGTGCCCTCTGATTTCCAGGACTCACTTACAAATGCCCATTCTCTGTGAATCTCAGACTGAGGGGGGAAATGAGACAGACACAGCTTGAGTCAGCTGTTTACTCTGCTCTAGTTGGCTATGTCCAAGGCGAAATGTTCAAGTCAAAGTTCAAGCCGGTGACTCTCCTTGGAGACTGGGTCAGGAGCCCTTAGAGAGGTGGAGTTGGGAAAACAGCCCTAAGGAGGCCTATTACATTTATCTGTAAAGTAGCAATAATGCCGCCTCTCCTCTGGAAGCCCACTACTAAATAAAAGGCTATGGGCCCCAGGGGAACTTGGAAACAGAAATGGCAGGTGTCTCCTTTACATGGAATTCATATTTCTGGGTTTTTTTTTTTTTCTTTCTTGAAGAACAGATTTCATTTTTCACAGTTCTATAAAACAAATGGAATCATGACTTATGTTCCACAATTTCCACAGCTGACTTCATGAACTTTAACAAGTTTTCCTTATTTATAGCAGTCCCAAGCTTTATTCCCTTGGAGATGTCAGGACGTGGAGGGTAATTTTGTTGCTTCCCCTCTGTGTTTTAAAGACCGAGTGAATTGAAAGGACAGTAAATCCCTACCCTACACAATAAGTGGGGTCCGAAGGATTTTACGTGGGGTCTAAAATTCAATCAACTATTCATGATCGCGTTATTTTGAAGCGAATGAAATGGCTGCCAGGAGCCTATGCAGCTGGCCAGTGGGTAGCGCCAACTGAAATCCGTCCCCTATCTTGGCTGAGTTTTGCCGCCATCTAGTGGCCACTTCCAGCTTCAGTTTGCACATCGCCGTGAACAGGATGCGGGTCCACAGCTGGCTGGCCAGGACCAGTGTTCAGCAGGCCATTCTAGGGATTTCCCCGTTAGTTGTCGCTCTTGGATCGGCCCAGACAGGGAAGACTAACATTACAGGATTACTGATAGAGGTGCTTTTCTGTACTTGGAAACACAAAGCAACAGTTTTAACCTTTGTGAGGTAACAGGCCCCTTTGAGAATCTGCCTATATACATATAATTTTTCATACAATTTTTAGAATATAGGCCTGACACAGATGTCAGCTAGGTATAATTTTAAGTCATTCTGAAGTTGTTTGGAACAGAAAGGAAAATGGCAAGGGCAGGTGTGAGAAAAAGGAGGAGGAATTCTACTGCTAACCGGAGGATTATAATCTTACTGTCCTCTAAAATGTGCCAAATGCCCGTGGCTCCTAAGTTGTGTTTATATATGCTGTGTATTTCCACCTTAGCTTTCCACTGTTAAAACTGGTTCCTGAGTTTTTCCTGGCCCCTTCTTTTCTCCTCTGGTTTCCATTCAAAGTCGCTGGCCGACCAACAATAGGTTTGGGTTGGGAGTGAGAAGACTGACTGGGATTAGGCCAGCACCTCCAATTGGCTGGGTGAGTGAGCAAGTCCTCCACCCTTCCTGGGGTCCACGTGAGGAGGAGCATCCCTTAACCCCTCTTAAGATGGAATGAGACTCTGTGTATAAGTGAAAAACACTGAAAGAGTCAGAAGCAGTATACAATTTCTGGAGTCTGCAATGTTATTCTAAACACAAGTCCTTCTAGGATACTCCACAGGCAATTCATGCTTAAAGCAGGTGAAATAAATGTCAGCTGGACTTGCTGGAAGAGAAAGGATGTCTTGTTCTAATTTCCATGGGCCTGTTGACAAGTGACATCAGTAACTATTATTCGTGCCTCCTCCCCACTACTTAAAAGCAAAAAACTTTCACCTTTGGTTTCAGTAACCTCCTAACACATCACTTTTATCTCATGGGCTGTTAATACCTTACTCAAAGCTGTACTCTAGAATATTAAATAATGTTTTAATGTATATTTTTGGAGAAGGAAGTTTTGCAAAACTCAAAACCACTACCATAAAGTAGCACAATTGCAAACATTTTGGGGATGTGCTGCCATTGTGCGGTGACTCTGGGTCTTAGCAACACTTATGGCAGCAGATCACAAACTTTGCTGTATATCCAGTCACTTGGGAGCTTAGAAAAGTTCGAATACCTAGACCACAGCCCCTGTTACTTAAATTGGTATCTCTTGAGTGGAACCTGAAGAGAGAGTTTTTTTAAACCTCCCCAGGACAGCCAAGTTTGGTAACCACTAACTTAGTGGAGGAGTTGAGAATGTTCAGCTCAAGAGCTGAGGCTGCCTTTGCACGATTCCCTTTTGCCTCCGGGTGACTACTGTGATCAACGAAACTATCGACACTTGCAGGCACTGCGGTGCTCGCAGAGAATAAAGGCCATGAAAAGTGCAAGATTGGAAATGGTTAAGAGGCTTACAGCGTAATCTAGGCTTGAAAGATGTGGGTGGG
Source organism: Callithrix jacchus (assembly GCF_049354715.1). Lineage (NCBI taxonomy): Eukaryota > Metazoa > Chordata > Mammalia > Primates > Cebidae > Callithrix > Callithrix jacchus. The sequence continues at coordinate 45,188,986 of NC_133515.1, forward strand.
AAACCCTGTGGGAGATCCCGCAAGTGCCAAGGCAAGGGTCTGAAGCCTCAGCCGGTTCGCATATGAATATAGAATTAGAAAAGAATTAGAGATATAGTTACATAGTTATTCCTACATATAACCATGAAAAAAATCACATCGTTCTTCATATGTAATCACAGAAATATATATATACTCAATATAATCTTTTAATCTTACTAATGACTGTCAGGTTATGAAGCATGGAACTGAGGTGACATTGTAAACGAAGTGATCCTAAGGCAAGATGCTCTAAGCCCTCTGTCCCGCCTGCATAAGGGCTGCTGGAGGGCGCCTCGGCTGTGCGGCAGCGCCGGTGATGGGAAAGCGCCCGCTGTTTAGCCAGCTAGGGAAGGACATGTCCAAAACTTCTGAGACATCTCCTTCCTCAGGGGAGTTAGGAGACAACTCCGCTTCTCCAAGTTCTTGTGGTAGGCCTGATGGCTGTAAGGTAGGCCTGCAGACATCTGGGGGCTTAACTGTCTCTGTGTGATGCTGCGCCTCAGTGGTCATGTTCCAGATCTACTTTCATGCTCCGCTTCTGCACCTGGTCCCTCCCTTTCTTAAAAGATAAAATCAGTAATAGTAACATAAATCTTAATGTTTTTGTTCTTTCTTGACAAGTATGAGAAAAGTGCTGACACATTAGGTTTTCTCCTTGCCTCGGCTACTTGGAAGACCTGGGCCCCTATCTCCAAGGTATGTGATTTACCTCACCCTGTCACTGCCCACCATTACCTCACCCTACCTACCCTGCCCCCTGCGTTGTAGTCCAGGCACTCGGGGCCACTGCCAGACTCTGTGCTTTGCTTGACAGGGGGTCCCTGGGCCTAAACTCTCTTTTCTCTGTCTCTGTGTCTTGTGTCTTTTGTTCTTAGAGTTTCTCACCTCCACACCTGTAGAGAGGGGCTCACAGCTCTGCTCTGATGGATGGCAGGGAGGGGTAGAGTTGAAAGAGAAAAAAAAATCCAGAAAGCCAATATATAGGACCCACAGGGTAGGAATTCTTGTGCGATCCTAGAAGGAAGCACCTTGCAACACACTGACAGATGTGGCTCCTAATCTTTCTGGAGAAAAAGTGAGCAAAACTAAAAGATTAGGATCCTCTTAAAAGGGCTTGAGGGAGTGGGTTCGCCTTCTTCTGCTCTTTCATCATGTGATGGCACGGCACTCATCCCTTTTGCCCTTCCATCCCTTTCTGCCATGTGAGACCACTGAGAGAGCATCATCTACAAGGAATGAGCCTTCACCAGACACTAATCCTGTCAGCACCTTGATCTTGGACTTGCCAGCCTCCAGAACTGTAATAAATAAATGTTCCGTATAAATTGTCCAGTCTCAGGTATTTAGTTACAGCAGCACTGGTGGACTAAGACAGTAGGTGTAGTACGTTTGTCTGGCTCTGTTGAGTGCCCACCTCAGATGACTGGTCATAAATTCAAAGTGAATCCAGGCAGCTCAGGGGTGATTTTCTCCAGTGATGTTCAGCTGTCCAGGCACAGGCACCAAGAAGGTAGATTACTGGGTTTAAACAGGGTTAGGGGTTATGATGGGGAGAAATGGCCAGAGAAGTTAAGCGTGCATGTTCAGTAGTAGATTTAATGCGAGTTATGAATCTGTGGTAAGGAGGACTAATGGGGTAACTGATAGTGAAAAAATGGTGAGACCAGTGGATTGCTGGCTCACTGAGGTCATGTAAGAGAGTTGCTGGAGTGGGTGAGCTGGGCACATAGGATGTGGTGGGCATAGAGTGGGAAGTCTGAAAGTGAGATTTCAGAGATGGTACAATTATAGGGGGTGATGTGGTTTATTTATGACTATGAGTGAATGAGCTGGTTGGAGGAAGTATTATCTAACAACTCTTTACAGGGGGCAGAACTACTGGCCCCATTTTTCAGATGAGAAAACTGAGACACATAGACATTAAACTGACTTGCCCAAAGTCAAAGAAATGAGAAAAGACTGAGCTGGAAATCAAACCCAGGCTCATCTGCCTTCAAGGGCCTCATTCTCAAAGACTTCCTACCACATTCAGGTATGGCTTCCTAGTTAAGTCAAGTGTCTTTATTTTGTTTCTCTTTCAGGAAATGCTTTTTATCTGGAATCTTACTTTTTATCTGTGAAGACACAAAGTTGACTACATTATCAATCACTTTCATTACCATGCTGGGCATTTAAGGTCACAGAAGGATGAGACTGGGATAATTTTGTGCTGACCAGAAAACTGGTTAAATCCAGGGTTTCCTGGGGAGAAAATGAAAACACATCATATTTACTGGTGGAAATGCAACTGCGTTCTCTGCGGGCACTCTCTGTTGACTCTAAATCAGAATAACAATGTGGGATTAGAAGCTTGATTTGCGGCTTTTTGGAAGGAGAATATAGACTTGAATGAACATGTAAAAAACTTGCCCCTTCTAGATATCTAGGCTCAAATGGGCCAAGAAAAGCTTTTCTTACAGAACAAACTCTGTGTCAGCTTTTTAAATGTCACAGTCACAGTCACGCTGCATATGTCTAATTCCCTTCAGTGCGACAGCGCCACTTCCTCAGAGTGTCTCCAGTGAGACGGTTAGAATCTTAATCTTTTTCATTATCTTTCATTCTGAGCCTCGTAAACTGTCCAGCACATAGTAAGTGTCCAATAAATGTGTGTCAATTAGAATAGAAGAAAAAATGAGTAAAACAGAACAATCTCATGGAAGGGAGAGGGACTAACCATACCTGGGTAATTCAGGAAGCCTTCCCAGGAGATGGGTGGTGGCCATGGTAATGGGCGGGGAGGGGTAGAGTTGAAAGAGAAAAAAAAAAATCCAGAAAGCCTATATATAGAACCCATAGGGTAGGAATTTTTGTGTGATCCTAGAAAGAAGTACCTTGCAACACACTGACAGATGTGGCTCCTAATCTTTCTGGAGAAAAGGTGAGCAAAACTAAAAGATTTCATAAAAACAGATGGAGGAAGCTAGCATGACAGTTTCAATGAGGCTGAAAAAATGAACTTGGAAGGACTTCTAACCATGAGTACTAAAAAGAAAGAATAATGACTCCAGATTTGAAGATATTTTCTCCTAAATCAACTGTTACCACACATTGTGTGGCTTCTCAGGAAATTCAGTTCAAGAAATATACAGGGCACCTATCACAATTACAGCTTTGTTTTCCCGAGCCTAGAGAACTAACTCTAGGGTGACTTTCCTGGTTTTTACACTGAGTTCCATGTCCCAGGAACCCCCCAAGTCCCAGACAAACCAGGCCAGCTGTCACTCTACCTGGGAAGGAGAATGAGGAATGCTCGGAGAAAGAAGATCAGTGCCAAGATCAATATCAAACATGTTGGTCTCAAGACAGAGCACAAAGGCTGGGCTGAGAATGGACTGGAGGTGACAACTCTATATCTGCTATCATCCTAACTCTGAGTTGTCTGCATAAGAAGATTCCTCACCCACTAGCAAAGTGGATTTCTGGCTTCCATGAATGACCAGGTGCATGGAATCAAATGCAGAAGGACAGTCAAACGGGAAGAATGCATGCAAGGGAGTCCTTGGGTAGCAACAACAGAATTGAGGACAAGAAAGACAGGAGCCTCATTTTGAAGGTCCTGCTCTTCCCCCACAATTATATCTACAAATAATGATCTGAAAGAGAATGTTAGGCTGTTAGACTCTTACAGCAAATAGGAAACACTGCTCTGCCGCTGCTGTAACCCATATGTAAGTGATCACAAGCAGGTAAACACTGAGCCCCTGAAGCCCAAACTACAACTTCCAACCTCACTACAGCAGCCAGAGATACACATGACAGTAGGAGAGGGTCGGCAGCTCTAGGGGAGGAAGCACTAAGTCATGGAGGATAGTCTTCCATGCAGCAAACAACCCACAGTCACTCTTTGCCTACCAAAAGCAAGGAACGTTTGAGGAACTGCTCCTGCCATAGCACAGAGACAATGACATTTCTACAGCAGGAAACTTACCAGAAACTGTCATTATCCTTATTAAAAAGTCACAACTCAGGCCTTTTACTGATTTGGAAAAGAACTGGCAAAATCAGGCAAACAAAACAAAGCAAAAAGGAAGAAAACAAGAATAGTCATGCAGACAAAATTGATACAATTCATGCAAATTGAGACGGAAGTGAATATATGGCATTTGGAAGCATAAAGGGTAAGAAACAGAACATGACAAGTCAACTGCAGACCAGCATGTGTGCTGTGAGCCAGGGACAGACACCGGGCAGGAAAGGAGATGTGCAGATGTTGTAAAAACCGTATGTCTAGAAAAAAGAAAGAAGAACTAAACTTAACTGAGACAAACAAAACCCTGGCACTGCTGACCGTGGTTTTCACCAACAACTTGAGTCAAAGGAGTTGATATCAGACCTCCATTGTAGCTAATGTCCATGACAATAATGATAATTACTAGTGTTTATAAAGCACTTACCATATACCAGATCTTATGCTAAAGTTTGACATAGATCATCTTTTCTTCTCACAATAACCGCATGAGTTAGCACTGGGATTGCACTTATTTTACAGTTGGAAAAACCTAAGGACCAACGTCACACAGTGACCAATTGGTGATACTGGATTCAAATTCAGGCCATCTGGCCCCAGAGCCAGCTTTGCTTTTCTTTCTCTCTCTCTCTTTTCTTCTCTCTCTCTCTCTCTCCTTTCCTTCTTCCTTCCTTCCTTTCTTTCTTTCTTCCTTCCTTCCTTTCTTCCTTCCTTCCTTCCTTCCTTCCTTCCTTCCTTCCTTCCTTCCTTCCTTCCTTTCTTTCTTTCTTTCTTTCTTTCTTTCTTTCTTTCTTCTCTCTCTCTCTCTCTCCTTTCTTCTTTTTCTTTCTCTCTTTCTTTCTCTCGGCATGAAGTCTTGCTCTGTTTCCAGGCCTGGAGTGCACAGGCACAATCTCTGCTCACTGTAACTTCTGCCTCCTGGGTTCAAGCGGTTCTCTTGCCTCAGTCTCCCGAGTAGCTGGGACTACAGGTTCACACCACCACACCCAGCTAATTTTTGTATTTTTAACAGAGATGGGGTTTCACCATGTTGGCCAGGATGTATGATAGCTGGCTCATTCCATCATGGTTAGTTTATACTTTGTCAGAAAATTCTTTTTGTAAACTTTACAAAATTATTTTAAAATATTAAAAAGTATTTACATCAGACTCAGGAACTCTATCTCGTACTACTTCCTCTTTCACTTTGAAACTCCAAACCAACAAGGAAGCAAATGGTTCAGCAGACATAGGCCAGATTTCCAGCAGTGGGTATTGCCAGCCCCATCCAGAGCTGAGGTCCGTGTGTGCATGTTTTGCGGGTGAATGAGTAGTACAGGAAGGAAAGGAGAGAGTGCAGCAGCTCTCACCTTAGTCAGTCACAGCTCAAGGAGAGTAGATGGTGGTAGCAAAGTTGAGCATCACTTTCTTTAGAAAGATGAAAGGGCGGTGAGGGGTGCTCACAGGATGAGAGGCACAGCAGGGCAATGCTGCTTAAGTACCTATCACACACAGGTGAGCAAATACATGTTTTATGATGAGGTGAATCAATGAGTGAATAAATTAAATGACCAGTCTGAATGTACTGAAGATTTCATAATTTTATGTAACTCTAGGGAAGGAATATGTGTGGTCATAGAATTGCGTTTTACTTTATGAACTAAAGGAAATAACTTTCAGCATTTTAATGTTCCTTGAACTCTTCTTAGATAAATTGTAATGTTCAGTCACTACTAAAAACTATGAAATCTAAAGCTGAGTGTGGTGTTTTATGCCTGTAATCCCAGCACTTTGGGAGGATGAGACAGGTGGACTGCTTGAGCTCAGGAGTTCGAGATCAGCCTGGGCAACATAGTGACACCCACAGCCATCTGTATTTTTAAAAAATAAAATTTTTTAAAAGTATGGAAATGATTTGCAATGAACATATAGACTCTTATCAAATACAAAGACTAAAAATTTGCTAATCGAATGGGTGTTAGAAGTTGTGACTGAGCTTCAAATTTAGCTCAGCTTTCTGGCAGCCAAGACAAAGTGGAAAACACAGTAAATTGCACTCCTGTCTTACTAGAAAGGAGGAAGCACTGCAGTCCCTCAAAGAAGACAAAGTTATTTTCTGAGCACTGAATTCCCAAGTAACTTTCTCACGTAAAGGTATACATAGAAGTCTCCGGCATTGTTCATTCTTCATTCTAATTTTTTTTCAGTGCAATTAGGAGCAGATTTCATGAAATCATTACTTGCAGGAAAGATATAAACTGAGGATGTACCATTAAAGGACAACTTATGAGCCCTATTCTGTGAGGGTTGCGAGATGAAGTAGTCCAAGTACAGCCTCTAATCTGATCTGGGGTTGGAAATGAGACTTTCTACAAAGAAAGGAAACAGATGTTTGCTGAGCACCTAACATATGTAATATGCATGAAATATTTTCTTCCTCTCAGCATATGTGTTACTAGTCTCATCTGTAGAAGCTAAGCAACTTGCCCCAGATTCACTGCTGTTTAGAGAAGAGTCCCAAGCTCATGCCCACTTTCTTATACCACACCTCCTCTTCTGTTTCCCATTTTTATCAAGAAGAGGGAGTGGACAATTTAGCTCCTTTCTTCAGGCAATTTAAGGTTATTCTCCCCAATGAGGGCCTAGAGTGCTGGTGTTACATACTTTATTAAGAACAATTCATTTTGTTCAAAAGCCAAAGAATCAGTGGGTTGTGGGGTTGACTCATATCTGCATGTCCAGAAATGTTCATGTCTCTTATCTCAAAGGAAGTCCATAGTGTTGAGAGCTGTAAACTTCTCTGTTTAAATGACCTGGGAAAGAATTACTATACTTTCTCTTTAGTGATCAGAAGACCTAGAGACTCCCCATGGACAAGATGTTTACACTGTGATCAAACTTTGAGTAGGAACTGGGTGGTGGTAAGGGAGCCCCAGGTGGAGAAAGGGCTCCAGGCTGATGAGAAAGAGCTGGAAGCTGCAGAAGGGAGGACGTGGCTGAAGTCTCCAATGTGCATCAGGTGAAGGGGAGGTGGCAAGAGAGAGGTGGGCAGGTAAGCAGGGCCAGATCATAAAGACCTTCCATTTAATTCCATCATGCAGAGGAGCTATACATAGTACAAAGCGTTCTGCTTCTCCAAAAATGTAGACACAATGTGCAGGAAAATCACTGTGAGAAAGATGTGGGGCCCACTGGAGAACATCTGCACCTGTATCTTAAAGCTGAATGGCAGTAATGGGAGCAGGGGTGGCAGGGCCAGAATTCCTCTTAGGTACTATCTGGGGCTCCCATAGCTGTTCTCATCACAGCACCTCTCTCACCGCTTTGCAGTTTTATTTCCTTGTCTCTGCCCCCACTGAACCGTACGCCCAGCAGGACTGTCTTCATATTTGGCTGCCAGACCTATAATTTTTTTTTTGCAAAATGACTTTTGGTTTTTAAATAAGCTTTCAAAGAGAAAAAGGATGATGAGTAAAGCATAACACAAGAAATGTAAATTATTTTATCTCCTTGTAACTTTTGTATCTCGGTTCCTGTCTGGGGACTCTACAAAATTTCCATGCCATCCTCTGTGACAGAATCCCCACGATCTGCCTGGGCCTCACTGTGGCTCTCCCTGGCTCTTCCCAGGTACTATTAGATCTCAATTGCTGTGGTCACAACTGTGACTTTCTTCTGCTTTGTACTCCCTCCCATCTCTTGTATTTGAACACAAGTTCAAACAACTCAACCAGGGTGCACCCTCATACAACCTTCTTTCCTCAAGTGGCCTTGTGTGTGATAGGACCATTGTCATCAACTTGTTTCTCTCAACTGGTCCTAGCATCTTTCCAACACCCCTATAGTGGGCCTTACTCAAAAGGACTACACAGCTGGCAGAGTCTGCATAGAATTCTCCTATTGGATGCTATGTGAAGATGGTTCATAATTGTGAGTTGTGAGACAGGGCAGCACTACCACTACCGAAGCAACTTATAGTGATGTATACCCATGCCAGGGCCACAGGGCATTTCAACCTAGGACTAGTTTCAGACACATAGGCACCAAGAACCACCGAACTAGCCTCTGCCAATCCAAGTGCCCAGTCTCAGACAAAGTACAAAATCTAAGTTGAACTTGTCTAGCATGTACAGGGAGAATTTTGTGCATCAGTGGGTAGAAGACCAGGTCCTGTCTTCCCATCACCTCTTAACTTGCTCCCCACTCTGCTGCTGCTGCAGAAAGTCCGGAGGTGATATCAGTCCTTTTTCCCCCAAATGCCAGAAGTCTGTTGGCCTGGCTAGCAGGAAGCATGCACTTTGTGGAGATAATTTAATTTATGCCTAAATATTAAGTCAATAGCATCAGTGGGCAGATATTTTTACTTAAACAAGCAATAACAATGTAACCTCTGCATAAAAACAGAGTGAGCCCTGGAAGGAGCAGCTCCCTTGTGTAGCTATTCACTTTCTAAGAGAGGCATGTTCGTATTCTCTTTTTGAGAAGAAGTCTTGCTCTGTTGCCCAGGCTGGAGTGCAGTGGCATGATCTCGGCTTACTACAACCTCCACCTCCTGGGGTTCAAGCAATTCTTCTTCCTCAGTCTCCCAAGTAGCTGGGATTACAGGTGCCTGCCACCAAGCCCAGCTAATTTTTTTTTTTTTTGTATTTTTAGTAGAGACTCTACCTGCATATGTGGGGAAAGTTTATCAGGGACTAGGAACCACTCATGGAAAGCAAAGACTGTGGGCACAGCAAACAGACTACATTCAGTCTATAACCCAGGCTGGTCTGGTTAGCACACAGCAAGTTTGGTCATGAATTGTAAAGAAAGCTCTCGTCGCTTTCTTATGTTCAGAAAGCTGAACATCAAACAAGCACAGATCGATTCACCACGGGCTACATGGCTTCAGGATTCCCCAACCTGGGGAACCAGCATTTCGGTGTTCAAATAAGGTACAAAATGTGCTCATGTAGGCTGGCCTGGTCATTGGAAGCCATGTAGCTTTTTCAAGGAAGCCCTGTAACTTGGGACTGAAGGTCCAGACTTTCTGGACCTGTCCTCCAGTGATGACAGTTCAGTTAAAAGGATACATAAATTAAAGAGCAAAATATTGAGTAACGGCGTGAAGGCAGTGAAAGGCTGTCATGATTCTAAAACTGAAGATGATAAAGAACCAAAGGAAGAAGTGTGCGCTCTTGACTCCACCACAAGTCAAGACTATTTGCTCTGCGTTTTCCTTTTTCTTCCAATCCCTATTCTCATCAGGATCGATAGGTCAGATGCAGGAAGGTCCAAGACATTTTTTTATCACTTCATGAAAATCTGTCAGGCTCATAGTAGTGGATGCAGCAAGACCCCCTTCAGCTCTGAGATGGAAGTACAGTGGAGAATCCTTCCTGTAGCTCTCAGAGACTTTTGCTTTCACTCCAGCTCACAAGATTCTAGGGAAACTGGAAGCATAGTTCATCAAAAAAACCTAGGGCCCCCCTCCTGGGCCACATTCTGGGTCAGTGTCTTGCTGTTTTATCAAGTGCCCATTCTAGTGTCTTTCCTAAGCTATGGCCTGGCTCCCTGAGGACAGATCTCAATAAAAGCCTCCAAAAAATTGAGCTAGAGAGTGAATCATGGGTTAATATTTGGGTTCTATTCCCAAGTGACCTTATAATCCATCCTTTTGGTTATCATCTACTCCAAAAGTTCTCAATTCAAGAAGATAACACCATCATCCCCATCCCCAAGGAACACTTGGCTATGCCTAAAGACAGTTTTATTTGTCACAACTGGTAGTGGAAGCGGGTGTTACCACCATGTAGTGGGTAGAGGCCAAGGATTCTGCTAAACATCCTACAATGCACAGGACAGACCCCACAACAAAAAACTATCCAACCCAAAACATTAATGGGATCTAGGTTGAGAAAACATTAAAAACACAGATTGTCAACTTCCCTGACATAACTCCCAGTTGGGAAGAGCCCAATAGAGGTAGGTTTCTCTCATATATTGGTAAGCCAGTTCCTGTAGTTACACCTGGACACAGGAAGCTGAAGAGAGGACTGGAAGTCCTGTGACTGAGTCAGGGGCTCTCTCTCATCAGAGGACTCGGCTCATGATCCAAATTCTAGTTCACATGACACTTACAAATGTATTCTACTGTAGCCCAGTCCTTCAGGGTGACGAACTTGTAGACAGCATGGATAATGACAAGGGTTCTTGTGTATTTCATTATGTCCTTATTATTGTTTTTTCATTAAGTAATACTCAATAACATCATCTGCTTGTAGTTAAACATTCATTCAGCCAACAGATATTTATTGTGTGCCCAGTTAAGTCCAAGTCCTATGCTCTGTACTAGCTGGGTGGTAACTGTCTGAGGCTAGTGAACATAGACCTCAGTACCTACGGCAGGAGTTCCTCATCAGGTGGGGATGGAAGTTGGGGGTGTTTGTTGAGATGCAGGATCCTGGGCCTTCCTCTAGAGATTCTGATTTTGTAAGGATGTTGCCCAGAAATCTGCATTTTTAGCCAGCACTTGATGTGAGTCTGATGTAGGTTATCTATGGGAACACGCTTTAAGAAACATTGGTAAAAATCGTGAAATTCACCCAATCAAATCCTAGACCTGAATATATGCAGTCGTGAGCTCTAGTGTGGTAATTTCCTATATCTGTAAAAAAAAAAATCATTTAACTATGAATTGTCTCAATTTTTTTTGTTTTTTAAACCAAAGGAGAGTAAGACCTTAATAATCTGTGTTCCAACACAGGTGGAAAGAGGCTAGAATTACTTCATTTATATAGAAGCAGGACACTTTCAAAGGAACATAACCTTTGAATTTGTATGACATAAATTGAGCATTAGCCAAGCACATATACATCGGTGATAGTTAGGAGGAAAATCTCTTGCTTATGTAAGAGGTATGGACACTATCTTTTCTCTGAACTGACCTCAGCATACAATCATTCATCGCTTGATTAGGGAATGCTAATCTCCCCTGGCTATCAAGATAAATGACTTTTCTGATTACTCTGTTTTCTTTCCAATCCTTTCTCAGACCTACGTCATTAATGCTCTGCTTGTGACTTTTCAATGCAGCACTTATTTTAGTAGCACACTTAACCCCATTAGAGATTCAAATCTAAATAAACTTTGCTCCAAACAAAATTCCTCCAAGCTGTTAGAAACACCTTAATACTTATCTATGTCTAATATCAAGGAAATTATCTTATAATATGGGCAAGATACATAAATGTAGGCAATAGTTTTCAGCCCAATTGCTCTGCCGTAAATTACTGTGACCAATTTAATAATAGAAGAAATCTATATAAAGAACTTCTTAACAACTATATAGATTAAACTTAATGTATCACTGTCATCATTAGAAGGAAAGGGTAGGGATTAAAGGTCAGACTATCTCAGAAAATATGCCAGTCTCCCTTAAAATAATAAAAATTATGTCTCTTTTCCAACTCATCTAAGAATACCCTCCCATTCTGTCCCTTTAATTATATCTTTATTATGTAAGGTTTTTATTATCCTTTAATACTTTTAATGCTAATAACTCACAGTTCTGTTTGTGATCTGTAGCCTTAAATCATCCAAAGTACCCCAGATCATGCACACCAAGGAGTTCCATCCCACTGTTTCGTCCAAATGAAAGAGAACCTCCTCCCAACATTTTAGAACTTGGAGCTGGCATGCCAAGTTAAATGCAAATGGTCCCTCAAACTCAGGTTTGCTGCAAGATCCATTTTTAAGTAGACTGTGCTCCCTGCAGACCAACATGCAAATGGTGCTCGAAGTAAACGTAAGAATCACAGAAGCAACGAAAAGACACCAACCGTACCTATTTTCGCCTCCACTTTCAGGTTGAAATCCCAGGTCCTTGGCAATTTTAGGGACATTTTGCTTCCAGTTTAGGTGAGTAGTTAGTGAAGCAGTGAGTCTGTCACAGTTTGCGTCCTTCTTGCCTTTTCACTCTTTCCCTCTGTTTTTGTGTCTGTTTTTGTTCCTCCTTATGATTGCTTCACAAGCAATCTTAGGCTTGAGGTTGATTTGCCAACGTGTCTCCTCTCTTCTCTTAGATGAAAGGTCCATCCATCTATCACTTAAGGATGGCACCCAAACTCCCCCAGCCTGCACCCTTAGTCCCACAGGGGCTGGCACCCTGCTTTTCTTGCTTTCAGTTTTACCAGAAATGTCCCAGTTGACACTTCCCTCTGCGTCATGGGAAGCAAAACTCCTTTTCGAAAGAATCTCAGGCCTCACTGAGTTGAGGTTGTGATAAACAACTGCTGCCTCTCGGGTTTTTTTTTTTTTTAACTGTCTGCTTCCTTGCATTGGAGGAAGTGGGTGGCTCTTCAGTGAGGATGATACATTATGAGCACTCTGTTTTGAGAAAATAGTTTTTGGAAATGCTTGAAAAACTAGAATGGGTGCTTCTGTTATAAAATGCTACAGTTTTAATTAAAAGAAAATGTCAGACTCCCATCATATACCTCAACTCTAAGCTCTCCACTTCCTCACCTAATGGATCAAGAATCTAAAAATGGTCAGAAAAAAAACTAGCATTCCCCAAAAGTTATCTTCTTTTACATTCTTTCTGCTGTAAGGACCATGTCCCAAGCTCTCCAGCTGCTCAGGATGAAGTTTGCAAGTGATCTCAGCCTGATGTAGGGAGGGTTTTGATGTATTTGACTTAATGAATCAACCTAAGCTAGGTGTACCCACTCACATATGGTAAGCATTCTTTGGCATTGCACACAGGGCATGGGCTTTAGAATCAGGGTGTGTGGGCTGTATACAGCATGTGGGCTTCCATTTGCTAGCTCTTCAACTTTTAGCAAGCAACTGAATCTTTTGGGGCCTTAATGTCCTCATCAGTAAAATGGGGTTGATAATAACCACAACTCTAAGGGTTTTTGCTAAAGAATCTAGTGCAGAGCTTGACACAGAGTGGTTGCACCACAAACATTAATTCAACCTTTATTCTATTCTATTTAGTTCAGCTCCATGACAAGCTTTCACATGTTTAACTGGATCACCCTAACCTAGTGATTAAGGATTTGGGCCCTGGAAACAGATCACTGGTAGTCAAATCCTGGCTTTCTTGCTGTGGGACTATGGACAAGTTTTGTGACCACTTTGTGTTTCAATTCTTATCTGTAGGTGGGGTAAATAATAGCACTTACTTCATAGGCTGTCATGAGACTATTAGAAAAGCCAGTACAAAGTGCTCAGAACAGTCACTGCTAGCCAGCATCTAAGCCGCACACCTTGCTCCATTCATTCTCCAACTCTCCTAGATGACTCTGGCATACTTTCTTCATCACCTCCCACTTTCTTACTCTTGCTGATGACCTTGACTTCCTGTTTCATTGAGAAAATTGATGTAACTGGGAAAGAATGTCCCTAAGCTTCCCTCACTCTACCTGCTCACCTAGCTGCATGCAAGCTGTACCCCTGACCTTCTTCTTGGTACAGTGGGTGAACAGGCTGTTACCACTCTCCCATCCCTATTGCATCAGCAATTTTTTCTCTCTCTTGGATCCTTCCTGTCAGCATTCAAACTTATTACTTTTTTATTCCACATAAAATCTCTCTGGATGCCACCTCCCCCTTGGGTTAGAGCCCCATTTCTCTTCTTAGTTTCTGAAGCAAGCTTTGGTAAGAATTGTCTGACTTGCAAATATCTCTCCTCTTATTCTCTCCTGAATCCTTTAGTTGATGTTTTTGCCCCTATGACTCTCCACAAAATATATTCTTATCAAGGATACCAATGACTTCCCTGTTACTAAACTCACAGGTGAGTGCTCCATCCTCATTTCAAGGGCCCATCCGCAGTGTTGGACACATGTGATAGCTCTATCCAACTCTGAGCCCTCTGTTCATGAGGCTGCTGCGGCCCATGATTGGCCTTGGCTGTCTGCCTGTGGGCCTTTCTGGCTGTTCCATGTCTGTTTTCTTGCTAATTCTTTCTCATCTCTCTGACCTCTAAATATTGGAGAAAACTAAGACTCAACTCACACTCACACCTTGGTGAGCTCTTCTGTCTCAAGGATTTAAATGCCACGTAACTGCAGATGATTCCAAGGTGTATTTCCAGCCCAAAAGCCCTGGACTCCAAATCTCATGGATCTCTGCTTAGATCTATAGTAGCCATCTTAAACGTGTCCAAACTGTATATCCAGAGAAGGAGGCTGAAGGAACAGTGGTAACCTCTTTAGGAATGTGTACTCCCCTCTTTAGGAATGAAAGGAACCTAAGCAGGAAGAAACTAGCAAGTACATTCAACGCCTCTGCGCACATGCTGTCTGCTCGCATTCCATTGGCCAACACAGGTCACATGGCCACGCCCAAAGTCAGTGAGGCCGCAAGTACACCCAGCCGTCAGTGGAAGTGGGAGGGACAAGGGCCAGAGGGTTTGCTGATCGAGACTCCAATCCACCACGCCCGCCGGTTTACCAAGCTACCCAGCTCCAGCCCCCACCCCCACCCCCATCCCCCCCCCCCACCCCCGCCCAGGGAGCTGGATTCCACTGAACTTGACTTAGCCACTTGGAGACTTGGTACTACTGCCTGCCTGACCCAAACACTGCTGCTCTTTTTCGTATCCCGATTTCATGAAGTGGATGTGGCAGGGGTAGCCCTCTGGCCCTGGCCCAGCAGCATCTCCATGGGGAAATTCGACACCCATCTAAAATTTCAGTCCTGGGACCTTTAAACTCAAGAACTTTGAAAACATTTTGAATGTGGCATTAAGAAACACGCAGGGAACTTAAGGGTAGGTTCCTGTCAGCCTTGGAAAAGCTCGTGACCCATGGGGGAAGTTGGTCGTGCATATGTGGAAAGGCAGTCAGATGAAAAGCACACTCCCCACAAGAGCCCAACACAGAAGCCTTCCCCCACCACAAAGCTCTTTCTCGGGCAGGCAGCTGGGTACTGCTGCTCCCCCTCTCTGATCTTCATAAAACGAAGAGCCAGATGCCGTGCCTGGTCCCATAGTTTGAATTAGCATCTGTAGTAGTGTAAGCAAACATTCATCCATCTGTTGGCTTGTTGAATGCTGAGTGGTTTTATTAAGGACCAAATTTTTGCTGGACATTGGAGGAATGTTCATAAACAAGCAGACCTGGTTTCTGCTTCCTCACCTCACTGCCCTGCCACTCACTGTTGCCCCTTACAGCTGATGGGGGAGAAGAACAATTAAGTAAACAAATACAGTGTGAGAAGAGCTATGTTGGGAAAAGTGTAGGGAGCTATGGGGGTACATATGGGAGGGGTCTAACTGGACTTGGGAAGTAAAGGAAGGCTTCCTGGAAGAAGTCTTTTAAAGTACAGCTTGAGGAATGAGTTAGGGAGGCAAGAGAGTTGGAAAAAGGATTCCAGACAAAACAATATGAATGAGGCACAGCA
Organism: Callithrix jacchus; assembly: GCF_049354715.1. Lineage (NCBI taxonomy): Eukaryota > Metazoa > Chordata > Mammalia > Primates > Cebidae > Callithrix > Callithrix jacchus. The sequence continues at coordinate 45,204,389 of NC_133515.1, forward strand.
GCAAGAAAGCTCTTCAGGTCACCCCTAAGAAAGATGAAAGGGATGGGGTTGAGGAGAGACGAAGCTGGAGAGATAGGCAGGGCTGAGGGGGGCTGCATCACACAGGGCAGGTAAGCCTTGGCAAAGAGTTCTGACTTTACCCTGGGAAAAGTGGAGGTCACTGGGGTATTTCAGCAGGGTAGAGGTGAGGAGGCTGTGGCAGATATCTAAGAGAGAGGAAGAGTGTGGGAGAGAGGTTGGCCGCATGGAAAGAAAGGAAAACAACACAGGAGTCATGTGAGAATTATTATGGCAGAAAAAAGAGACACCCATGACCCTGGCTCGTTACTGGAAGGGTGTAAGTTCCAGTCACAGAGATGGGGCACACACAAAAACAGTGAGGACTGGTAATGAGGGACAAGGAGAAAATGGAGGGCTTAGTTTGGGGCATGTTGATTTAGGGACCCAAGGGGTACTTGAGTGTGGATCTTCTGTACTCAAGGCTCATGTGAACCTAGAGCCCAGACTGACTCATTCATTCATTCACTCGTTTACTCCATAAACATTTATACAGGCCTGCGTTGGATCCTGAGTAAACAAGCATGATTAAGAACCTGGCCAAATCCTCAAATGACTCATGAGAGAGAAGTGTAAACATAACAGCAGTACCAGGAAAAATAGTGCACTCCTGGGATGAAGTGGGAGCAGGAAATGGTTAGCTCTGCTTGGGCAGCTTCCCAGGAAAGGTGACCCATGAGAGACAATAGTCAGGAAGCCAGGTTGGGGAGTGAGAGGAGAACGCCCCAGGCAAATGAAATGGCAGATCGCTGTTAAAACACAAATATGGCCCCCATTGAGGGAAGTATCAGAAATGATATATGGCCCCCAAAGAAGCCCCATGCCCAGTAATAGAAGTTGCAGGCGCTGCTGCAGTCAGGGTCTGATGCACTTGCTGGAAGGTTGGACTCTAGCCTGAGGAGAACTTATTTTGTTTTTTTTTTTAGATAGAGTCTCACTCTTGTTACCCAGGCTGGAATGCAGTGGCACTATCATGGCTCACTGCAGCCTTAACATCCTGGGCTTAAGCAATCCTCTCACCTTGGCCTACGGAGCAGGTGGGACTACAAGCACCAACTACCATGACTGGCTACTTTTTTTAGAAAATTGTTTTGTAGAGATGGGAGTCTCACTATGTTGCCCAGACTGGTCTCAAGCTCCTGGGTTCAGGTGATCCTTCTGCCTTGGCCTGCAAAGTGCTGAGATTACGAACATGAGCCACTGTGCCCGGCCTGGAGAACTTTTAAAACATCTTTCACTATTATTTTTACCATTATGAAAGTCTATGCATAATCACCATACAAGTTTTTAAAAGCATAAAGAAAATAAAAATTATTGTTACCATTTTATGTGTAGTAAGAACTTTTCCCATTCTTAGTTTCCTTCTTCTTTCTCACTTTCTACTCGTGTACATGTCATGTATGCATGCATGTCTTTTAAATTTTCTAAATGGTGCATATGCTGTTTTATAAACTATTGTCTTCCCTTGACAAAAAAATAAAAACATGAAAAAGTATCTTTCATTAAGCATTTTTTCATAACATCATCAATGGTCTCATGATTTTTAATTATATGATGAGAGCAAAATTAATTTTGCATATCCCTGTGTGATCAAGATTTGAGATGTGTATAAATTTTCATAATATACTTGTGGCTAAAAATCTGGATAAATCTAGTCTTTTTCCCCCCCTCAGGGGGAATTCTTAGAGGTGGAAATGCTGGGAAAGGGATTAAGAATATACTAAGATTTGCTATGTGCTCTCAAATTACCCTCCCAAAAGTTCTACAATTTATGTTTCCATTAACAATATATGGAGGGCCCAATTCCCTTATAGCCTCACTAACAATTGGTGTTATCATTGCTTTTATTATAAACCATTTTTGATTGAATAAGCAAATAATTTTTTATTAAATAGTGAAACTAAAGTTACTTTTTAAATGTGCTTATTGGTCATTTGTAGGGGTCAGACGTGTCTAAGTGTCAATGTGTCTGAGTGATTTTGCAAGGAATCAGTGCAGGGGGAGTTTCTATATCTTTATTTCTGATTTTCATCCCACTTGTTCCAGGATCTTCTTCAGGAGCTGAAGTTATCTGCCTGTTAGCTGTCTACTTTATCACCTCCTTGTCTTCCATTTCGTCATCTCTGTTACTGTCATCTGCATTTGGAGAGAGTTTCTCATGTTTCTTCTTCACCTGACTGCTCAGTTTTTACTACCTTTATTGATACATAATTCACATACCATGCAATTCACCCATTGAAATGTACAATTCAGTGATTTAGTATATTCACAGAGTTGTGCAACTATCACTACAATCAACTGTAGAACATTTTCATCTTCCACAGAAGAAACTCCATACCCATTAGCAGACCCTCCTTATTTTCCCCAATGCTAGGCAACCACTTTATGTCTCTATAGATTTGTCTATAGACAAAGGTGTCTATTGCGGACATTTCACATAATGGAATCACATACTGTAATATGTGATCTTTTGTGATGGGCTTTCCTACCTCTGCATGTTTTGAAATTTCATTCATATTGTAGCATGTATCAGAACTTTATCTCTTTTCATGGCCAATAATATTCCATGTAGGTATGGTTAGACCACACTTTACCTGTTCATTAGTTGGTGGACATTTGGATTGTTTCCACCTTTTGGCTATCATGAAAAATGATGCTATAAACATTTGTGCACAAGTTTTTAAAATTCTATTTATTTATTTTTATAAAGATGGGGTTCTCACTATGTTGTCCCTGCTGGTCTCAAACTACTGGGCTCAAGTGATTCTCCTGTCTTAACCTCTTGAAGTGCTGGAATTACAGGTGTGAGCCACCATGCCTGGCCTTGTGCACAAGTTTTTGTGTGAATCCATGCTTTCATCTCTCATGGGTATGGACACAGCAGTGGAGTTTCTGGGTTATAGAGTAACTTTATGTTTAAACTTTTGAGGAACTGCTAAAATGTTTTACAAAGTAGCTGCACCCCCATTTTACATTTCTACCAGAAATGTGTGAGGTTTTCCTTTTCTTCCACATATTCCCCAACACTTATTATTATCAGTCTTTTTTATTTTAGCCATCCTAGTGGATGGCTAGGATGAAATGTTGTTATCTCACTGGGGTTTTGATTTGCATTGCCCTGATGGCTAGTGATGTTGAGCATCTTTTCATTTGCTTGTTGGCTGGTTTGGTTTTCCAAAGCAGAATTCCTGCTTCGTGAAACATCCAGTGATGGAGTCCCACGGAACCTGCATCTTCTCAAGACCATATCAGCCAAAACTCAAGCCTTCAACTTTGACTGAAGCTCTCCTACTTTTGTCTTATTTCCATTTAATCCTTCTGATGTACCTAGTGCTCAGTGTCATTTCAAATTTCCAGCAGACTTTTTTCTATGTACTTCAGCTGCGTTTCCCCTCCCCCGTGCCTGGTTCTCTAGAACGTTTAAGTGGTGCTGTGCATAAAAAGGCATTCACATTTTCCTGGGAGTGATTAGATCTGCTGAAGACAGTTACTTGTCACCAGATCTCTCCCTCTCCTCCATCGAGCACTCCAGGTAGTGGTTGCCACAGTCATTCCTTATCACCATGAAGGTTGTAGCTGTTGTTTTCTGCAAGGATTTAAAACAATGCCTGGGGAGGGGATGGAGGACTCCTATTCCAACGGCCTCATATCAGAGAACTGAATGGAGGGAAAAGCAGAGTTCGGTTTTCTGAACTTGAGGCAATTTGAATCAGAGTGAAGAACAGACTCCAGGAAAGTCAGAATGTGGTGGTCTGGAGGCCTTTGTCAGGAGGTCCCTAGGCACAGAACGAAGCTAGGGGAGGTTTCTCTGAACCCAGGCCTTTGTGCAGTAGGGTGATACCCTGTTAATCAGCAGGCGGAGGCTCAGCAGAGGCAGATCTCCTGAGGCAGATCAGGTGCCCTAAATTGACGTAAGACTTTACATTCCTGGGAAACTGTGCCCGGTGCCATTGCAATCACACTTGCATTGTTATTTTCCTTCTAATAGATTTAAGAAGAAAAGCATGAGACTTTTTGTACCCACATCTTATCCAAAAGTGGGGAGGAAAAAATGTGGCCTGAGGTCAAGCAGGTTGGGAGGAAACACATTTCTTTGTGGCCATGAGTCAGCCAGTTTCACTCGCTTGCATTTCCCACCTGGCTCGTGCAGGCATTTGAATGTGGGGCCCCGTGTTGCAGGTGCACTCAACCAGTAATCATGCTTTTAGCAAATACTAAATGCATAGGCTGGATGGCTGCATCTTGTGGTCTTGACTGACAGATGCCTCAGCATGTATGTCCTGGAATGTGGCATTGGAGACACCAAATGTAAAAATGTTTTCTGTTTGGATTTTAATAGTCTATATCTTTTTTAAAGCTATTTTTACAAGGCACAAGATCAAGGTTTTATTCCCATTCCCTTGGCTATATCGAAAAAACAGAAAGAAAAAGGGGGGGAAAAGCTTTGTGCAATAGGAGGATGCCCTGTTGGAAGCTCAGCAGAGGCAGACCTGGCAGAGGAAGAGATTTCTGTGCTCTGAACACTCTGTGTGAGCCCAGTGGATGGGGTGCAGGCTCCTGAGCTCAAATCACAGAGCCTTGCTCCTCCCAGCCCTGAGCAGTGAGTTGGAGGCACCCCTTCTCATTACTGATGTCACCTTTGCCAACGTGACATTGGTCCCTGGCATTGAACCTAATGTCTAGCCACAGTTTGATAGTCTATTGATCTTCATTTTTTCTAAGTGATCCCATAGCCAAATTGTCCCATAGTCAGAAAATTTATATCTAGATGCCTTAAGGCCAAGACTGGCATTACCGCTGCTGAGCTCTGCCTGGAAGAAGGCTGCTCTGTGAATCGTGGGGTCAGGAAGGGAAATGTCTATTTAAATGGGAAATCAGTTACTGAGGGATTATAAACAGAACCTCGTGTTTTCCTATGGGAGCAGACTGAGCAAATCAGGAGCAAATATCCCTCACATAATACCTCCTTTTGGTCACTGTTCTGGATTATATTACATTAATTTGAACCACATGAAGCTGCCAATATTGACAGCTTTTGACTGGCAAGAGCAATTTCATATATTTCCATATAATGGGCCCACTCTGCTTCCCGCCACTCATTCATTCAGTAAGTATAAAATGAACCATTCAAACGTTAGGGATAGGCAGTGCTCTAGGTGCTGAGAACACAGCCAATAGCAGGACAGAAGGAAATGCCTGCTTTTGTGGAGTTTGTTCTAATAAGGAAAGACGGACAAGAAAATAAATACGTGAAATAAATGTAATAGTAATAAATAATATAGATGGTGGTAAGTGCTGTGAAGAAAAAGAAAAAGTGCTGTGGGAAGGGGTGAAAGACATGTCAGGTTGAGGGGGAGAGGGGAGGGAGATTGCAGTTTTAAATAGTTGGCCAGTGAAGGTGACATTTCACAGAGTAGGTGACATTTGAGTAAAGACCTGAGCCAGGCTGATGATGAGTCAGGTAAACCTGTGTGGAAGAACCTTCCAACGGAGGGAGGAGTGAGTGCAAGAGCTTGCCAGAGGTGAGAGGAAGCCTAACACTTCAAGAGACAGCAGGGAGGTCTTGCGTTCATAGCAAAGGGAGGAAGAGGAAGAGTTTGAGAGATGGAGCCGGCAAGGTAATACGGGACGAATTGTATGGGGCTTCATAGGACCTTGCTGGGACATTGGCTTTTGCTTAGAGTGAGGTTTATAGCAGAGGAGTGCCTTGATTTAATGTATACTTTTAAGTGATCAGGCTGGGTATGGTGGCTCATGCCTGTTATCCCAGCACTTTGGGAGGCTGAGGCAGGAGGATCACTTGAGCCCAGGACTTCTAAACCAGCCTGGTCAACATAATTTTGGCCCTATCTCTGAAAAAGAAAAGAAAAGAAAACAATTGGCCAGGCAGGATGGCACACACCTGTAATCCCAGCTACTCAGGAGGCTGAGATGGGAGGAATGCGTGAATCCAAGAGTTTGAGGCTACAGTGAGCCACAGTCGCACCACTGCACTCCAGCCTGGGTGGCAGAGAGAGACTCTGTTTCAATTATAATAATTATTATTATTGTAATTATAAAATAATCAAAGATCACTGTGGCCTCTGCATTGAGAACAGACTGGGAAGTGGCAGGGCAAGGGCAAAAGCAGAGACCTTGGAGCTGCCTGCAATGGTCTGGGTGAGTGAGGACAGCAGCTCCGCACCAGCAGGGCCGGCTCCGCACACTGCATGTGGTTGTGTGGGTGATGCACTGTGCAAGGCACCAGCCTCCTGGGTAAGTGGGGCTGGAATCCAGTCAGGGCACTGAACACCAACCCAGAGTCTAACTGTGGCACTTCAGCCATCCAAGGAAGGAGTACCATTCTCTACGCAAAGACTCTGCCACCTATTCAGTCATGGGGGTGATATCTTTCTAAATTGTACAAAAGCTGCACAATATAGACCAGCAAAGACTCTGCTGGTAGCCAGGGAGGTGGTGAGAAGTGGCTGAGACTTCACATGAATCCTGGATCGATCCTATCTGCTTTACCAATGGGTTGTATGACAGGCGTGATAGAAAAAGAGGAGTCAAGGGAAATGACAAGGTCAAGCATGGCCTGAGAAAATGGAAGGAAGAAGGTCCAATTTGCTGAGATGGGAAAGACAGGGAAGGAGCCGAGGGCTGGAGATTGGCCCATGTTAGGCCAAAGATGCCCAGTAAACATCTCCAAACAGAGATCCTACTGCCACTGGATCTGAGTCTGGTGTTTAGGGCGCAGGTCCATTGGAGTATAGTTAAATAATGTCAAAAGACTTCTTTCATTGACCTTAAATACTTTTTGACACTCAGAGTGGCTCAGGAAGAACATCAGCAAGTGCAATTGGTAATGGCCTGAGGGTCAGTAGGTGGCTATGGCTCCATCCTCAGCATCCCACAGAGGTCATGCATTGCAGAGCTTCCCTTCCCCAGTGAGGCAGCTGCCTGCCTTTGCAGGAGGGGCTAGAATGAGAGATGTTTTGCTCAGGATAAATAAACATTATGGATTTAGGTGTTGGGTAGCCTAAGCTTTGAGACAAGGTGTTTAGAGAGTTGGGGGAAAATATCAGCTCCCTAACACCTAGAGAGTTTGGGGCCCAGTCCGGTGTGAACTGTGGAGAGTTTAAGGCCCAGTCTAGAAGGGACTGAGGCTTTCTCCCTGGGAGAAAAGAAGCCACCCTTCCAGGCTGCCCAGAGAGCTCCAGGGGTCACTCATCTGATGGTTCTGCTCAGCTGCATGGTTCTGCTCTCTGGCCCAGTGTCTCATCAGTTGAGGCCATGGCTCTGTCATACTCGGGCCTTGAAGAAGGGAGACATTCTACAAAAATTAGCCGGGCATGGTGGTGCACACCTATAGTCCCAACTACTCAGGTAGCTGAGGTGGGAGAATCACTTGAGCCCGAAGGTCCAGGCTGCAGTGAGCTGAGATGGTGCTATTGCACTCCAGCCTGGTGACTGAGTGATGAGACCCTGCCGAGAGACAGAGAGAGAGAGAGAGAGAGAGAGAGAGAGAGAGAGAGATTGATTTACTCCCACTCCACCCATTTCCCAGTATCAGATGTATCTATACCTGAACAATTAGGGTCTCTCCTCTTCCTTCCAAAATGAAATAAGTTATTTATTCCTTTCTTTGGAGCAACAAGCTCTGCGGGGATCTGGGAGTCTCCATCTTGCCACAAGAGGTGACATCCAGGAACCAGGCAGTGTGTTGGCAAAACCACCCAGGGCATGCTCATATGTCCAATTTGAGTCTATTACAGACTGACTGGCCATATTACAGAGTGACAGAGCCTCCTTCCTCATTTCTACCCACGAGGCCTAGAGCCCTGGTGTCCTGTAGCAGAGGATGCCGCTGAGTGCTAACCCCCCCAGGATGGGAAGTCAGGACGGCCTGGCTGAGGAGGCCAGGTGAGCAAGGAGGTAGAGGGATAGCTTCTTGAGGCTCCCATCCCTCCACTCTCAGTGGTTCAGGAGTCTTCCTACTGTAGAGGAGTTCCTCATGGAGCCCTCTTTACAATCATTTCACAAGCACTCAGGTCATACCAGCCCCAAAAGATGGATGTCAGTGGCCAAGATGCCAAGAGTCAGTGCCCTTTTCTAACTGAAAGTCCCCTGAACGTAGTAGACTTGTTGCTAATCTCTGGAGAGAGCACCCTTCCTCCTCCTTGACTACTGTTTTGATGGCCACTTTCCTTCCAACAGCTGCTGTAGGTTTTCATCTGCCTCCCCTTATTCTGTCCCAGCCATTACAAAGAGCTGCAAGAGTTACAAATAGCTCCCTCTTCAAGTGAGCTATTTTGCAGCTGGTCCCCAAATAGGTCTACCAGCCTGGGCAGATTAGCTGAGGAGCCCTGCATGGGGGGATCCCCCAGAAGGCCCCTGTCTATCTCTGGATGACCACTCTACCTCCCTCATCTTGGCTCCACTGAGCCCTTTTTGCTCTCAGCTATCAGCTGCAGTGCATCACCTGGGTGGCTTCCCATAGGTCTCATAAGCCCGGATTTTTCCTCCTAGCCTTGAGCACTGTGCAGGCCAACCAAGACAAGTGCCAAGACAGCTTCCCATGCATTTGCCCTGGTTCTCACAGGATTGTGCTGAGCCTGCCTTTCCCTTTCAGGCTTTCAGTATTTTCCCTACTATTTATGAATTAGCAACTACTCTATTTCCCGTCTAACAAAAACATAGTTAGCCATCTTGCTTCAGACAGCTCCCACGGCAGATTTATCCTATCTACTTTTTCCTTTCTAGGCTCCTTCAAGGCTTTCTCTCCTAACTCTTTCCTGGGTGGGGACCCTGGGAGTTGTACTCATCCTGCCTGGGATCTTTCAGTTCATGGGGACAGAGCAAGCTGTGTCCAGGTGCCTTTGGACTTGGCAGGGGTGTTGGACTTTGCATCTGAGGTCCCTAGGAAGTCACGTACCTCACACAGGTGTGTCAGCTTATTTACTGTGAGTCCAGTTCAAGACTGAGGCAGGTGTGTCTGATCCCTTATGTCAGCCAGACTAGACACCTCATTCTGCAATAAAAGGCCCTCTATTAACCCCCTACTATCTGGCATGTGACTTCTTCAACTGCAAAGAGATTCCATCTAGAGTTTCTTGAGGAATGAGCCTTAGGAAACCCAGTTCTCTTTCCCCTGCAGGCCACAAGGGCATATATATACAGTAATTACTCCATCTTGGGACTCATCTTTGGTCCTATTATTCTCCTAGTCCTTTGTGCTATGAAAAAGAGCAAAATAATTGAATGCAGCAGTTTCCACGGCCCAGTTCCTCCCACCCCCACGTGGCTAATCTACCATGCCAGGGATCAGGAGGGACTTTCTTCTCAGGGCTTTCTTGGCCCACAGCTGACAGCATGGCCATCAGGCCACCATCCCTCCTTAGGGTCAGTAATCTGCCTTCTCAGGGTTTTATTGGCTCATATACAATGTGGCCAACCTGGTTACTGCTCTCCCCACCCTGCTAGCACCCTTGGGGTAGGGAGAGATGTCTTCCACCCTGAAGGGCCTCGTTGACCCCTTCTACAGGCCTAGTCAGGCATCGTTCATTCCACATTGGTATACTCTGCCAGGGAAAATACCAGCGCCATCATATCCACAGGCTGGGACCAGGGGAAGAAGAGTCAGCAGGTGTCTGCAATCCCCATCCTCTCAGCTAGCAGCTGAGTGGGACTGTGCTGCACAAAAGAGACCACTACAGAGCAAAGCATTTGGAATGAAGAAGGCCAAGAAGCCTCTGGATGCAGGAGTCATAATATTATATCTACAACAGATCACAGAGGCCTGCAGGACTCAGCATAGTCATAAAACAGCCACTAAGGACTGGGAAGCCCAAAGGTAATCTATGTGACATACAGAAGGACTGTTGGCAGCTAAGTGTCATGTGGTTGAGTGAGCTGGGCTCAATCCCACCAGGATTTGCATGGCCCACAACGAGAAGGCTAACTTTACAGGCTCCCTGCCCCTGAGGAAGGGTCTTCATTTTCTTGAACATGTTCTCAGGGCATGAAATTGTCTGTCTCTTCCAAGGGAATGATCACAGACTGCTATAATCATAGATGACTTCCTTGTCACGTTCTAGATTCCTGATTCCCTGACAATCCCATGGCAAGAACTTCATTTATGACCACTGCCTCCCATGACCACACCCAGCATTGTGGAATTTGCTGGATATTCCACACTCTTTACCAACCATCACCAGTGAACCTAAATGAGCACTGGAATGGCCAGTTCAAGAAGTAAAACAGAGGCACTGTCACTTTTGCCTTATAAGAAAAAAAGAGCAGAGAGGTGGTGGTAGCCATCTGCTGGAACACAGGCCCATGTGTTTCTAGCTGAATTCCAGAACAAGCACGCCTCTCCCCAGTTTGGAGAGTGGGAAGCATATGTGCCTGTTGACCTTGGCCTGAGGATGTCTGCACCAAGTGACACTCATGTTTGTCTCAGGTCCTTTGCATGATGCTTTGCAAAGCTGTCCTTGAGGGCTCATGTGCCCCCGCTTGATGGGGAAAGATGGGGAGGTTCAGGAGCCTGAGCTAGGGTGAGACAAGGGTCCTAGAGCCAGATTGGGTTCAAATCCTACCTACTCAGCTCACTGCCTGGGTGACGCTGAGCATGTTGCTTAACCTCTCTAAGCTTTATTTCTGATATATAAAAAGCACTCAATATAGTGCCTGGAATGTATCAAATTCTTTTTTCTTGTTGAGACAGGGTCTCAACAGGCTGGAGTGTCACCCAGGCTGGAGTGCAGTGGTACAATCTCGGCCCACTGCAGCCTCTGCCTCCCTGGTTCAAGCGATTCTCCTGCCTCAGCCTCCCGAATAGCTGGGATTACAGGCACGTGCCACCATGCCTGGCTAATTTTTGTATTTTTAGTAGAGTCAGGGTTTCAACATGTTGGCCAGGCTGGTCTTGAACCCCTGACCTCAAGTGATCCACCTGCCTTGACCTCCCAAAGTGCTGGGATTACAGACGTGAGCCATGGCGCCCGGCTGCAAATTCTTAATAAAGAGAAGAAAATAACTTCCACTGTTGAAGTTATGAGTTCCGAAGAGCCCTTAGAGCTCAATTCCATGTGACTTATTAAGAAAATAAGCTCAATAACTAGTAAGTTAAGATGTGCTGAGAGACCTTCCCTTCCTTGTTTAAAAGGCCTATCAGGCTGCAAGGCCAACTTACGCCAGTTGGGGAGAGTCACCCAAAGGAGTGAGAAAGGACATTGTTCTGTCCACAAAGCACTGCACGCTGAGATGCTGAGGGTGATGATGAATTCTGGACCACAAATGACTGATGTGGTTTAAGGAGCCCCTCCTTGCCTGCCCAGTGGCCCAGCAAGTGTGTGAACAACGACACACCCAGTTTGATCAGCTTGATTACAGTGGGTGGGAGGAAGTGGTGTCTTAGGAAGGGGCAGGTAGCAAAGGAGAGAGTTCTAATCCTGACACCTATTGAAGAGAAAGGAATCCAAGTTATGGAAAGGCAAACTTGTAATCCTCTGTTGACCTTAGGTTTCACTGAGAGGAAATCCAATGCAACAGTTGAACTGTATTTTTTATTTTTTTGAGATGGAGTCTAACTCTGTTGCCCTGGCTGGAGTGGTGCAATCTCAGCTCATGGCAACCTCCACCTCCCAGGTTCAAGTAATTCTCCTGCCTCAGCCTCCTGAGTAGCTGGGATTAGCAGTATGCGCCATCATGCCCAGCTAATTTTTGTATTTTCAGTAGAGATGGGGTTTCACCATGTTGGTCAGGCTGGTCTCGAACCCCTGACCTCACGACTCGCCCACCTTGGCCTATCAAATTGCTAGGATTACAGGCATGAGCCACCCTGCCTGGCCCTGAGAACTGTATTTTTAAGCCAAACCTGGACTGCTGTACCAGCCAGCTTCTATTCTCCTGAAATCATGAGATGCTTAGCAGGGTGCTGCCAGAAGAGGAAATGACTAAGGCAGCTGATTTCACTACTGATATGAAAGTCATGGTTCACCTTGAGTGATTACACATAGAACACCCAGACCTGCTGCGGGAGAGGAGGAGCTGGTGGGAATGTGTCACTTTGCTGTAAACTAAGTCCACACACAGGCAAAAAGAACACTGACTTTCATCGCCATTTCAAATCCACTTCCTTCTCATGACTCCCATCATGACTATGTATGTAAATAGGGCAGAAATTAAGTCATCCCATTTTACAGAAAAGAGGTGTGGAATGGAGGAATAATTTGCTTACTGGTCAGGTCAGAAATCCATACTTTATCCACGAGTTGTTGCAAACTGTAATGGTCAGAAAATATACAATATAATCATTAAAATAAAGTGTAGAATTCAAAATAAAACAAGGAGTTAATTTTTGATTGCTAGTTCTGATGGTACAAAGAGGAAATGAGTTTGGACCAGTTTCATAAAAGGTGTCACCATCCTTATGCAAAAAAGTTTTGTTTAGGAAATTGGAAGTAGCTAGTGCAATTAAGATTTGTGTATATTTTTCTTTGAAACATAACTATTTCCAGTGTTAATCTAGTTGGCATTAGTTGAAGTTGCCCCCAAGAAGTTTCATGTGTAGCTTCAGGTATATAAGGAGAGAAAAAGCAATGAGGATATGATGCCACAATAAGGCCTTGGAATCTGGGGGTGCCTTGAGTGTTTCTGCATTCAGCCACATCTGTGAATACCGCTGGATTTCAGTCTACAAAGCACTGGATGCTGAGATGCTGAGGGTGGTGACCAATCTGGACCAAAAACCATTGGTGTGGTTTAAAGAGCCTCTCTTTGCCTGCCCAGTGGCCCAGTACATATGCAAACAATGGTACACCCAGTTTGATCAGCTTGGACACATCGGGTGAAAGGTAGGGCGCACCAAGTGAAGGGGTAGGTAAGAAAGAGGAGAGTTATAAACCTGACACTGGATAAAAATATATGTCAGTTTTTAAAGATAATATTAATCAAGTAGAGGAGTCTACGGGGATCAACTTCAAATGTCCCAAATCAAAGTCTATTAGAAACTACATACCACATACTATTAAAAACTACATAGACTTTTGCCCACCTTACTGCAGGATTTTAGGGATGAGGGAGGTGAAGAAAAGGCAAAAAGCAGACTGTGACCATTATGCATCCAGAACTTGTCCTTTTGGATGATACTAACAACAGAGTGTTTATGGCTACATAATGGAGAGGAATTTAATCTTTGTAAAAAAGCAAGTATAGGTGTGTTTTTTTAAAAAAAACTGAAATGTTTCTATGTCTGTGATCCCTGTTTTTTCCCAGTTTCATCCCTCAGCTTCACTAAATCGTTAAGGCACAGTTTATCATGGAAGCCCATTAGAGTGGCATCTCTAAAGCCACTTCCTGCCAAGGGACAGCATTTCTGTCTAGCTCCTGTAATTTTAAACATGGGGACGTTCCTTGACTGGGTGTGTGATTTCCAGAAAACACCCTGATTGCTCAGCTGACAGCACACAGGAAGTTGCCCTGGCTTTTCACCAAAACCATCAATTTGGTCTTTATATAACATTAAAGATTCCTTTTCAAAAGAAGCATGGGCTTTAGATCAATGGACATGACAGTTCAAACAAACCTGGACCATAGACGTCACTTATTCTGAGTTTGGGAATAAAGCAGGTGATTATGATGGTGATTATCTGGCATGAGCCAGATACCAAAAAAGAAGGTCAGAGGCTTGGACCCATGGGGTTCTGGGTGCCAACCTCTGCTCGGTCATTACTCGCTGTGATTTCTGAACCCCGGACTTCTCATCTACATGGATAGGGTGATAACATCTAGTGTGGGGCATTCTTATAAGAGGTAGGTTTTATGTAAGCAGTAGTGTTAATAATCATTAAGTTACCTTAAAACAGTATCTGACAGCAAACCTGTGGTAGGCTGAATAATGGCCCCTGAGGATATCCACATCCTAATCGTTAGAACTTGAGAATGTGTTCCTTTACATGTATATAGAAAAAAAAAAAAAAAAAGCTGTTTTTTTCTCTTCATTTTCAACATTTTACATCCGGTCACCAAAATGTGTGGGGTTTTGTGTTGCCACATTGACCAGCTGGGTGTCTTACAAGTCAACTTGGCTCTGACACTGTCTACCTGGAGTTAGCATCAGGTCCCACAGGTTAAGGGCTCAGTCTTTCAAGACTGCTCTCACTTCAGACACCAGTCAAAAGTCCAGGGTTCTCACTTGTGCTTCTAACAGACCAGCTACGAACTGGGCTTCCCATGACCCTCTCCTTGGGGTTGATAATTTGCTAGAGTAGTTTTTAGAACTCAGGGAGACACTTGTGTTTGCCAGTTCCTTTTATAAGAAAGGGTGAGGTCTGGAAGGGCTCTAAGTGCAGGAGCTTCTATCCCTGTGGTGTTGGGGTGCACCACACTTCTGGGACACGGATGTGTTCACCAACCCCAGGGCTCTCCAAATCCCATTTTTTTGTGGGGGAGGCTTTATCACGTAGACTTGATCTATCACTAACTCAGTCTCTAGGTCCTCTCCCCTCCCCAGAAAATGAGGATTGGGATAAAAAGTGCTAAGCTTCTAATCATGGCTTGGTCTTTCTGAGACAATCCCCCATCCTAAAGCTCTCCAGGGGCTCATCAAGAGTTGCTTCATTTGAACAAAAGACACTCTTATCACCCAGAAAATACCAAGAAATTTAGGAGCTCCATGTCAGGAACCGCACTCAAAGACCAAATGTTAGAACAAAGGATGCTGCTAGTACCCATATCATTTAGGGAATTACAAAAGCATAAGAGCTGTACATCAGGAACCAGGGGCAAAGACAAATATCTCTATGTATCTATCTATCCATCTATCTGTCTATCTATGTATCTATCTATCTACACACACACACACACACACACACACACACACATTTCTTATTATTTCACAACATGGTAAAAGTACTTTGCAGATGCAGTTAAGTCAAGGATCTTGAGATGGGGATGCCACCCTGGATTATCCAAGTGTCGCTTTATAGGAGGGAGGTAGGAAGAGATTTGACTGTAGAAGTGGGAAACGTGAGTTCAAAACAAAGGTCAGAAGGATGCAAGAAAGAGGCCACAAGGCAAAGAATGCAGGAAGCCTCTAGAAGCTGGGAAAGGTAAGAAAATGATTCTCCCCTAGATCCTCCAGAAAAAGAAAATGTGATATGATGCTGCCGGTCCTTGGATCAGACTGTGAGTAGCCAGGCTCCAGAGGACCATTCTGAAGGAACACATTTGATTAGCAAAGAAGAAACTTTTTTTAAAAAACAAATCTGCCCTTAACTAAGTTCCCAATTCTCTGCAACCCTTCATAATATTCTTTGATGAGTGCATAGTAGCCGCTAAGTGTTCGCAGCTGGTCGTACACCGTTTACTTCTACTCCCACCAAGTGAATTATCTGTCGCCCAGCTAACACATTCCAAGGTAATATCAACTCTACTTACTATTCTAATTATATGATTAACTAGGTTACTTAAACCAATGAAATATGAGTGCAAAAGAAAAAACAGAGCTCCATGAATATTAAGTTAATGGCTTTGAAAAGATAGAATAAATTTATATTGGCATAAAATATGTCAATTCATATGTGGGTAAGTGGAAGAGGGACTCATAAAAACCTCTAGACTTGGAATGCCTCAAAATACGTTGTAGTTTTCACTCCCACTTTAAAGAAACCAGAACTTTTCTGCCATTGTTTTATGGACAGGGTTTATTGAAGAAAAGCCATAGGAATATGCATCTGCTTTTTAAGTTGGAATCTGAAAGGCTGAGTTACTGCTGTCACTCAATAGCAGTGATGATAGGTTTGCTCACAGCTCAGACCTTTAGCTTCACAACTGCAAGACTGCAGTTATTAACTAACACCCTTGTCAAGCCTCAGCTCCACAAATCTGTCGGAGGCTGTGATTAGTTTATCATCTTTTGCAGAGGAAGTGTCTCAAGCTTAAAAGGAAAGAGTGAATTGACTCAGTTTTAGAGCCAGTAAAAGCCTCAACATCCTGATCCTGGGCCAGATTATGATGCTTCTGCCATACCGTGCCTTTTAACGTAGGGGTTCCTGATTCACACAGCAACAAACCTAAGGTTTAATGTGTTCAGTCATGTGCCACGTGACGACATTTCTCTTGATGAAAGATCCCATATACAATAGTGATTTCATAGGATTATAATACTGTGTTTTACTGTTCCTTTTCTATGTTTAGATATATTTAGATGTACAAATACTTACCATTGTGTTAAAATAGCCTACAGTACAGTAACACACTGTACAGATTTGTAGTCCAGGATCGACAGCCTATACCATATGGCCTAGGTGTGTACCACGTAGTTTTGTGTAAGTTTTGTATTCCATGATGTTTGCACAACAATGAAATCACCTGAAATCACCTAACGTATTTCTCAGAATGTATCTTCATTGTTAAATGATGTGTGACTGTACTTAACTAAAAGAGAAACATTAAGGAATACACATAAAAGAAATACGCCAAAAATACTGAATGTCACATTCTGATATTTAAAGAGAGAATCTACATGCATTCTTCAACCGGGATCAAAGAGTAAAGAGAAAGATCAGCTGTGGCAAAACCACATCACAACGAAGGAAGTTTGGGTCAGAAAACTTATACAGTAGAATAAGGACGCCTGTCTGAGATGACCTTCTCACAGTGGTTTGTCACCAATGTAAGTGCTACCTCAAGATTTCATCGTGTGGTTAAAGGTTTGAATATAACAATGTATATACATTCTCTGCTTGTGCTGGACAATTAAAATTTCAGTTTCACAAACTTATGAAGGCAAAGAGACTCATATTCTTCATCTTGTTAGAGGGAAGGATGTCCACTCAAGCTCCAGAGAAGGATAGACGTAATCTAGGGCAAACTCAGGAGGCCTGAGAGCCCCTCCCTATCAAGTTGATTCACCACAGTGTCCCCATCTATCTTGAATAGTCTGCATTTTGGAAAAAGCAACAAAATGTGAGACTTAAGAATCACTTCCATAGCATTAGCATATGTTCCAAGAGGGTTACATGGATGTCCCTGAGGGAAGGGGAAATACTAACCAAGTCTCAATGAAAGTGAAAAATGAAGCAATCTGGGCCTTCCCATTCAAGTTGGCAAGCCCAACACTCCTTTATCTCTCTGCTCTCCCCAAATCCCATCTAGATGGCAGCAAGGAAGGATAGGAGCAATGGTGGGCACCTGAAAGGATGGGCAGGCCAAGGATTTTCACAAAATTCTGGAAACTAGTCAGTGAGTGGATTTACACTGAGGGAGTAACATTAGCAGAAGGAACAACAGCTCAGAACATGTCCGGGAAAAGGCTGAAAGAGGGCAGGGCGCCGGAAGGGCCCTGGACTCCGAAATGGCAGGTATTAAAATGACTGAAAACACTTACGGAATACAGTGAGGTCCGTTCATTTCGCCTCCTGTCTCCCCTCACCTGTTCATGTAATAGTGGCTTTTATGACCCATGCTACCCAGAGAGCTGTTCTTGGCAGCCACTTACCATACGTCTGGGAGGAGATACAGTTCCATAATGGAACTGCGTCAGGGCACCTGACTGCTAAACCAAACTCAACCTGCTTTTAACTTTAGAAAATAATACATATCACACAAGAAGTCTACAGTACGGTGGCTCCGAGATGGTTACTCTCGGGCTCTGGCATTCATTCATTAGGCATCCAGGTTCTTCCCTTGATTCAGCTCCTCCACTCAGTGTGTGCACAAGATGGCAGTAGCAGCCCCACGCCTCTCACCTACATGGGAAAGGACCCAGTGCAAGGTCTCATTCCTCAAGCATCTCTTTCAAGAGCAAGACTTTTCCTAGGAAGCCCCTAAACAAGCCTCCCATTGCACTACATTAGCCAGAGCAGGGTCACGTGCCCACCTCAAATCACTGGAAGGAGAAATCAGTTTTGTTTCTTTGTTGTTGTTGGTGGTGGTGTTTGGTTGTTTGATTGGCTATCTTAGAATGGGGCTTCAGGCATCAAAATCACCTGGAGAACTTGTCAAAATAGCACATGGATTGCTGGGCACCTCCAGAGGTTCTGATTCCATAAGTCTGGGTTAGGGCCCGAGAATTCGCATTTCTACCAACTTTTCAGGCAGTGCTGAGGGTTCTAGTTCGAGAACCACTGGATTTGAGGAAGCAACCAACAGTGAAAAGGCTCATCTTCCCCAGGCACTTTAGGAGGGGTTCTAGCCTGACTTCCTGCCCACAAGGTTTGAGTTAAGCCTTCCAGCGCACAAGCCCCACCCTCATGCTCAGGGTTAGTCATGCCTCTCGGTCAGGGAAGCTATGATTCTAAACACCAGAAGAACTAAAAGCAGAAATGTCCAAAAGTGGCAACCTCAGGGGAGTGCTAGCAGGGAGAGAAGAGGAGGAAGGGAAGTGAGACATTTTGTTATTGTCACATGCCCATCTGAATGCTTTGGATTTTTCTCTTCTTCTGTGTTACTGCTTTAATAAAAAATACTTTTAGTGTACATTTTTTTCCACTAAAGAATATTCTCAACTTTCTGCCCTTCTCCAACCAGGCATTTCTGTGTATCAAGATGAAGGTTGTGAATGGAGCCTAATGGATATGGGAATAGCTATTCTTTCAAGAATACTAATAATTGAAATAAAATAATCATAATGAGGTTGGCAAAATATTAACCTGTAGCTTACAGAAAAATTTGTCTTAGCAAAGTCACTCTTCCCCTTTGGAAATGTTTTGAGAAAGACTTAGGGGAAAAGTTCACCTCCATTCCTCCCCATCCACCACAACCAGCACCATGGATGCCCATGAAGGTCAGTACCAAGGCTGAAGAGAAAGGAGCTGAATGCACTACAAATAAAAAGAGAAGCCATTGGATTTCCTCAGCAAATCCAGCAGAGAAAAGAAGGTGGGAGAAATGGGTGCCATTGAGAGGGAAGGGGCTGCATTCTGTATGAATTATTTTGTTGCAGTGGAAACTAAAAAGGCCAAGTTCAAGTCTGACATTGGATGACCTAGACAACTCGGGAGGAAGTGGAAGTCCAAGGAGGCAGAAAAGACTCTGAGAACCATATAAGGTGAGTTCACACTAGAGAGATGTAACAGAGATCTTGGCTTTCACTTTCCACAGGCCCACTTAGAGAGTTGAAGGCAATTTTACCTCCATCTCACGGGACAGGTCAGCCCCCCTAGCTGACTCACGTTATATAAGAACTAGAAAAAGCCACCAAGTTTATGTCAGGGATCAAGTATTTGAGCCCTGTGAATTGCCAGATGACTGAGGACTCTGGCCTTCTGAGAAGGAGATGTCACTTACCTGCTGCAGAGACATATTTATGGAGGGAGATGGAGCCGGGTCCACAGCCACTTAGGGTGGAAGTCTCTGTAGACCAAAAGCTGAGTATATCTTTCAGCTGGAACAGCTCTGAGCATTCCTAGGCTGGTGCTTATCTATGGAAGAAGCCAGAAAAGCCAAGTCTGAATCATTGCAGGAGACTCTGTAAGTAAATATATAAAAGTTCTAGAGTTATTTTAGCCCAATTCATTCCATAATCATTATTTCACTGACATCTGAAGAACAAAGACTGATTCAAACAATACTTATGTTCCATTTGGTTCATCATTCCCCACTAATGCCCAGGAAATAATCTGAAGGTCTTCCATTAGTTCAAAATTATTGTTATTATTCCATTTGCTTGGAGATCTAATGGATTCTGTTCATCAATGAATTTCTTCTAGAGTTCAAATGTATGATCTTTTTTAAAAGCATTTTTTTTTTATCTTTACAATTGCAATTCTGGGTTGAACTATTATCATTTTTTTCCTTCCTTTTTGTGGCCATTTTTTTTAACTTATAAATTACCTAATTGGTCCATTTGCTGAACTAACATAAAGCCAACCTCATGCTATCTATCCTGGGTACTTGGCTGCTTCCTTTATGAAGGACTTGTCATCAGACTCTTCTATAAAGCATCTCTCAGAAGGGTTAACACTATTACCGTAAGGAAAGCCATTCTTTACTTTATTAGAACAAAACAAAATTGAGGAGAAATGTATCGGCCAGATAATCTCATAAACCAAAATGTGATTGGGTTCTGCTCTCTTTGCCTCCACCTCGGGAGGATCATAAAGCAGTGCAGACATCCACATGGGCTGGCCTGTGCTGCATTTGTGCTCCTAGCACTCAGAGATAAAGACCACATGGCTGGCTCAGGGAGGCACAGTGGAGCCGATACACTAGGCACACTCACTTGCCAAATTAGGGAGTCTTGATCTTGGTTTAATATGTTCCCGATCATAACCTGGTAGAGAAAATTCTCTTTTTCCACATTGGTAACCACTGGGAATAGTTGACAAGAGGTTATTAAAAAAAAAAAAAAAAAAAATCTTGTTTCTTAGCTCCCTCTGCTGGCCTTTCAGAAAACCACCGGTCCCCCTAGGATCGCATCCTGAGCTTTGCGACATCGAGGGCTATCTTCCTGCCAAATGTGAGCTGGTAGGGAAGTCCAGTCCACATCAACTAAGAAGATAGACAGGTCTTAGCTTCTCAAGGAACCTGGTGCTCCACAAGATGAAAATGGAAGAGGGGCCTCCCCGTGGCAAGTCCAAATTCAAACACAGATTCTCCAGCCCACCTCACAAAGAAATAAGACCGAGGTGATACCCAGGCGTTTTTACTCTGGTCCTGAAGCTATGTGTTATGTTTAAAGCAAACTCTGATTGCCATAGTTTAAAGCTGTATCACTTCTTAGGGCTTAGTAGGGGAAGAAATGGAGAATGGTTGATCAATAATTGGACTCAATATGCTTGGTTATTTAAATGGCACCTATAGCTTTGCTTCCTTGAGCAAACAACAAAAATGTTATTAATTCTATTATCTTTTCTTCATGGTTACTATCCTCCTGAAAGATTTTCAGGGACCAATAACAGCAATTCCGAGAGATTTTCAGCAATATACCCAAATTTCCATAGACCTTGCTGCTTTCTCATCTTGAGCTTTCTTATTTCTCATCCCTAAAGATTTTCCTAGTTTCATTGCACTCTTTCTGAAGCTGGTGAGCAGCCAACTACCCAGCTATCCAGTGACAAAAGTGTAACAACTCCCAACCTGTTCACAGTCATTCATTGTGCATGATGCCAGGGAAGCCAGGGAACAGTGCTGAATGACACACACCGCTCACTGAGCCCATAGCCCTGAGGTCTATGAATCAAACCTACCCCTGGCAAAAGAAGAGATTATGTCATGTCGGTTCAGAGACTAAAAGATTGGTTGTCACTGGCCAGGGCACTATTTATACCCAAATTCCATTTACGCCAGTTAGAGCTCCCCAAGAAAAAAATGATTTCAAGGCTCTAGGCTACGTCTAAGACCTTGGCCAGATAGATGCCTTACATATGTATGGTCTTGGCTATTTCCTACCAAGGGAAACAGTTCAAAATTTGTCCAAATAGTCATGGATCAGTCAAAGCACACTTAGGACAAGGGAACTAAATGTTTATATAGCTTTTTCTACCCAGGAAAATATTATGAACACATAATATAATACCTTCCTACCCCCTTCATTATTTACAAAGGATGTTAATACTATTTTACAATCAAGTGTCACAACTACAAGACCATGCTGATTTGTTACACTGGTTGGTTATAAATTTGTTACTATGTGTCTGTGTCTATATATGGACACATACACATATATTTATATACATGCCTATAATTTTTAAATCAGGGAGTTTTTTGAAAAATGAATTCACATTTGTATTAGTCTGTTCTCACACTGTTAATAAAGACATACCTGAGATTTGGTAATTTATAAAGGAAAGAGGTTTAATGGACTCACAGTTCCACATGGCTGGGGAGGCCTCACAATCATGGCAGAAGTTGAAAGAGGAGCAAAGTCATGTTCTACGTGGCAGCATGCACGAGGGCGTGTGCAGAGGGACTGCCCTTTGTAAAACCATCAGATCTCATGAGACTTATTCACTGTTAGGAGAAAAGCATGGGAAAAATCCACCCCCATGATTCAGTTACCTAACACAGCATTCCTCCCATGACACGTGGGAATTATGGGAGCCACAACTCAAGATGATATTTGGGTGGGGACATAGCCAAACTATATCAGTATTTTTAAGATAAATTCCTTGATTATTAAAAATAAGGTTTGATTTTTGGTAAATATTAACTCAAAATATCTGTAAGGTTTCAATTAATGACACAATACACAAACACTCAAATTTAATCCCCTGTGAGTAGATGTCTGAAAAATACCAATGGTAACATATTGAGATTATCTAGCTTCAATAAGTGGAAGAAGTCTAGGCATGGTGGCTCACACCTGTAATCCCAGCACTGTGGGAGGCCAAGGTGGACAGATCATTTGAAGTCAGGAGTTCCAGACCAGACTGGCCAACATGGTGAAACCCTGTCTTCTAGAAATACAAAAATTAGCTGAGTGTGGTGGTGCACCCCTGTAGTCCCAGCTACTTGGGAGGCTGAGGGAGAAGAACATCATGAGCCTCGAAGATGGAGGTTGCAGTGAGCCAAGATCATGCCACTGAACTCCAGACTGGGTGACAGAGCAAGACTCCATCTAAAAGCAAGCAAGCAAACAATAAGTGGAAGGAAGAAACCTAAGCTAAATGTAGGTAAAGCTCTCTGGGATTTTCAGAAGCATGCCTGTTTTTAAAAATATTTTTATTGCTGGGTGCAGTGGGTCACACCTGAAATCCCAGCACTTTGGGAAGCCAAGGCAAGTGGATTTTTTGAGACCAGCTGAGCAAAATGGCAAAACTCCAACTCTACAATAGAGAGATTCAAAAATTAGCCAGGCATGGTGGCACACATTGGTAGTCCCAGCTGCTTGGGAGGCTGGTGTGGGAGGATTGCTTGAGCCAGGGAGGCGGAGGCTGCAATGAGAAGAAATCACACCACTGCACTCCAGCGTGAGTGACAGAGCAAGACTCTCTCTCAAAAAATAAATTATTAAAGATATAATAAATGTTCACCATGCACCAGAAGTAGGAGACTCACACCTTTATAATGTCAACAATGCTTTACACATCATCTGTGACTCTCCCTGGTGAAAACTGATACATACCCTTAAATATGCACTGGTGATGCTCTATATTTACTCATTTGCATGCTCATTCTTGCACTCACTTCATATTTCACTTAAAATAGTTAAAAGATGAAATGCAAAGAATGCAACACACAAAGCTGCTAAAATGCAAACACACTGGATACTAAGTAGAAGTTCAGCAGAGACACTCTGGATCATTTCCTTTGCTCTTCCTAGAGCACAAAGTGGAGCTGGGTAAAGAAAGGCTGAATCTCCAAATGTTTAGGGCTTAATTGGTAATTAATGCAAACTTATTTTCTAGTGTTCTTCACAGCAATTTCATTTTGGATTTTAACATTACCTTCCCTGGCTTTCTACATTCATGCATTCAACACATGTCTATGAAGTATCACTATGTTCTAAGCGCTACTTTCAGTGTTGGAGATAAAGGAATGAACAAAGCCACTGCCTTCATGGAGCTCATATTCCTTAGGGGAATATATAAAATAAGTCACATAATGAAAGCTTACCTAAGGGTAAAGAGACCTATGGGTGAGTGTGATGGGAAGGTCTCTTGGAGGAGGTGACTGGGGAGAAGAGCCCAGGGAACTGATATGAAGGAGCAAATGGTGTGAAGATGTAGAGGAAGAGTACTTCAGAAGAGAAAACACAGACATGAAGGCCTTGAGGTTATTATTAAACACTTCTAGGTTTCAGGCATTGTATTAGAACTAGATATATAATGGTAAACAACATGGGCATGAACTCCCACTGTCATGCACTTATAAACTCTGTGGGGAAGAGGTCAACAGGGGTATCTGTGGGTGGGAATGGAGCTGACTTAGTTAAAATGGAAAAGAGAAGGGTATTCTCAGAAACCTTGGAAGATGAGTTGATGTACTCCAGGAAGAGAGAAGAAGGTGTGATATGGTTTGGCTCAGTGGCCCCACCCAAATCTCATGTTGAATTGTAATCCCCATGTGTCAGGGTAGGGACACGGTGGGAGTTGATTGGATCATGGGGCCCGATTTCCCCCTTGCTAGTTCTCAGGATAGTGAGTGAGTTTTCTCAAGATCTGATGCTAAGTGTGGCTTTCTTCACTCTCTGTCTCTCTTTCCACCCTGTGAAGAAGGTGTTTGCTTTTCCTTTGCCATCCGTCATGATTGTAAGTTTCCTGAGGCCTCCCCAGCCATGCAGAACTGTGAGTCAATTAAACCTCTTTTCTTTATAAACTACTCACTCTTATAGCATGTGAAAATGGCCTAATACAGAAGGCCAGTAATGCTAGACTCCAGTTGGCCCGAGGCAACAGGTTAAGACAGATTTGTAGGGATAGGCAAATATCAGATTATTTAGGTATTTAGGAGTTTGAAGTTTATTTCAAGTGTATTGTATAGCCATGAAGGGATTTAAGCAGAGAGTAGCATTACCTGAGTTGTATGTTCGAATGATTACTCTGATTGCTGTGAAGGAAATACACTGGGAGAAGACAAGAAGGGGTATAAAAAGTCCACTGAGGAAGCTACTGCAGTGGCTCAGGGGAGAGATCCTGGAGGCTGGGACCACAGTGGCAGCAATAGGAATGGAGGGACAGATTCCAGATCTATTTTTAAAAATAGGAGTCATAGGTCTTGCTGTTGGATTAAAAGAGAAAGATGAGGAAGAAGGAGAACCAGATGCTTGCCCCTTTCTTGCCATTTACTGAGAGGATGAAGACTGGGAAGAGGAACATATTTTGGGGGCAGCAGTAGAGGCCCAGAGTTGCATTCTGAATATGTTCAGTTTGAAATGTCTATAAGGTCATTGATAGAATATCAAATAGACAGATTTTACACATTTTTATTTAAAAGGAAGTCATCAAGTTTGGATGTTTGGTAACTTCTAAAGGTACCTACTTAATATGAGCATTTAGGGCTATCCTTCAGGTGGATAAAGAGGCTAAGCTTCACCAGTGTCTGACTTTGCTTGGTTGGTATCATGCAAGGATGCTGATATTAAATTGACTGGCACACAGAGAAAAGAAATAGCCTCCCAACAACTAAATTAGTTGCACTTGGTGTGATAGATACCTTAGATACAGAATGTGAAAGAAGATTAGTAACAAAATGAATTGTCTTTGAAGGTCTACTTGTAATAGACACATATAAATCAGAGTCTAAGTGAGTCTGTGCCTATTCACAGCATAAGGGCAATTAATATGTGTAAACAGTAATACAAGTGGAAAAATGGACAAATAGGTGGGTGGATGGATGGATGGATGGATGGAAGGACAGATGGATGGACAGACGAATGGATGATTTATACTGAGGTCAGGAAGAATTTTTAGGAAGAAAAACGTCTTGTATTTTCTATTGAAAATAGAATACAGGCATAATCTATCTTCAATCTTTGCCTTTAAACTTTGGCAGACGCTGTGTGTTGTCTATCTAACCTCTTAATCCTTCTTTCTTCCTTCCTAACAACCCTAATCATATGCAGTTCACCGTCCCTTCTACAACCTATCATGCATTTCAGGGAAAACCGTTCCTACCACAAGCCTCAGGGAATATACCCTGGTTCTAGTAATTCAGTTATAGTAATCTCATTTCTCTGTCTTGTTATTGGTTTAGAGATGGGCATGTGATTCAATTCTGGCCAACAGTACCCAATTAGAAGCCTTCTGGAAATATTCTGAAAGCATTTCCTCAACCCTAAGAAGATGATGCAGAAATAATCCATCTAGAAACAATCCCTGGAACTGCTGCAGCCTCTTGGAAGCATGAAAGGTCCGGTCTGAGATAAAATCTGATCCAATGAGAATGAGGGAAGCAGAATGAAAAAATTGTTGGCCAACTCAGCGTGGAGCCCTAACAACTCCACTGAGGCACAACTCAAAACCATCTTGCCTCGTGACCACAGATTTCTTCGTGTGTCCCAGAGCTTGCCTGTTGGCAATAAGAGAGACATTGTGACTGCTCTCGTATTTATGCATGTGCAATGCAGAAAAATGGGTGAATTAACATCCTGTGAGGCAAAAATTTTAGTGGAGGGAGACAGAAATCAGCTAATAAATTCTCCCTTTCTACCTCAGTTGGAGAGTTCTAAGAAATAGTCATGTACATGGCTTCTTGAAAGAGAGTTTCATGCTATCAAGCAATCAGCCAGCTTGATTACAAGTAATGGCTACCCAGGTAATGCACCCTCATTTCGACTCTCATTTCCTGTCTCATTAACTTCACTCTTATTCCCTGGGACTGGAGTCCTTAATAAAATATTGACACATAAGCCTTCACCAAAGGCTTCCCTTTAGGGGAACCAGACTAAGACATGAGTCAGTTTTTGTTTTTTACAAGCTCTAACTTGTAGCTATCTTAACTAATTTATCATCTTTCTATTTATCAATCACAGCTGCTTAGCCTCCATCCACAGGCTCATCTCTGAAACTGGATTTGGCTTTCTTTAAGAGAGAGCTCTAGGTCAGCACGCAGGGACTGGCTCCCTTTTAATAGAGGACTTTCTGTTAGCAATGTTTTATAGATTTCTTTACACAGGTATTACACGTTTTAAAATATTTTATGTTTTGTGCTATTGTAAGTGGTACCTTTTTGAATTTCAATTTCCAATTTTTCTTTCTTCTTAAAATATTTTTCTTTTTTGAGACAGGGTCTGGCTCTGCTGCCCAGGCTGGAGTCCAGTGGCACAACCTCGGCTCACTGCAACTTCTGCATCCCAGGCTTAAGAGATCCTCCCACCCCAGCCTCCCAAGTAGCTGGGACTATAGGCATGTGCTACCACATTTGGCTAATTTTTATATTTCTTTTTTGTAGAGATAGGGTTTTGCTATGTTGCCCAAGTTGGTCTCAAACTCCTGGGCTCAAGCGATCTGCTTGCCTTGGCTTCCCAAAGTGCTGGAATTATAGGCATGAGCCACTGTGCCCAGCCAGTTTCTAATTTTTCATTGCTACCATATAGAATTATAACTTTTATATATTGGCCATGTATCCTGAGACATTGATAAACTCATTTATTAATTATGCTAATATTTTTTAGATTCCTTAGGATTTTCTACACAGATGATCACATCTGAGAATAAAAATGCCTTTTGCTTTCCCCTTTCTAACCTTTACACCTTTTATTTCTTTTCCTTGACTATTGCACTGACTCAGACCTTCAGTACAATGTTGAAAACAAGTGGTGAAATTCACTGGGCAGCAGTGGTTCTCACCTGTAATCCCAGAGCTTTGGGAGACTAAGCCAGGAGGATAACTTGAGTCCAGGAGTTTGAGACCAGCCTGGGCAGCATAGTGAGACTGTCTCTTTCTACATATACTTTTTAAAAGTGGTGAAATTGGACATCCCTGACATCTTCCCAGTCATTAGGGAAAAACATTCAAATTTTCATCACAATTTAGATGTATCTTTTGTTTATTTGTTTGTTTTTGCAGATGCCTTATATCAAGTTGAGAAACTTTCCTTTTGGCCTGGTTTTCTTACCGTTTTGATCACGAATGAATGTTAAATTTTGTCAGACACCTTTTTGGTATCTATCGAGATGATCATGAGATTTTTCTTTTCTATTCCATTGATAGAGTTAATTATAGTGATTTAGTTTTGAATGCTCAACCAACTTTGTGCTCTTGAGATAAACTCCATTTGATCATGTTATGTTTTCTTTATTACTTATTGCTTAATTTGATTTGCTAATATTTTACTAAAGATTTCGTGTCTAACTTCATGACAGTTACTTTCACCAATAGTGTATAGATGTTCCCTTTTCTCTGCAGCCTCATCAGCATCTGTCGTTTTTTGATTTTTAAGTAAGAGCCATTGTGATTTGTGTGCGATGGTATCACACTGTGGTTTCGGTTTGCATTTCTCTGATGGTTACTGATGTCCAGCATTTTTTCATGTTTGTTGCCTGCTTGTCTGTATTCTTTGGAGAAATGTCTGTTTATATATTTTGCACACTTTTTAATGGGTTGTCTTTCACTTGTTCAGTTGTTTAAGTTCCTTATAAATTCTGGATATTAAAACTTTGATGGATGCATGTATTAAAGGGCTATTCATTATATATATTGTGTATCTTGAAGAAAGATGGATATACACTTGAAAAGAATGTGTATTCTACTGTTGTAAGTGAATTTTTCTACAATTGTAAATTAGATAAAACTTGTTGATGGCTTTGTTCTGATTTCTATATCCTTACTTTCCCTCTACTGGTTCTGCTTATTTCTAAGGGTAAAGTATTAAAATCTTCAGCTATAATTTTGAATTTGCCTTTGTCTGTTTTCTGTTTTATCAGGTTGGGTTTTTTAAAAATATATTTTGAAATACTCTTATTAGGGTCTTTGCTCCTTTTTCCTGGCTTTTAAAATAAATTTGCTATTTCTGTAAATCTATTTTATTTTATTTATTGGATTATTAGCTATAACACCTTTGTTTATTGATTTATTTATTGGTTAGTAGTTGCTACAGGACTACAGTACTTAAACTTATCACTGTCTACCTTCAAGTAATATTATGCCACTTCACATGTAGCACAAACTCCTTTCAACAGTAGACTCGTATTTTCCCTTGCTCTGTCCCTGTGCTATCACTGTCATACATTTGAATTTATGTATATTATAAACACCACAAAAAGTTATAATTTTTGCTTTAAGCAGTTCATTTTTTTCAGTAAATTTAGAAAAATAAGCCATTTAAGATTTCCTACCGTTTTTGCCATTTCTATCACCCTTCAATCCTCTGTGTATATCCAAATTTTATTTCCATCTAGTATTATACTCTGCTACCCCCCCAAAAAAAAGTTTTAATGTCTCTCATAGTGCTTGTATGCTGGCAATGAATTCTCTCAGGATTTGTTCACCTAAAAAATATTCACTTCACTTTTATTGTTGAAATATATTTTCACTGGGTATACAATTCTAGGAAGATGGGTTTTGTTTTTTTTTTTTGCTTGTTTACTTGTTTTTTTATTGTTGTTGTTTTGTTTTGCTTTGTTTTTGAGATGGAGTCTTGCTGTTGTCACACCCAGGTTGGAGTGCAATGGTGCAATCTCAGCTCACTGCAACCTCTGCCTCCTGGGTTCCAGTGATTCTCATGCCTTAGTCTCCTGTGTAGCTGAGATTACAGATGCCCACCACCACACCCAGCTAAGTTTTACATCTTTATTAGAGACAGGGTTTTGCCATGTTACCCAGGCTGGTCTCAAACTCCTGACCTCAGGTGATCCACCTGCCTCAGCCTCCCAAGGTGCTGGGATTGCAGACTTGAGCTCACCGCACCCAGCCATAGTTTTTTGTTGTTGTTTTTTTTCCTTTAAGACAATGTCCATTGTCTTCTGGCTTGCATTGTTTCCAAAGAGAAGTTGGCTGTTATTTTTATATTTGTTTTTCTGTATATGATGGGTTTTCCCCTCTCTCTATCTTCTCTTTAGGACTTTCTATTTAGTTTTCAAAAGTTTGACTTTTTCATTGTATTGTTTTCTGAGCTGTTTGGATCTGTGGTTTGTTACATTTTATTAATTTTGAAAACATTTTGACCCTATCTTTTCCAATAATTCTTCTGCTATGTTGTTTTTCTCTTCTCCTAAGCAGACTCAAACTGCCTTTGTTAGATGTTTGATCTTGTTCAGAAATCTGGAGTTCTTTAATTGTTTATTTTCTGTTGCTTTATTTTCTTTGTATTTGAGTAATTTCTAATGACATATCTTCAAGTTTACTGGTTATTTTCTCTGCAGCTTCTCCATGATAATCTAACCAAAAGAATGATATTTCTTTAGCATTATGGGTTTTAAAATCTGTAACATTTGATGTGACACCTTTTTTTGAGACAGGGTCTTGCTCTGTCACTCAGGCTGGAGTGCAGTGGTGTGAGCACAGCTCACTGCAGCCTCAGTCTCCTGGGCTCAATCAATCCTCCTGCCTCAGCTTCTTGATTAGCTGGGATTATAGGCACATGCCACTATGCCCAGCTAAATTTTTTTAAATTGTAGAAATAGGGTTTTGCATGTCTCCCAGGCGTCTCTAAAACTTTTAGAGGAGTCCAGGCTTCTCTAAACTTCCAGCACTCTGAGATGATGATCTCTTGCCTCATCCTCCCAAAGTGCTGGAATTACAGGCATGAGCTGCTGTGCCCAACTGACACATTTTTATAGTTTTCTTTTTTTCTGCTGAAATTTCTCATCTGCTCATACAAGCTGACCACCTTGTTTACTATATTCCTTATTAGATTAATCATAGTTATTTAAAAACCTTTGACTGATAGTTTCAACGTCTTGGCCATTTCCGAGTCTAGTTCTGTTCTTTTTTTTTTTTTTTTTTGAGACGGAGTTTCGCTCTTGTTACCCAGGCTGGAGTGGAATGGCACAATCTCGGCTCACCGCAACCTCCGCCTCCTGGGTTCAGGCAATTCTCCTGCCTCAGCCTCCTGAGTAGCTGGGATTACAGGCACACGCCACCATGCCCAGCTAATTTTTTTTGTATTTTTAGTAGAGACAGGGTTTCACCATGTTGACCAGGATGGTCTTGATCTGTTGACCTCGCGATCCACCCGCCTCTGCCTCCCAAAGTGCTGGGATTACAGGCGTGAGCCACCGCACCTGGCCGTTCTGTTCTCTTTATCTCTTGATGATGATTTTCCTTTTTTTCTCTGTCTTATAATATTTAATTGAATGTCAAACAATGAATGTAAAAGAACAGTAGAGAGTAAATTAAATAATGTTTATGTTGGAAGACTGAGTTATTTTTTCAAACTCTGTGTGTGCGTGTGCGTGTGTGTGAGTGTGCGTGTGTGTGTAAAGGAATGAGTTGATCTAGCCAATAATTGAGCTTAGCTTGGATTTTCTTTTTCTCTTCTTTTTTTATGGACAGGGAGGGGTGCTGTAGTTACCTTTAGTGTACCACTGGCTTCATATTCCTTCAGTGGTAGATTGTAGCTACCTTGTGCTAAGGGGTCTTGAGTTCCAGATGATTTTTGTTAATAATCCCACTGTGCCTTCAGTTTTCAGCCAGGCCTGCCCTCTTGTGTCACAGAAGTGGTCTCTGTACTCACTTTTACTCAGTGGTAGCTGCTGATTCCTCAGGTGAGGCTCATGGCAGCAGCAGGGGAGGTTTCTCTGTTCTGCTTCAGCCTCAGTTTGAGGCAGTCTCTGTCTTCCTAAATCACAGAATATGGTTTTCTCTTTGTTTCTGTCCTCCTCCAGGTCCAGATAACCTTTGTCTTCTACTAAGTGCATGGCCTAACACACAGGTAGGTTCCTGCTACTCCTCCTTATAGCAACAAAACTCTGGCTTGTATTGACAGAGAGGTTTTGTGGAAACCAGTTTCTTGCCTCTCCTCATTGGCAGCATACTTCAGCTTTTGTATTAGTGAATGATGTCACCCCAGGAAAACTTTCCGTTCGTTCCCCAGGAGGAGAAATATTTTTTTCCAAGTGTACAGGCAAGGCGGAAGAGCAGGGTTTTTTTTTTTAACCCCCTTCAGCATCAGCCAACTTAGGCCTGGGATGAGCTAGCCAGCTAGGGGATGTAGGGAGAAAGAGGTTTCGTAAGTGAGAGTAACAGGGATGGGGGAGATGTAACTCTGGAAGCAGATGACTTCACATCAAATAAAGTGAGTCCAGGGTATAGGCAGTTTTCTTTCCCTCCCTATTCTCAGAAGCAGATGGGTTTTGTTTCTTATTGTGAAAGCGTACAGGTATCTTGGCTATCTGAGTGGCAGATAATTACCACCTTGTATTCACACAGGGACAAGAGCTTAGATAAGCTTCTCTAGGTACTCCTGCTTTTCCCTCAAGCCTTGGCAAACTCTGTACACCTGCACCATTAAAATAAGCAGTATCGCTAAGGTTAAATGAAGCAATGCTCTGCCTTCTTTTCTTAGCTCTCATATCCTTTCTATGATTTATTTAATGTTATGTTTTTGCATTTTTATTGGTGTATCATTTTTTTAAAATGATTCCCAAGTGTAGTTCTGAAATGCTACCTATCCATAAGCACAAAAAGGCTGTGATTGTGAGAAAATATTTTAAATTGCCCATTTTCAAGGCATGATAAATCTAAGCACTGGTAACCAGCCTGCTGATGGAACAAACCACATGGCTCGTGCTCCTAGAAAGTTATGATAAGTGAATGGAATGTAGAGGAGGGGTCATCCCATAAAAGGGAAGAAAGTTTCGTTATTGGAAAGTCGAAACTCAAGCAGGGAAGGGGATGGGGTATAATCTTATAAGGGGCATAATAAAAGTTAGGCAGCATCCAGGAAGATTGTAACCCCATGGCACTTGACCAGTGAGGAACTGGGGGAGGGACTTGCATGCTAGGAGATAAATTACCTGCTGTAGCTGCCCCAGGTGTGCCTGCCTACCAGACACTTGATCTTGCAAGACCACCATTAAAATTCTTACTTCTGCTGTTCTTCGTGCCTCTGGGTCCCTTCTTTGGGCTTGGAAGGGTGAGTGTGTTTCTCACAGTAATGAAACCACCTTGGCCAAAATTGTAACAGAAAACTTTGACAGTGAAAGAGATCTGATGTATCTGACTCCATCTTGCTTCTCTAACCTCCAAGATGTCCTTGTTCATTCCTGAGCATAGGCTGAACTAATTTAAGAGAAATTTAGTTTATAGTTTAACTTTGAATCATAGATGATAATAGCCCTTTCCCAAAACAAACCCCTTTCTTGCTGCGAGATCAGACTGCCTTTGCGGGGACTGACATATTAGCCACAAGGTTAGAAATTATGGTTTAGGAGTCATGCAGCAGAAGGCTCCAAGATCCTAAATCTCACCACGTTGCTCCTGGGGATAACGTCACTATTGTTAAACCTAAGACCAGTGCTTGAGAGATTTTACAGGCCCTGTACTCAATGGTTCAGCTTAGCACCACCCAGATCCATAAGCTGCTTTATCTGGTCTGTGGCCCCACCTGGAAACTGATTCAGTGCAAGAGGAAAACTTCAACTTTCATCTCTGAAAGATCATTTCATCTCTGACCCAACCAATCAGCACTCTCCCCTTCCTGACCCCATACCCACCAAATTATTCTTTAAAAACCCTATTCCCAAGTTTTCAGGGAGAGTTGTTTGAGTAATAATAAAACTCCAGGTTTCCATACAGCTGGCTCTGTGTGAATTTGATGCTTTCTCTATTGCAATTCCCCTATCTTGAGAAATCAGCCCTGTCTAGGCAGCAGGCGAGGATTCATTGGGCGGTTACAGTAATGTGCCTTGTGGAGAAAATAGGTGTTAAAAATGCTTTGTTTGGGCATGAGTTATAGTGCTGTTGACTATGAATTTAAAGTTAAAATAACAATTTATATTAAATAAGATGTCTTTAAATAGAAACACATATAAAATCAGGTTATATATTCATCAGTTGACAAACATTTTATAGCCAGAGACTCATAGGAACCTAACTGTGTATTTCCCCTAGGAGCAATGGTTCTTTATTCCCTAACTCAGTGTTTACAATGACTTAATAGACAATAATTACCATGAATAATGAGAATTGACTGTATATGTATATGCACATTGAAGGAAATTAAAACATTTTACCCCAAAATATATTTCTTTGGCATTTTAAAATGGCTGCCACTTGGCCATCCTGACAGAAGTGGTCTTGCAAAACTTCTCAAGTGGGGAAGTTTTGCATGGGTAGAGAATCTCTACTAATGCAACCAAGCCCCTCCTCTTTCTATTTCTTTCCCCATACCCAGCAGAGATTGAGAGTCTGACACCATTTACCATCTATTCTCTCTGAAGGAGACTTCATCTACATAAGTCCACTTTTGCCAGCTAAGCCCCTTTCCCCTTCTCTCATAATATGTTTTAGCAGAATCTAAGCCCCCATTCTTTCTGTAGCCTCAAAATGGATTCACCTTGCTCACTGCCCAGATACAGCCAACTTATCAAGATGGGAGAATTGCAGTAGCAAAATAATTTAATTCATGCAGAGCTAGCAGAATAGGAGACCAGAGTTTTATTACTCAAATCAGTTTCCTCAAAAATTTGGAGACTGGTGGTGTATTTTTAATAATAATGTGGAGTTTAGGGGGCCAGGGAATGGAGAGTGCTGATTAGCCAGGTCAAAGATTAAATTGTAGGGGGTCAAAGTGGGTTCTTCTGGCTATCTTCTGTTCCTGAGTGCTATCACAGAACTGACTGAGCCAGCTAACCAGTCTGGGTGGCACCGGGTTTTATAGCAGAATGAGAGGTCTGAAAAATCTCTCCAGCACTGTTAGATTTTATAATAGTGATGTTATCCTTAGGAGCAATTGGGGAGATTCAGAATCTTGTGGCTTCTAGCTGCATGACTCCTAAATCATAATTTCTAATTTTATGGCTAATTTGTTTGTTCTCACAAAGGTAGGCTGGTCCTCCAGCAAGAAGTGAGTTTGTTTGGGGAAAGGGCTGTTATCATCTTTGATTCAAAGTTAAATTATATGCTAACTTCCTCCCAAAGTTAATTTGTCCTATACCTAGGAATGAACAAAGGAAGCCTGGAGATTAGAAGCAAGATGGAGTCAGCTTGGTCATATCTCTTTCATTGTCATAATTTTCTCACTGTTACGATTTTCACAAAGATGGTTTCAGTCAAATTCATAGAGACAGAAAGTAGAATGGCGAGTCAGGGGCTGGAGGGTCGGGAAGAATGGGGAATCATTGTTTAATGAGTACAATTTGAGTCTGGGATGATGAAAACGTACTGGAAATGGATGGTGGTGATGGTTGCACATCAATGTGAATGTACTGAATGCTACAGAATTGCACATTTTTAAATGGTTAAAATGGTAACTGTTATGTTGTATACAGTTTACCACAATAAAAAGAGTGGAGGGGGTATCTCTTAGGTCTCCTTGCCTGGCCTGATGTTTCTCCCGAGCCCCCAGTGGAGGCTTATGGAAAAAGCTGGTAAATGAATGCATGCTCTTTTGTGCCTGGGCTCCCAGGATACTAAACTGTCATGCTGTCATCATCTTTGGCCTTTAAGAATTCTTTAAAATTCCAGTTTTCTTCTCATCTGCCTTCAAGGTTCCTTCCACTTCCTTCCATGCTATTCCCATGCTAAAACCCAATTTGTATGTCTTATCTCTCCTCACTGGAATCTGTTATCCTTTCAAATTCATGTCACCTAATTATTTTACAACCTTAGCTCTTGATGGATTTAAGAATTCTGTACATTATCTGCCTTTTTCTCAGTTAGTAGACTGATATTCCCTTTCTGCTTTCTATATTCTAAACAGAAGCAGAACTTTTGCCTTGATGTTTTACTGTTATTAGATCCTGAATTCCCTGAGGATCTCAATCAAGGTGACCTGATACCTAAAAATAAAACTCAGTACCCAATATTCTGAATTTATTCATATTTCTAATATCATGTATCTTCACATTTTAGCTTTAAGCTATTCTAATATTAATTTCAGTTAAATTGTATATAAAAACAAATAGCTTGGTTCTTACCTGCCTACACTATTACTCTAGCCTAAGTATTTCTGGAGTAACAGTGTGAGCAGGTAAGAGCAGGTAGTATCCATGGGCTGTGTACATAGGGGAGTTTCACTCTCATGGGATCTGCATAGATCCACAGACACTGCCACTGGCTGTATTGTCCTTCAAATCTCTACTGCACACAGTGTAACTGCCCAACAGGTTCTCACTGCCCACTGTCCAGATGCAGCGGAGTTATCAAGATGGAGGAGGAAATTGCAATAGAGAAAGAGTTTAATTTATCAACAGGAGACTGGAGTTTTATTACTCAAATCAGTGTCTCTGAAAATTCAGAGGCTAGGTTTTCTCAAAGATAGTTGGTGGGCAGGGAAATGGGTGCTGCTGATTGGTTGAGGATGCAATCTGAGGGGTGTGGAAAACAGTCCCTGTGCACTGGATCTGGTTCTGGGTGGGGCCACAGGGCCAGATGAGTCAAGAGTATCTGGTTTGGATAGGGCCATCTGGTCATCAGAAATGCAAAAACCTGAAAAGACATCTCAAAGGCCAGTAGGCTCTGTAACAGTGATGTTATCTTCAGGAGTAATTAGGGAAGTTGCAGATATTGTGACTGTGGGATAATGGCTGGTAATCATGTATGCCTACGTCTTAGCAGAATTCAGCCTCCTCTCATCCTCCTAACCTGGTGGCCTTTCATTAGTTTTGCTACAGTGGTTTAGTTTTAGGGAAGGGCTATTATTGTTTGAACTATAAACTAAATTTCTCCCCAAGTTAGCCCAAGCCCAGGAATGACCAAGGAAACTGTGGAGGTTATGGGCAAGATGGGAGTTGGTTAGATCAGATGTATTTCACTGTCATAATTTTCTCACTGATATAATTTTTGCAAGGGCAATTTCAACAGCAGTTTTTTGACTTGGGGTCACCATCACACTGCCAAGAAGATCCTGCCTCTGTTCTGGCACAGCTCATTCAAGTTCACCATCTCTGCTGCTCTGGGCTATCCTGCTGCAAACAGTGAGCCACAGGGCACCCATCTGTGCAATGTTCTGAAGAGGAATGATTAAGAACGGTTCACTTCATTTTGTGTTATGTGCTGAACAAGGGATCCCAAAGCAGGATTGCTGGATCCTGGGGTATTACAGAATTTCCAATTTTCCCTTCAATCCTGTCCCTGCATATGGGGATCTAAGCTAAGCGAAGATTTAAGGAATAGTCATTAGGTTCTCTGAATCCCTAATTCCCCTGGGAAATACACCCTTTCACTGGTTCAAACTCTTTATGCCTGGCTCCTTCTTCCCTCAGGCTATGACTCGACACAGCAGAGTTCTTCCAGGCCATCCCATCAGCCCATCAGAAATACCCAGTTGCATCTGAACTCCAGCAGAGTGTGCAGCTTGAATCCCACACAGAGATACACAACACCAATTAGAAGACTCCTTTGCTCCCAGTGCAAATAGCCATCTGTCAAATCTGCTCACCAATTAACCAAGTATGTCTGAACTCTTCACAGTAGGCTGTGCTTCTAGTTGCAGTTTCCATACTGAAAATACGTTTTTCATTAGCAAAGGTGCTTTTCCCCTTAAGGAACTTAGAAAAATGCAAAGCAGCCTCAAGTTCACAGTGCAATTGAAATTGCTGCATTTTAATCATGCAACCTGACATTTTATAGGTTCTTTTTTTTTTTTTTTTTTGAGACGGAGTTTCGCTCTTGTTACCTGGGCTGGAGTGCAATGGCGCGACCTCATTCTTATCTTTGGGAGCAGTGAGATGGTGGAGGGCCATATGTATCCCATGTCAAGAACAGAAAAGGTCAAAAAATTTAACTAAGAAATTACTTTTTTTTTGAAGTGATTTAATGAACCTGAAAGAAAATAAAAACATTTTTACAACAAAATATGTTAATTTTTATGGATACAATGTTAAAAATGAAAAAGAAACAACAAAGACAAAAGTGAAAATGAGTATGAGTTTCATAATGTGCATACTGTAACAGATTACAAAATTTCAAGTTCTCACACCTGATTGCTGTTTTAGGTCATTAGAAACAAAAGATGGAGTAATATGTATATTATCTCATATCACTGAGATTGAGCAACAGAATTTAAGACCCTTTTTGAATGTTTCCCTTAAATTTACAACTTAACAATACAGAAAAATTAATACTCATTATTCATATGATTATTCCCCCGACTCCTATACATGCTGCACATTTTAATTGGCCCAGTTGCAGATACGCCTTCCTTCTCACCACCCATACCAGCATCTCTTCTCTTTCTCTCTTCTACTTTCTCTGGATTCCTATTACCCTCCCACATGTACTTTTGGATAAGCTCTTTGAATGCCATGGGTTCTTTATACCTCAGTGTGCATTTTTCCCAGTCATCTCCCTCAGGGATACTTGGATTCTAAAGTTTTATTTCCAACTGTGTGCTGAAAAATCTTCTTTTAAATGAATATCCAATATCAGCTGTCCTGGAGATACACAAAAACCTTGAAATTCAAAGCCCTTCTTATCATTTTTGTGCATTTCCAGGAGTTATTCTCCTGGTATTCTCCACAAATGTCTCCTGAATCTGTGTGTGCTGTCTCTGTCATGCATTCACTTGGGCTCAGAAGTCAGCATCATTTTTGTTTAGGTTCATAAACTTTGCTGAAGATTTGGAGTTACACTGAACGTCCCTCTACCATCTCACATGTTCCATTCTACCTTTTTCTTTCTTTCAACAGGAGTTGTTGGGAAGGCTGCTGGAAGATAGCCAGCTTTAGTAGTTGACTAAAGACTAGAGTTCCAGCCATCTTTGAAGCACCACCAGGAGAGGAGTTGAATGAGG
The DNA here is from genome assembly GCF_049354715.1 of Callithrix jacchus. Lineage (NCBI taxonomy): Eukaryota > Metazoa > Chordata > Mammalia > Primates > Cebidae > Callithrix > Callithrix jacchus. The sequence continues at coordinate 45,242,712 of NC_133515.1, forward strand.
AGGGGTACCGGTGGCAATGGCATGGTGGTGGTTCTTGGAAAGGGACTGTACCTCTGCACACTCAGCAAAGTGCTGTCAGCAGCAAAAAAGTGTAGTGTTACTGCAGCAAAAAGGAGCAACTAAAATAGTCAATTCACCCAGCTCCCAAAGATGAGAGACTTGGAAGAATGAGATGAAGTCAGCCCACATTGGCACTGGTCACACATCTGACTGTTTATTGGAAGAACTGCACCTTCTCTTTTACTGCAGGATTTTGGCATAGGTGAAAAGATAGCTTCACTGTTTTTATTTTTTGAAGAACATGAATATTATAGTTGCCTCTCCTCTATGGCATAAACTCTAAATAATGCCTCCTGACTTAAAGAAAAACAGACAACTTAATAGTCATTAAAAACAATTTAAGATAATTCAAATATGTTCCACCTCTTAAGGATTCACCTACTAGACCCATAGTCAAATGTCTTGTCCTCTCTTCTAGCTCATTCCTTCTCAATATCTTCCATGTAGATGGAAGTTACTTGAGACTATTCTCTTTCCCATAGTCAAATCCTGAAACTTATGCTACTGGGTTCTTCTGGCACTCCATCTCATTCCTAGATTTAATATAATTTTCTCTTTCATTTCAAGTATAAATTCTCTAGCTGACACTTCTCCGATTGTCTAATAAAAGTAGACCTCGAAATAATAAAAATGACCTCCAGGGAGAGGAGAATAGAGGAAGTAGAAGGAAGGTAGGAAGAATAAGACAGTCAAAGGGAAGTACCAGAATTTCCAGAATGTTCTTTATGGGCAAAGGGAGAGTCAGAGATTATGAGTGCTTATGCATTGTTTGATTTTGTGTAAGGAAAATATCTTGAAAAAAATGAAATTTCTTAGAAATTTTTTGATAGGGAGGAAATACTTCTCTATCACCTTTGTATCTAGGTAAGGAGCTCCACTGAAAAAATAAAAAATATGACAGAAACTTATAGTGAGATTTTCTGAGGCTGGCACTAACAGGTATTTGTGGCCCCTATCCACTAGATGTATTTGAGAAGACCCTTTCTGCCAGAAGAGACTACCATAATGAAAGCCTTGATCAGTCCTCCTGAAATTATGGGGACTAAAGTGAAATCACTGAGCAAGGGATCCAGTGACTTTGAGTGAACTTATGACTCCAAGGAGGGTCTGGCTTCCTGTCATTTGCTGGACCCCTCAACTGCCCAGAGCTACTTTGAGTGAACTTATGACTCCAAGGAAGGTCTGGCTTCCTGTCATTTGCTGGACCCCTCAACTGTCCAGAGCTACTACTCCCTCCTGGATAAGAATTTTGCATGCCAGGTACCGGTGAAAAATGAGGATGAGACCTCTGACCCCAGCTATTGGCAGAGAGTCAGGCTCATTGGTGTACTCCTGCTGGCTAGAGCATGACTGAGAGCTCTCAGACCAGGTACAGAGAGAACATCCCCCTCAGCAGTACATTTGTCAGAAAGCTGTTCTTACCTGGACACCTGAATCCATTAGAGGCTTTCCCCAAACCCAGCAACACTGAGACCTTGCTTCTCTCCACAAATACTCTACCCTTGGAGATCTCAGTCTAGTGAACAAACCTTTTTCTCCATGCAGAGTCCAGGCCAGGTGTGTTGGGAACAACATAAGCCCCTGTCAAACACCTCATTGTACCTCTCCATCTGCTGAAGAGAAGCATGTTTTCCTGACCTTCCACTGGTAATCACCATGTTTTAGGATGCATGGTTTTTCATTTTAGACATTGATGTCAATTCCAAACAAGTTATATTCTTATCATACTCCTAATTAATCATATTTGGAATGAACGTGCAAAATTCAGATTTTAAAGCAAAAGTACAAGCTAAAACATTAACCAGTTTATTGGTTAATAGTTATAAGGCCTCATGACACCTTTGAATCTAAAGATATGCTGTATTCTGCTTCATATTGCAACAATACTAGGAGGTAGCAAACATTGACTATTTCCTGGGTGTCAGGTACATAGTACATTATTTCATCTAATCCATGGTCAGCTTCTCTTTGACTGTCCATACTGAGGATGGGTTCTGGCCCCAGAGAACAGAGACAGCATAGAAGACACAAAGTAACCACAGGCTTTGTTCCAGTTCAGTTGGTAATACACCTCTTCATTATAAGAGTTAATGCAAATGAGCACAATTTAAGTGAAGCCCCCGCTGAATTACTCAGAAAGGGGAAGGCAATGCAAAATTTTCAAAGGAGGCTTGCAGAGAGAAACAGGAGAGCCCTGGGTGATAACAGCGATCTCATTTCCTGCCAGCACTTTATCACCACACCACACCACTTCTCTGTTTTTCTGCTTTATCAATCAGTAAAATGAAAGTCTCAAGACAATAAGACCCACAGCCCAGAGACCAAGATTAACTGCAAGATGCAAAATCAGCTGCAAGAGAACTAAGCTGTCACCTGGGTTTCTAAAGAATATTTGCCTTTTTCACTAAAGGGAGAATGAAAAAGGTTGCTTAACCTCTCTGTGAAATGAGTTGTAGTTTCTCTTCCATGAATGACTGGCTGAACTTCATTTTCTCTAAGACTCCCTAGTATTCAGTTCTCTTCCCACCTGCCTGGCTTAATACTGCATGAGAGGTGATGATTGGCAGCAGGGAAAAAAGATAAACTAAAGATAGTTTAGTTTCTGAGGAACAAGGCTTCTAAAAAGCTTTGTAATTAACCTATTTTCCCTAAAACTGATTCTCTGTAGCCCTAGGACCCTGACAATAAGCCATGGCCATGATTTATCTTCCTACCTACTTGCAGTAAAGAATAATGAACCAAGAGTTGCAAGACTAGATTCTTATCCCAAATCTCAAATAACTGTGTGATTTTTGCATAAGTAGCGAACCACCTTGGAGTGTTTTCTTAATTGAAAAATAAGAAGGATCCAGGTGTGATGGTACACACCTATAGTCTGTAAACCAAAAATAAAATTCTAAGGCCTCCAAGGCCCCACAACCATCTGAATGGGCCTCTTCTCTTGGCCAAGGGCATTCCAAAGTTAACCTGAAAAACTAGTTTAGTCCATGATGGGAAGGGGGTGCTGGACATGCCCCATTATACACTCCTCCCTTTTGGAATTACTCATAGAAAAGACTTTTTGAGTCTGAAAAGAAACATTTGCAATCTATTCTCTCTAAAGCCTACTACCCAGAGGCTTCACCTGCATAATAAAACCTTAGTCTCCACAGCCCCCATCTTTACCCAGACATTCCTTTCTACATCTTTAGATAATAACTCTTTCAATCAATTGCCGATCAGAAAAATCTTTGATCTACCTATGACCCCCAGTTTCCAGTTATCCTGTCTTTCTGAATCAAACCAATGTACATCTTACATGTATTGATTGATGCCGTATGCCTCCCTAAAATGTGTGAAACCAAGTTATGGCTCAACCACCTTAGACACATATCCTCAGGATCTCCTGAAGGCTGTGTCATGGGTTATGGGTCACTCATACCTTGCTTAGAATACTTTTTTCCCAAATATTTTACACAGTTTGACTCTTTTCATTCATAAGTCTCAGCTGTGTGGGAGGCTGACATGGCAGGATTGCTCAAACCAGGAGTTCAAGGCTGCAGTGAGCCAAGATCATGCCACTGCACTCCAGCCTGGGCTGCAGAGCAAGACTCCGTCAAAAAAAAAAAAAAAAAAAGTGGTACCGTGAAGAAAGGGAGTAAATAAAATTCTGAAAAAATCATCTAAATACCCCTCACAGTGATAGAAGCACACTGGTTGTGGGAGGTAGACATCTTAGAGGAATAAACTAAAGTTTCCCTTATGGATTAAAAGTTTGTCCCACCACAGTGGATAATAACATACCAGAGATGGGAGAAATTGCCAGAATTTGCCATTTTGTTTTCACTGACTGGAAAGAAGACAAGAGAAGGTTTGAAAAAATAACCACCTAAAGCTAATATTTCTAAAAAGAAAGAATGATTTTGAGACAAGAATAATACAGAGTAGTTGCAGAAGAACAGAAAATTCCAGGCAGCAGTTTCACATGACTAGCAAAAGAAAACTATTGAAACAGCTGCAGAAGGTAGGGGCTAATAAATCCCTGAAAAACAGGATGTGAACCAAGCCTGCTAAGACTGACTGGGCCCAACATGGTGCTGGATTTGACCTAGGCTTCACCTGGGACCTCATTATATGTTCCTTAACATACTCAATCACACACTCATCAGCATGATGACATTTCCAGGAGCACCCATATTTGGTGTAAAAATGGGTGGCACCATAGTTCATAGAAATCTCTACTTTTTTCCCCAAGAGTTTTCATGAATATTCCACCTCTTGGTTAGAGAAACCCATAAAGGCAGAAGCTCAAACCCCTCGTGCACGGCACTTGAGTATGCCTGCTCTCCCCTTTCTCGAGTGTGTATTTTTCACTGTGCAATAAATATCCATTCTTTCTCTATTTTCTGGCTCATCCTTGAATTCCTTCTCGTGACGGTATAAAGAGCCTGTACACTGCCTGGGTTTGAGGTGCCACTAGCGTTCGGGAACCTCCCCCAGCCTGCTGGCATTAATTTACCAAAACTGAAAGAGAAAACTTAGACAGGAACTTGGTTTTGCCTTTGTGGGATGAGTGACCCATAAGAGATATATGTGGGGAGTTCCAGATCACCCTCTTCTACTGCAATGTATAGTGCTATGACCAATACTATACCAGTCTGGGAGTTATCAAGAAACAGAAGGAATGAGTAGGCTTGAATAAAAGAGAGGTTTACAATGGTATGGCCAGAGCTAAGATGTACCAACAAGAGATAGGAAAGAGCTCTGAAGCCAGTAAAAAGAGAGTTCACTAGTTCCAGGCCTTAGGGCAAAGGGAAGGAACAGCTACCAAGACCCAAAGGGACCAACAGCTACAGCAGATAGTTGCCCAATGGTGGTGGGAGGCTGCCAGCCCTCATGATCTGGAAAGCTGGGACTCAACTGGACAAATTCTCACCTCACTCTGCTTTACCTTCTAACATCCCATTAGTGCCTGCCATTGACCTAATCCAGCAAGAAACTAGAGGGAAATGTTGCTCAATGATATAGTCCAAAAGGTTAGTCTCTAGGTGATACAGCAGGGTAGAGAGGGAATCTAGACAGACAAGTGTAAAATACTCTACCCAGAAGCCTTCCAATTTTCTTACCAAATGAGTGGGAGAATAAAAAGAGAGGTAGACAGGGACAAAAAGCAGATAAAACTAAGAGTAACTCATCTAGAGCAGATTATCACTGAGGAAAGTGAAGGCTCTGTAGTTCTGAGTCAAAAAAAAAAAAAAATCCAAAACCCTAAGCATCACCCCCAAGGATGGGATATGCAGTGCCAGCAAAACTGAATTCCAGAATAGAACTTTAATAAAATAACACAATAAAGACACGGCCCACCAATTATGGCTACAAAGAGTTCTCTCACCCCCATCCCCAGCAATATGAACTGTGGAGCACCAACTATCTAACTGAAGCCATAAACAGAGGAAGCAAGCAGATAAAGAGGAAGTCGAAAAAGGAAAATTCAGTCACCCTGATTTGGTCAGCACACTGGGGAATAGAGTGGTTCTAAGATGAATAAAATAAAAATAATCACAACAGGAAAACTATGCACAACTATGAGAAAGGAAAAGAAGTGAAATAATGAGAGAGAAGAATCAAAGGAATAGAGAGAAAAATGACCAGCCTACCCTGGAAGAAAAAAATATCGTGACAAACAAAAGGTAATAATAAACAAATGAAAATGTTTCAACTCTTAAATACATAAAAAATATAGAAAGCATGAACTATGTTATACATATATCAAATATAACGGAATAAAAAGGGCTACATCAGAACTAGAGATTCTACATAACAAACCAAAGGTAAAACTCTGCTCAAAGGAAAACTTACTCTCTTAATTGCTTAAGACACAAGAAAAAATAAAAATAAAAGAAGTGTATCACTCTACTCAAAAATATGTAAAACAACCAACAAAAATGAAATGAGGCCAGCAGAAGCAAAATAATTCATGTAAGAACAAAAAGCAATAAGTAAGAGAGTAAAGCAATAGTCTTGGTAAGAAAATGTGCGATGCTGCTTTCACAGGGTGTTTCTTTGTGTCTCCTGGCAACCAAAATACCCTCTCTTCTTAAAGGCAATCATTCAGGGACAGGAGCTGGAATCGCGTCATTCACCTTTGTAACATCTGAGCCTAGGACAAGAAATGTCTGTTAAATAATTGTGTGAAAGAGTCCTGGAACTCCAGCTTACCAGGAGAAACCCTCCCTAGCTTCTTGGATGAATCTTTGTCATGTAGATCAAACTGGGGCCACTGAGAAGGCACAGAGATAGAAAGTCAGTGAACCACAATGCCCACTGGCATCTTTACATGAAAAGCATCCAGTGAAGATCTATTGATTTAATCCCATTTAAATGTGTGGGCCTCCTCTTTCCTGCCATCTCCATTTCTCCCAGTGCTCCCTCCACTGTTTTGGTCTCTCCTGGGGCAGGGTATCCCCAAGTTCAGGGGACTGTGAACTTGGATGGGAAAAATAATGTATTGTTATTCTCACTAACCTGTAACTGAACTTTACATTTCCCGCCATTAAGAAGCAGCCAACAAACCCCAGCAGTATTAGCAGTCCCTGAGGCTGTCATCAAGAGAAATCATAGATATTTTACATCTCACTGGAGTTTGGAGAGATCTCAAAATATCATTTACATTCATTGCTACTTCAAAATCATGGTAGTTGTTAGCCCTGATGCTACATCTTATTGTGAAAGATATTAAAGATTTAATATAAAGAAATGAAATATAAATATTTATATAATTATACCACAAACTTAAACTAATTTGAGAATTGCATTTTAATATAATTGATTTCTTCTATATTCCTATGTATTTTATTGAATAAATTTGAAAGCATTATTTTGAGAAGAAACTATAAATGTCACCGGATGCCAGAAGCTCCCAAGACATTCAAAAGTTAAGGACCTCTGCATTAGTTGTTACAGGTGAATAGAACTTCTTGGAGAAGGAAAAATAAAGATGGCAGTGGTGTTATTCTCAGTTTTTGAGAACATCTGGTTAATTTAGATGATGATTTATCACTTAATGATTGGGCTTAAGGGGAGAGGTGTTTATTTGATTTACTAGAAAGCCTAAAGAAGGCCTAAAACATCATAGGAAGGCGGCAGCACAGAGTGATGAAAAGCCTGAGCTCTGGAATTGAACTACTGGGCTTCAAATTTCAGCGCACCATTCACTACTTATGTGACCTTGAGCAACTTCTGTGAGTTAAGGCTGTCTCCTCATCTGTCGAGTGGGAGTGATACTTGCCCCTGACTCAAAGGACTATATGAGGACTGACTGAAACAATTCCTGTAACATACTCAGCTCAGCCCAATACCTGGCAGATTCTCCTTGCTGTTAGCATTAAAGTCAGCCAAATTTGTTTCCAATAATCTTTCCCTCCATATCCTTTTTTTCCTCATTATGAAATGCCTCCCTCAGCCCATCACATAGACCTGTTTCATACAGCCAGTGTCTCTCTGTCCTTGGCCCCCTGCCTCAATCCCATCAAAACCCATTCTCAGATAAGGCTCTGGTATTCCTTTCTTATGACTCTATGTGTTTTCCAATTTTTGAGATACCTCTCCCAAGAATGACAATCCCATCATTGTGTGAGAGGCCCTCCCCTCCAGTGAACTGCAATTTCGGCCTCCAAAAGCAGATAAAAGAAGTGTTTCAGGCCGGGTGCAGTGGTTTACTCCTGTAATCCCAGCACTTTGGGAGTCCAAGGCGGTTGGATCACTTCAGGTCAGGAGTTTGAGACCAGCCTGGCCAACATGGTGGAACCCTGTCTCTACTAAAAATACAAAAATTAGTTGGGTGTGGTGGCAGGCACCTGTAATCCCAGCTACTCCAGAAGCTGAGGCAGAAGGATCACTTGAAGAGTGATCACCTGTGGGGAAGAGGTTGCAGGGAGCAGAGATGGCACCACTGCACTGTAGCCTGGGCAACAGAGTGAGACTTTGAGAAAGAGAGAGAGAGAGAGAGAGAGAGAGAGAGAGAAGGGAGAGAGGAAAATGTTTCTCTTGCCTGGGCAACAGAGCAAGACTTTGAGAAAGAGAAAAGAGAGAGAGAGAGAGAGAGAGAGAGAGAGAGAGAGAGAGAGAGAGAGAGAGAGAGGGAGTGAAGGGAGAGAGGGAAATGTTTCTCTTGCCTGGGCAACAGACAAAGAAAGAAAGAAGAAAAAAAGAAAAGAAAGAAAGAGAGAGAAGGAAGGGAGGGAAGGAAGGAAGGAGAGAAAGAAGGAAGGAAAGAGAAAAAGAAAGAAAGAAAGAAAGAGAAATATTTCTTTTGCTAGATGGTATTGTCATCCTTTTGTTTCTCTGCACGTTTTGCTTCTGTCCAGCTCGAGTCTCACCTTGTTCCAAAAGCCTTCCCGCCTCTCTTGTCCTCACCGGCAGAAGCAGGAGGCGGCCTTCAGTGTGACTAAACTCTGAGCACACAGGGTCTGCCCACCCATCTGGACATTCAGCCAAATATGGCTTCTTTATTTCTCTCCTCTGCTTTCCTGGGGAGGGCAGCTGTTCTCATGAACAGGGGCTTAGGGTTTTCCTTTTAGATTCCTAGGGGTGCCCAATTAGGCAAGGTAAAGAAAGAGTGTCTTTAAACATTTTTTAGCAGTTCTTCCTTAAATTCTCCTGGCCTCTATGCCTATGCTGTGAGTTCCCAGGGGTAGAATGAGCTAAACTTGGCATGCAAAAGAAACCAGGAATGTCTCTGCTAAACTTCTTAAGTAAGGGGTCTCTAGAGAAGGCCAGACAGGGGTTGAACAGTCACCTCAAGGATTCTTGAAAAGGATCCTGACCTTTCTAAGACTCTGATGCTCCCTGCATCCAGGAACGCTGTGGTAGAAAAGCCCGGGACTTTAGGAGTCTTGGGGTCTGACCCTGGCTCTCATAGTCACCAGATGTGTGACCGTTAACAAATATATTCCCCGTTCTGGACTTCAGTTTCATCAGCTGTGAAATGACTGGTTTGAATTTGATATTCTCACTTCGACCCTAGGAAGGAGAATTGGACTCATTGTATGTGGATATATTCCAAAATATATCATATTTTTCAAGAATAGAACTCATTTATAATTTCCTGATCATCTCACAAATTCTTTGGCATTCTTTTTCATAAGAAGCATGGAACTTGTTTCACGCTTCGGGAATTGCTGGAGTGATCACTACATTGCCTTGCTTAATGTCATTCCAATTATTTTTAAAACTGTAGTTAGTAGGCACAATCTCCAAAAGCTTTACTGTAAATCTGCCCTTATACTTTAGTTATGGAAACAGTTTGATTTTACAAAACCACATCTTTATCCTTCTGCAAAAGACAATGTGTGTATCTGTTTGCATACTGAAAGTATTTAGAGAACAGAATAGATACACATGGGCACAAGCGCCGTTTTCTGGGGCTTACCACCGGTTTTTGGAGAAGCCATCAAGTGGGCAGCTAGTTGGATGAATCTGAACATGGCATGTATTTCACAGGTTTGTCTCTTACTCACTTTGCAAGTGTGGATATTAAGCATGTTCAGGTTTAGCCTTAGCTTATGTAATAGACATAAACAGGTCCTCAGATTTCAAATCTTGGCACTCAGATACTAAAAAGTATTAATGGTTTTACCAGAGCAGACTTCTAGGAAGAGGATCTATAAATCAGTTAAATCTCTTTAGGATGGAGAGGGGAAGTCTGCAGGCAGCAGCAGCATGAGTTAGCACCGATCTCACAAATCACATGATCATGGAAACTACTTAGTGTTCACTCAAAGAACCGTCTCACTACAACTAGGAAAAAAACAGGAAAGGTGGTGGAATTCACAGGACATGGCGCTCCATGATTTTCTACACATACAGGTATTTTCATTTCACTTGATAACAACACAGCACTCTCATTCACTATAAAATTACAAGCAGACACTAATATCGGGAAGTATTACAGATAGTTGAGTGAAAAATTGACACACTTTAGGCTGAAAAGCAGAGGGGGGTTGGTTGTCGAATATAAAGAGCTCCTATTTAATACAATCAACTCTTGTTTTGCACTCTTAATGAAAGGGGTGAACATAATGACAATAAATTATATCATTGTTAACTTTTTAATCCAAATGCTAACCTTCCAGATTTAAGAATGTAATATATGATTTTATATGAAAAAAATTTAAATGGCCTTCCAATGCCTGTTTGGTTCAAGCTAATATTTTAATTAATTTTATTCTCCAAGAGCATTCAGAGTAAATTGTAGGGTAAGTCTGTTGGGTGATAAATGGGAAGAAATAAGTAGGTTTTTGAAATGCATCTTTCAGGGAAATAAAGTTACTCTACAAAGTAAATTTTGCTGCCAAAAATAAGGCATTGACTATATTTGGAGGGAACATGCCACACAGGGGCTACTTAAATAAACTTGTAAGTGTGCTGCTCTCAGATAAGAAAAAGACAACTCCACGCTATAGCTCTGCACACTCGTGAGAATAAAAACAGATTGAGAAAAAAACTATCCCATTGCCCAGATTCATGCTAGCTGGGAACAGGCATGGGAAAATAATCAGTACTTCCAGGATCACAAAGATGCTCCAATTATGGAGTTTCCAAAACCCTAAACTCATCTTCTGACTGAAGACTCAGCCACCCTTTCCTTCATGCATCTACCAGCAAATCTCATGGCCTTGTTTGTATAACCATGTTATTAGGCACATAATGCATACAGCACTGTAAGAAGTACCAAGCAATAATTCACACAAAGGAAAATGAAAGTGGAGACAGCCAGGTTTCTGGATACACAAGTCAAAGAAAGAGGTTTTTCTTGTCCAGGCAGACTAAGCACAGTTCCTAGTCCATCCTTTTGGCAACTTGTGTGGTTGAAAGCATCTTCCATGAATTGTCTCATTGGCTTCTCACAGCCACTCTGTTGGAAGGAATCACAGGTGTTACTTTTGTCCCCTCAGAGAGGATTTGCTCAGGGTTACATAGGTGACAGAGTCAAGGCTGGCTCTCAGATCTTTCAGTTCCAAAATACCAAACTCCAAAACTCAAAACATCAAACAAAGGAGGTAGGTTAGAAAGTGGGATGAGTCTTCAATAAGCCTTTAGGGTCACTGAAGCTCACTGTTTGGTTTGACACTACCCATCTGTATGTCCCCTTCTTTCTTGGGTGCCAAGGTTTCCACGGTCTTCTGGAAGATACATCTGACCTGCATCCCCTGCCAGTGGATCACATGACTTCATTCACAGTGAGGACTAGGAATGTGTGGCTTATCCCTCCCAAGAGGACCCCTATTTTAGAAGCAAAGCAAGTCTTTTTTTGAGACAGAGTTTCACTTTTGTTACCCAGGCTTGAGTGCAATGGCGCGATCTCGGCTCACTGCAACCTCCGCCTCCTGTGTTCAGGCAATTCTCTTGCCTCAGCCTCCTGAGTAGCTGGGATTACAGGCATGCACCACCATGCCCAGCTAATTTTTTGTATTTTTAGTAAAGACCGGGTTTCATCATGTTGATCAGGATGATCTCGATCTCTTGACCTCGTGATCCACCCGCCTCAGTCTCCCAAAGTGCTGGAATTACAGGCTTGAGCCACCGTGCCCGGCCCGCAAGTCTTAATCCAAAGAAACAATGACTAGGATGGGGTTCAGGCACCAGTAACAAGGATATCTTGCCCTCGAATCATATCAATGAGGATTCCTTATCACACTCTCTGGTTAGGAGAGAACTCTTCATCACTTACATTTGAGAGCTGGTGAAAATAGAAAAATGAATAAAGGCCACATCCAGGAGGTACTGTGACCACTTTCAAAGATCCTATGCTTCACAAACATGGAGGCATGAGAGGGAAGGGAAGGACTTAAGGGGAACCTAATTGGCCCAAACTGAAATAACAGGTGGGAACAGTATTATCAGTATACTGGAGAGCCTGAGCCCCTGCCCTGAGCTGCATTGAGCCCCACATGCTTCCACTTTTGCCTTCCTGTTTTGACTCTCTCCCAACTGCACCTCCCTCCCCATTGAAGGCAAAAGGTCCATGGAACCAGGGCACATGACTACCCTGAATCCAGGCTAACCCCTCTGGACTTTCTCCAGGTACCCAGAACCCCATAATTCCCTGTCCAAATGGCATCCAGGGTCTATGTGTCTTCTTCCCCAAGTCAGTCCTTCTGAACAAGAGCCTTATCACCTATGTGCAGAGCTCTGGGCCTGAGGGTGGCCATAGAGCAGCATGGGAGGAAGCGTTTGCACAGAACTTGGCCATGAATACTGTGATGTCAATGCATATGCATGTAAGGCTCCTTGCCATGAGAAATGAGAGAAGGTCTTCAGAAGGAGCCTAGTGTCTCTTCTGTATTCTTGCTCCAGCCTTGCAAAGGTTAGGCGTGACCTCCAGCTGAAGAGCATTCCCAGAGGTGAGCTAGATCTGTGTCTGATGAGTAGCTGGATGGCTCAGAGATAACCTCACACTATGAACACATGTACTGCAGTCCTAGATAACTACTCCGTTCTTTGGTGGAAACTCCCTTATTTATATCTACAGCACACATTTTCCTTGGTTTAATTTAAATTTCATTTTGCCAACTAAATGTCATCAACATACATAGGTCTTACCAGTACCTACTGGTGTACAAATTAGACATTCAACAAATGCCACTGGCGATAGTGTCTGGTCACGTGCATTTTAGAAATGCTGAGCTCCATGAACACTGTTCACAGAGTGGTCCATTTATTTTGCCCTCTGTAGCAAAAAAAAGTTTCAGGTTGATGTGCATCCAAGCACACTGGTCAGTGTCCCCAGGATGCTGCCTTGTGTTTAAACTAGGCCAAGTCCAGGGGGTTATTTCAGTCTGATGCAGTCCACCTCTTCAGTGGCAGGCATCCCGATTGTCTTGAGGTCCAGGTCTGCGCTGGACTTACCATTGTAAGAAGACTTCCAGTGGAGCCACATGATCTTTTTGAAGTACTTGACTGTGTTGTTCTTGACAGTCACGAAGCACAGGGTGTTGATCATGCTGTTGCTCATGGCGATGCACTCGACGATGTAGAAGGCGGTGAGGTAGTGCTTCTCCTTCACGAACACGGTGGGGAAGAAGTCGCGCACGATGGTGAAGCCGTAGAAGGGGGCCCAGCACAGCACGTAGGCGGTGAGGATGCACATGAGCACCAGGACCGTCTTCCTGCGGCAGCGCAGCCGCTTGCGGATCTGCTCGGTCTGAAACCCAGGGACCGCCTTGAACCAGAGCTCCCGGGAGATCCTGGCATAGCACAGGGTCATGGTGACCACGGGGCCCACGAACTCGATGGCAAAGATAAACAAGAAGTAGGACTTGTAGTAGAGCTGCTGGTCCACAGGCCAGATCTGGCCACAGAAGATCTTTTCCTGGCTCTTGACAATGACGAGGACCGTCTCGGTGGTGAAGTAGGCGGAAGGAATGGCAATCAGGATGGACACCGTCCACACCAAGGCAATCAGGCCAGTGGCTGTCTGGCACTTCATCCGTGGTCTCAGCGGGTGGACAATAGCCAGATACCTAGGGCAAGAACACAAGTGGAGGCAGCCACTGTGAGGAAGAAGCGCTGGATGGTATTTTTTTTTTTTTTTTTAAACAGGGTTTTGCTTTGTCCCCCAGGCTGGAGTGCAGTGAGTGCAGTGGCATGATCATAGCTCACAGCAGCCTCAAACTCCTAGGCCCGAGCAATCCTTCCACCTCAGCCTCCCAGGTAGCTGGGACTAGAGGTACAATGCACCACACGTGCTAATTTTTTTTTTTTTGTAGAGGCAGAGTCTCTGTATGCTGCCCAGCATAGTCTCAGACTTTTGTCTCAAGCAAACCTGCCATTTCATTTTGCAACATTCTAAGGAGCAACCAAATGGTATGCGTGGAGAAAATTCCCAATGGTATGTGGGCTTCTGCAAAAGGCCTACTTGAAGCTAACCCCAGCCTCTTCTCTAACTAGCTGTGCAACCTCAGGCAAGTTTGGAAACTGACCCTTAGTTTCCTTATCTGCAAAAGTTTTGTTGGCAGTTAAATGTGATAATGTATGCACTATGCCTGGCACAGTTTTAAACCTAATATGTACTAAAAAATGATAACAATTAGTATTAAATGTAATAATTCCTCCCATTGGTTTCTAGCCTGGCACTGTTCCTAGCTGCTTCCTGTTCTTGGGCTTTTCATTATAATTACCTCGCAGTTTAAAGCTAAAAGGGCAGGATAATTCAAAGATTCAGGAGAATCTGCCCTTTACAATGGAAACACTGGGCAAAGGTTTTTCTTCATTCCACATTCTAAAAATTGTTGCTTTGCATGCAAAGGAGGAGGAAAAGCATTCAGCCAAATACCTCATTTTCCAGGTGGAAAAATGGATGGCAGTGAGAGATGAGTGACTTTCTCAAGGTCACAGACCACAGGACCCTTCCTTGATAGAAAACATTTAACCCTACCTCACAGGGTTGATGTGAAAATCAATTGAGAATATACATGAATGTATTTTTTTTAACCGCAAAGCAGCAGAATGTAAAAGATACTGCTTTTGTTCTTTTAAAAAAAAGTCAAAACCTGCATTGCTGTTACCACAGTGGTACAGGAACACAAACAGAGAGCACTTTCTGGGGGGATGTGAGTCATTGTGCGGCATGACAGCTGATAGCCTCCTTCCCAGAGAGAATGCACACAACTTATGCAGAGAGCTCCGGTTTCCTGGAAGACATCCTGTGGCTGGCAGCGGGTGGAAGTTAGAGAAGGAGAGAGATGGGGAGTGAAGTGGGAGGGGACTGACTGGCCAACATTGGAAACAAACATGGTCTCACGTGTCCAGAGCTTATCCCAGGTAGAGCCCAGAGCAAGTGTGACAGGGGTCTGAAGGAAAGCCAAGCCAAACCAACTCTGTTTCCTTTGAAACAAATCCCTATGAAGTCATCCTTCTTGGAATTTTGATTTGAAGAGAGGTTCATTCTTTTTTTTTTTTTTCCTGATTGTATTTCTGCTCTTTCTGTTCCTCCCTAACAGCCTGGGCAGTTAAGCCCTTTATAGAGTTCACGGGAGTGAGCCTCCAGCTCTCTTCTAGCCCCCAGATGTTAAATGAAGTAGGGGCTGGGCACAGTGGCTCATGCCTGTAATCCCAGCACGTTGGGAGGCTGAGGCAGGTGGATCACCTGAGGTCAGGAGTTTGAGACCAGCCTGGTCAACGTGGTGAAACCCTGTCTCTACTAAAAATGCAAAAATTAGCTGGGTATGGTGACCGGTGCCTGTAATCCCAGCTACTTGGGAGGCTGATGTAGGAGAATTGCTTAAACCAAGGAGATAGAGGTTGCAGTGAGCCGAGAATATGCCACTGCACTCCAGCCTGTGTGACAAAGCAAGACTCCATCTTAAAAAAAAATGAAGTAGGCTGGGTTGCGCCCACTCTGGACACTCAGCCGACTACCATCGCAGGCACTCTAGCCAATCTCTCCAGTGCCAGAGGATAAAAAGGGAAATGTCTGCAAGGCGTTGGCAATGCCATTGTCAACGCATGAGTGTGGGCCCTTCATAAAGACCATGGTGCTCCTGATGCAACCAGAGCCTCCAATTTCCCCGACTCACAATGAAAACAGAGTTTAGACCTTCTGCTCTCATTGGCGCCATTGCTCTCTGTCCACCCCACTACGATCTGCTGATTACTCTGACAAAGAAATTTCCTATATTCATATTCATTCACTATAAGAATTTTCACCACATAATTCTTTTTCCTGATAGTAGCTACCTAAGCCTTTATGATATTTCAAACTTAGAGTGTGTTTTCAATAAACATATGGGAAAGAACGCCGACCTAGGACTCAGAAGACCACAAGTCGAATCCCAGCTTTGCCAGAAAGTTGCTCTATGAATCTGAGTCATTTTTCTTATCCCTGTAGGTTCATTTCCCTCATCTGTAAAATGGGAATATTACCTAGATACTATGAGGCTCCAATGAGACACTGCACATAAGAAACAGTAAACTATTAATATACAAAGAACTGTTAGCATCTTAAAACGTACTTTTTCCCAGAGCTATTCTGTATACAGATATTTTTCTTTACATGTTATTAGCAAATACTTGATTGTAAGTCTTCTCTGACTTTCTGTTTTATAGGATAAACTCTACATGTCAAATCTAATCCTCAGAGTAATCTGTGATTACCTGTCAGATAGTTATTTCATTCTGACATCACCCCAACTCCATTCCCAGAATTAGTGCCGTGAGCCATGCAAGAGGTCTTCCTGATACATTTACCAACAGGCAAATTGCAGAAAACTGTTTCAAGGACTTCTGTCAACTTTGTCAATGCTAGGACCAGAACTCCAGAACTCTAGCATTCATAATGTTTGCTTAATGTTTGTAAAGAAGTTTGCAATTTACAAAGCATCTTCAAATCCACTTTTTCACTAGGTAATTCCAACTCTATTAAATAGGTAAGACAGTGATGATGTCCACTTTACAGATGAGAAAACTGAGGCTTTGAGAAGTTAAATAACCTGTCAAAAAGCCACACAGCTAGATATCAACAGAGTGATGACTTGCTGCAAATCCAGTGGCATCTCTGAATGCCATCTACCCCCTCTTTTTTTAGCCAAGAGAAGATGATGCCCTTCCTCTTGCCTTCCTAGCATCCCAGCAGCCCTTCTCCTCTTTCCTCTCCATCACAGTTGGCTTCTACCTATTGATGTTCCAAGAAGGGGTATGACATCTGGCAGCTGCTTTTCTCTGCTTATGAGTATGCCCTTGGCTTGCCCTGTGTGTCTGCCACTACAGTGGCTTAGGTCCAGATTCATGTAGAGCTAACAGTTCCCAGTGAACAAGGAATGAAGGCTGCTAGACAAAAATGGTCCAGGCAATAACTGTGATAATAGTGGGCTGGAAAAGACATATTGGGCTCTGCCTGTGTTCTCGGGACCCAGCCCCAGATCAAATCATGGTAACAGTGGTCCCAGCTGCTATTAGGCTAGTCATGGGATGGGCCAAGATAACACGGCCCGATCTTCAGGCCAGTGGCCCTGACTAATGGTCAGGAAGCACCAGGAGGCATCTGTGCTTCCTAAAGCTGGGCGAGATTACTCAGGCCTTAGCCTCATCAAGACAGAAGAAGAGAGCTTCTTCAAAGGTACATACACTGGCCAGTTTCCTCAGGATTCTGGGTAAAAGGGAAGTTCCCTGGAGCCCCCACATGCTGAAGGATCTTAGTGTCTCCACATGAAAGAGGAAACCCAGACCTCTGGCTGGGGCAGAGGTCTCTCATGATCCTTTTTTTTTTTTTTTTTTTTTTTGTAAAGATGGGCTGGCTGGAGTGCAGTGGGTGATAACAGCTCACTGTAGCTTCTATCTTCTAAGTTCAAGGATTCCTCCCACCCCAGCCTCCCGAATAGCGGGGACTAGAGGCATATGCCATCATGCCTGGTAATTTTTTTTTTTTTTTTTTTTTGTAGAGACAGGATCTCCCTATGTTGCCCAGGGTGATCTTGAACTCCTGAGCTTAAAAGATTTTCCCGCCTAGGCCTCCCAAAGTGCTAGGATTACAGGCGTGAGTCACTGCACCTGGTCTCAGGATCTTTAGTTTCCTCCTGCCCTCAGGTTTCACTCCCTCTGCCTGGCTGCTGAGACCTTCTGGAATAGATCCTAGTCTTTCTGATCTCTACTCTCCTTGTGTTTCTTACCCATGCCGGACATCCCTCTCTAAGGTACCTCACTCTCACCTCAGGCATTCCCACCTCTAGACTTTTCCAAACACTGTTCTACTCACTCTCTTGGGAAAACTTCCTGCTCCTTTGCTGATCTTCCTTTGTTGAAGGCCAGTTAGAAGTCCAACTCCTCCATGAAGCCTCCTCTGACTACTCTAGTACATAACGATCTCACCCTTCTCTAAATTTACTTATTCTTTAACTGTTTTGTGTTAGTTCTCCCTGGTCCCACCCTACCCCCAATTCTAGATGGTCAGCCCTGCAAGAGCTGTGATTGTGTCTTATTTCTTTCACAACCTTTTACTGTCTGTGAATTCTGGGCACCTAATAGGATTTTCATGCCACTTCACCCTCATCAAGTGCCTGGAACTGGATGAATAAACATGTAAAAAGAGCTGGCTGGTCACTGGCTCACACCTGCAATCCCAACACTTTTGGAGGTCAGGGCACAAGAATTACTTAAGACCAGTTCAAGACTAGCCTGGCAACATAGCAAGATCCCATCTCTTAAAAAAAATTAATATAAAAGGCCATGGTGAAGATTGCAACCTTTTTTGGGAAAACAGGACATAAATGTGTTTATCCATGAGACCGGGAAGCAGTCTGGGGCTAGATAATTAAAATTTGGAAGAACAGGTGAAAGGGTTTGAGCCATACTTTGTAGACAATGGAGCCAGTAGAGGTCTTTTAAGCAAGAGAGGGGAGACATGTACAAGACAGAAGATTAATTTGGCTGCAGCCTTGCTTATTTCCCTCAGGCCACATGGGGCCTTCTCTCTGTTCCTCTGTTCCTAGAACTCAACTGGTTTGTTCCTGTCTCCCAGCCTCTGCACTTAGAATCCCCCTTGTCTGGGATGCTTGACCCCTGTCTTCCCAAGGCAGGCTCTTTCCTCTGCATCATTCAGAAGCCAGATCAAAGGCCTCTCCTCAGAGACACTCCTCTTGACTGCTCACCTAAGTAGGTCCCACCTGCAGTCACTCTGGCCATTTTATGTGTGTGCTTGTTTTTGTTCAGAATATTTCTTGCTTCTGAAATTACCTTCCTTTTTTGTTTGCTGACTGTGACCTCTCTCTATCCTTTGCGTATAAGCTCCAGGAAAGCAAGGAGTTCTTTTTTGTCTTATTCACAGTCGTGTCTCCAGTGCTTGCAATAACATCTGCCATATCGCAGTTACTCTATAAAAATGCATGGTTTAAATGAATGAATAAATGAAAACTTAGGATGGATTGTCAGGAGAGTAGGATTGACAGATGGGCAGATCCAAGAAACACTGAAGGCAGAAAGACCAAGAGGAGACTAGATACCAGCCCTGGATGAACGAATGGGTATTGCCAAGATCTGGAAGTTGAATGAATGCTGGTGACGAAGGGAGAGCAGCTGGGACAAAGGAGATTTTCTTCTAGTTTAGATGCCTTAGAGAACAATGGAAACAATAATAGAAACAGAAATACAAGCTACCAGATGATAAATATTTCTGTTCTGCCATTTCATAGAAATCTTGTATTTTTTAAAATCACATCCTAAAAACAATAACTTTTTTTTTTTTTTTTTTGAGATGGAGTCTCGTTCTGTCGCCAAGCTGGAGTGCAGTGGCGCGATCTTGGCTCACTGCAACCTCCATCTCCTGGGTTCAAGCAATTCTCCTACCTCAGCCTCCCAAGTAGCTGGGACTACAGGCATGTGCCACCACGCCCAGCTAATTTTTGTACTTTTTGGTAGAGACAGGGTTTCACCATGTTGGCCAGGATTGTCTCAATCTCTTGACCTCGTGATCTACCCGCCTCGGCCTCCCAAAGTGCTGAGATTACAGGCGTGAGCCACCATGCCCAGCCAAAAACAATAATTTCAATGAAAACAAAGAGGTTAGTGTGTCAGAAATATTTATTAATTTATCTGCTTTTTTTGTGGTAGACCTTCCTATAAGGGTTAATTTAAGAATTATCATATCCACTGTTTATTTAGTGCTTACTGTTTTAAATATTGTTCTAGGCGATTAAATATATTATTTCATTTAATCCTCAAAGCAACCTAATACAATAGGCTTTCTTTTTCTTTTTTTTTTTTTTTTTTTTTTTGAGACGGGAGTTTCGCTCTTGTTACCCAGGCTGGAGTGCAATGGTGTGATCTCGGCTCACCGCAACCTCCGCCTCCTGGGTTCAGGCAATTCTCCTGCCTCAGCCTCCTGAGTAGCTGGGATTACAAGCACGCGCCACCATGCCCAGCTAATTTTTTATATTTTTAGTAGAGACGGGGTTTCACCATGTTGACCAGGATGGTCTAGATCTCTTGACCTCGTGATCCACCCGCCTCAGGCTCCCAAAGTCCTGGGATTACAGGCTTTCTTTTTACTCTCATTTCATAAGTGAGAAAACTGAGGCAGAGAGGTCAAATAACTAACACAAGACCCAACACAAAATACAGCTGGAATTTAAACCCAGGCAGAATAGCCGCTAACATTGCTGCAGAAATTTCATTAAACGAACATAAAGGCATTTTTACAACTAAGTGTATTTGTTATAAACCAAGATAAAAATTAGTTGCTCCCAACTGATCAAATCCTGAACAACACATAAGACCAGAGAAAAATTAATGATTCCTAGACGACAATTAGATGGTAACACTGCAGACAAATAAAAATAATTGAAAGATTATTTTTCAATTCAAAGATCACAAACATCACTAAAAGAACTCCATGCACTGGAGCAGCCGTTCATCCACCAAGACCATTGAGTAGCCCTGTGAAGGCACGTGGTGCTTTCCTCAAGGTCTGGGTACAAGCTTTCAATCATAACCCCACTCAACCATAGCAGCCCCATGGTGCAAAGCCCCGTGTTTTTTAATTCAACTTTTTTTTAAATTGCATTTTAGGTTTTGGGGTACATGTGCAGACATGCAAGATAGTTGCATAGGTATTCATTCAACTTTCTTATTGCATCTAATTTGCTTTGTGTAAACTCACACTGCAAGAGAAATGCTTGCAATATTTCAGACAAGCTGTTTGGTATGAAACAAGGATATAAGCTTAAAAAAGTTCAGAAGATGGAGACTGACTGACTGATATAGATATCACTCTTACATGTTCCAAATAAAACAATGCCTCTGAGTGTATCCTGGCTTCCTTTCCCCTCGAAGCTACTCCCTCCTACCATTGTCACTTTTTTCAAGTGGTAGAATGGAGCTAAGCTGGGGAGTAGGGTCCCACTCCGTAGGAGGCACCCTACCCTGCATTTAGTAGCTGAGTACATGTAGTTTCTTGCTAGTATGAAACTTTAGGAAATGACTCTGTATGCTTTGTCTTCTTCATGGGCTAAGAGAGAAGGTGGCAGCTTCTATTTTCAGAAACGTTCAGAGACAAATTCCCTGGAGCTCTTTTTAGGCAGCTCTGAAGGGAACCTAAGAGTTAGATACTCTACTTGACTGCTCCTCTCCTGCTCTTTCTGTGGGTTCACCCAGGGTCCTTGCCCAGGTAAATTAAAAGCTGCGGGGCTGTGACTCAGTGGAGGGAACCTGGCCAAGGAGAAGTATCTTTCTGCAAGGATGACACCTTTTCAATGTGGGACAGAACAAGGGCTAGGTAAGCTGCTAACTCCCTAATGTCCTTCCCTGGAGAAGGGAGGCTGAGGCCCCACCTCTCAGCGGTTTTAAAGACAGAGACTCCTTCGTAACCTCCTTTTCTCAGGTTATCCTTTTCAGTTATCCCAGCCCTGGTCACCCTGCCTATGATCTCAGAAAACAAGCTCTCTCAGCTGTGCTCCTCCCCAGAACACTGTCCTGACTGTGAGGGCCAGGTCAAACCTCCTCAGATCCCTGAGGCCAGAGAACAGGTAGAGCATGTATGCCTCAGGCTCTCTGGGTTAAGGGAGAGAGTCAGGCTGTTCAAATCCAAGTACACAGAGGCCTGATTTGACCCTCAGGGTAACTCTCTCTAGACTGTAACCAGGTGCTTTGTAATGACAGTCCAACTGTGGGCAGAGGAGTTAGCAAAGATTATCCCTGGGGGAACAAAGACCAGCCTGGCCCATTAGCAGGGGTTTATACTAAAGGAAGAGTTTATACTAAAGGAAGAGACTACCTTGAAGAAAGATACGCAGAGGCTGCTCGTCCTGATTTTATCTGTGGTCACCAGAAACAGGTCTTCTGCACTGTCTGTGCAAATGGACTAAAAGATGCAAAGTGATTAATGCAACAACAAAAAGTAAATAAACATATGTTCTCCTTTTTTTTCCAAAACAAATCCCTCAATCTTTTTGTTTTTATTTACTTTTTACAGACAAGGTCTCCCTCTGTCCCCGAGGCTGGAATGCAATGGCATGATCATAGCTCACTGCAGCCTTGAACTCCTGGGCTCAAGTGATTCTCCTGCCTCAGCCTCCCAACTAGCTAGGACTACAGACACACACCACCACATCCAGCTGATTTCTTTTCTAAAGATGAGGTCTGGATATGTTGCCCATGCTGGTCTTGAACTCTTAGCCTCAAATACTCCTCCTTTCTCAGCTTCCCAAAGTGCTGGGATTATAGGCTTGAACTACCTACCACAGCCAGCCACAAATCCTTGAATCTTATTTTAAAACAGCTGGTGCTAGAAGATCATATTTTAGTAGAGGAAGTCCTGATGAGATAGAAACCTCCTTCAAGATTTCCAAGTTGACTCAAGAAATAACTGCCTGGAGCTTAAACTGTCCCTCAATATCTCCTCTTAGCTGTCTACTCTAGACCTTGGAAGGTGTAACATCTAGGAAAACATCCATAGCAGGGGAGATCAAAAACTTCCCATCACCCAACTCTAGAGGGCTCTGCTGAACAAAGCTGGAAAAAGAGAACTCTTCCGTCAGTCAATGGTCAAGCTTTTGAATCCCCCAGGCATCTACCTCTAGGAGAAATACAGACATCTCTCATCAATCTGCAACTGCAGCACAAGAGGAGGCAATTCCAATGACTCTTCCTCCCTGACTGCCTTTGTTGCCCCCACTGCTGCTGCACTCACCTGTCAATGGCGATGGCCAGCAGGGCATTGGTGGAGACGTAGAGAGAGACAGTGCGCAGGTAGTTGACAGAGGTGCACAGGATGTGGCCATGCTCCCAGGAGAGCTGGCGCACCACGTAGTAGTCCATCTCAAAGGGGCAGCAGACAATAGCCACCAGGAAGTCAGAGATGGCCAGGTTGGCAATAAGCAGGTTGGTGAGATTGCGCAGCTTCTTGTAGCGTACCAGGGCAGCAATAAAGATGAAGTTGCCAATGCCGCAGACCAGCATGATGCCCACCAGGGCCATGCCAATGACAATCTTAGCAGCAAAGAATGTCCGGGAATTGGTCACATCCTCGTCTTCATCCAAAGGCATATCATAGTCGCCATAGCTGAAGTTGAATGGAAAGGAAGCAGCATGGGCTCCACGAGGGTTGAGTGCAGAAAGGAAACTGCTGGAGGTGTTGGTGACATTGTCATCCATGAACCCCATGGTGGTCTCCATATGGCCAGGCGGTGCTGTGAGCAACAGTGCTCGGAATTCCTCAGGGCAGTGTCTGCAAGGCTGATGTCACCCCTCTGCTATCACTCAGCTCTCCCTTAATGAGTCAGAATGTCTCTGCCAGCATCTTTGGGGTCTGGTATCTGAGCTCCATTCTGAACCTATGAAAGGCATACAAACAGTTGGCTACATGTTGGAGTAAAGCTGGTCAAATTTAAAACCATCTTGTAACCTAAGCAGACCTATTAGCCACCTGCCCAGTGAGAATACAGGGTTGTGGAATGGAAATGAACCAATGAGAAAATGAATGAAAACCACATACTCAATTTAGGGACGGGTGGATTGCTATAGAGACAATCAAGCACTGGCTCGGCTTATTTCTGTTCCACTGAAGATTCAGAAATGTTTTACCTTTTCTCAAGGACAAAAGTTGGGAGTGTAGGGAGGCTGAAGGGAAAGAAATTACTTTAAATGCTACTGAAGAGGGAGGGCTTTCAGACGAGCCTGTCTGCTCTCCTTGCTCTTCTGGCAAAACAAGGCTCTAAAATCATGGAGCCATAGAGCAGCCACCTTCCTCTCTCTTCGCTGGCCTTCCTGTTCCCACATCAGAACCTCCTGTGATCCTAGAAGCTGGAAACAGCATTTACAAAGGCCTGTCCCCAGGCAGAGGCTGTAGGGTCAAGTCACAGTTTGTGACTAACGAAGTGGTGAGAATGGGAACTCTAGAGCATATTTTTTCCTTGGCTGGTTGAGTGTCCAGAGGTAAGTAGCTTAAACACTCAGAGGTTCAACATCTGCCAGGCAGGAGATCAATAATGTCTGCGCAGCCCAGAGCTCCCCAGAGGAGAGTGTTATACCCTAGAACTGCAGGAATTTACTACTAAGCTCTCAGGCCTCCTTGGTCAGCTGCAAGGAAGGGGAGTGAAATTCTGATACAGAAAGTCCACCACACCACATAATGGGGCAGGGATGAGGGGTCGGGGGGTTGGTGTCAGCTGCCCTGCTGGGGACAGGGAGGAAGCCAGAGTCCCCCTGTCCCCTGCCCTCTCCCTGCAGTCCTTCCCAAACCCTGAAGACATCAGACCAGGGACTGGGACATAGAAGGAGGGCTGAGGTCTGGAGAGCACCCTAAAACAAATGTCAGGAGAACAGAGGGAAGAAGGCAAGCCTGAGCTTCCTGGGAAAGGGAGATGAGGAACATGCCAAGGACACCCCCCACCCCCCACCGGCCCCAGAAAAGCCTGCTCTGCATATTCCTCCAAGACAAGACATCTGGAGCCGTCTTTCTGAAGCCAGGGTTAAAGTCCCTCTGCTCCCCAGTGGGGCTCAGACCCACTGCTGCCTCTCTATCCCAACCCCTCACCCTGATTTTTTCCTTCCACTGAGCTCTCAGTTCTGTCTGGCTCAGCCCTTGTCTTCTGCCCCTGTCAAGAAGAAGCAGAACTCAGATGAAAAGAAGAAACGGGGCAAGCTTGGAACCAAGGCGGGACAGGCCCCACTCCTTGCAGGCCCCGTGGGTCGCAGTGATATGGCACTCTGGGGGGAGTACCCCTACCAGCATGTTACCTGAAGGCTCAAAGTAGGTTTCAAAAACAAAGAATATAGAAACTTCGGGGATGGAAAGGAGGGCGTCACGAGATTAAGGATGACTATCCATTGGTCTTTTCTCCTTTATTCTCACCTTTCAGACGGGAACCCCAATCCGACCCCACCTGGTGACCTCTCGATCGCTGGGAGCCTCTCTCACAAACCCCTACAGATCAGTCCCTCGCCTGCTCCCAACTTTCTCCCTGGAACCTGGGCGGCTTCTCCTAAGGACAGCGGAGGGGAAGCCTGGCTCTCCTGAAGAAACGCACAGGAGTGAATCCCTTGCAAAGCTCCCTCTTCACTCAGAAGCCACCGCACCCCTCGGCCGCAACCGGTGCTGCGTGGGGCCCCTGGAGCATCCTCCCCGGGAGGGCGCGCTAGGTACCTGCAGCATCGCGGAGTCGGGCGGACGAGGTACGGGTTTCTTATTCCAGGGCCGGAACAGGAGACGCTTCTTCCAGAAGCCGGCAGGCGGAGGGCAGGTCCCCGCTCCCTTCTTCCTCGGCTCGGGGCTCTTTCCCGGCTCTGGCGGGAGTTAAGCTCGCGCCGCCGCCGCAGATCCCCCGGCCCGGCCTGCCCCGGACTCCCTGTCCCCGCCTCCGGTGGCCGTGGGGCGCCGAGGTGTGGGCTCGAGGCTGGGAGCGTTGGGGGTCGTCCGGGCCCGTGGGGCTGGAGAGGCCGGGATCGCCCTGGGCAGGAGCGTTCAGGACGCCCGGGCGGCCGCTGGCGGCGAGGACGCGCGGGAGGGATCCGAGCCAGGCGGGCGGCGCGTTCCCCGGTTCAGGCTTCAGAACGGCCACCCCGGGCGCGAACGGGGGCGCTGGGGCTCCCGGCAGGGCTCTGCGCCGACCCTGCACCGGGGGCACCCAGGCGGGGAGGCTATGCCCGCCTCGGGGCACGGGGCTCCTCAGCGGTTCACCTTGGCAGCCCGGCGCCGTCGGAGTGGGCGGAGACGGCCCCGCTCAGCCACGAACGTGCAAAGGACCGAGGAGCCTCCCCCGCTGCCCACACACTCAATCTCAGGGACACGCCTGGGGCAGCCTCCAACTTCGTCCCCTGGGCCAGCCCGACCGGACACCAGGGCCACCTTCGGTGCCAGCTGCCGTACCTCCGGGTAAAAGAGGCGCAGAGAAGTGCTTTCTAGAGAGAAACAAGGGGGCGGGGCAGCACACTGGAGAAAGGAAGGACCCCCGCCCAGGGATGTCTGCTCAGAAGGCTGGGATGGACAACGCTGACTCACAGAGCACAGTCTTCCTTTACCAGCCCATAGATTACTCAAAAAATGGGGCCTATAGTTCTGCAATCCCAATCCAAGGTATGTAACCCCAAAGTATTGAAAGTAGGGACAACATACACCAATGTTTATGGCAGCACTATTCACAGTAGCCAAAAGACAGAAACAACCCAAATGTCCGTAAATGTATTAACAAAATACATATAGTATATACATACAATAAAATATTATTCAACTATAAAAAGAAATGATGACAAGTGTTGGTGAGAATGTGGAGAAACTGGAACCCTGTGCACTGTTGGTAAGAAAGTACAATGGCACAGCCACTGTAGAAAACAGTATAGTGTTTCCTCAAAAAATTAAAAATTACAATTACCATATGATTTAGTGTTTCCACTTCTGGGTGTCTAAACAAAAAAATTAAAAGCAGGATGATGATAGGGTTTGGCTGTGTCCCCACTCAAATCTCCACTTGAATTGTATCTCCCAGAATTTCCACCTGTTGTGGGAGGGACCCCAGGGAAGGTAATTGAATCACAGGGGACCTGTTTTTCACATGCTATTCTTGTGATAGTAAATAAGTCTCATGAGATCTGATGGGTTTTCAGGGGTTTCCACTTTTGCTTCTTCGTTATTTTTCTCTTGTTGCCACCATGTAAGAAGCGCCTTTACCTGTCACCCTGAGGCCTCTCCAGCTATGTGGAACTGTAGGTCCAATTAAACCTCTTTTTGTTCCCAGTTTCAAGCATGTCTTTATCAACTTGGTGAAAATAATGCACAGGGTATCAAAGGCATGTTTGTACATCCATGTTCGTGGAAGCATTATTAGCTATGATTCACTTTAATAGTGAAAACATGGAAACAGTCCAAATGTCCATCAGTGATGAAGGGATAAACAAACTGTTCCGCATACACACATGCACTCACATGGGAACTTCCAAAAGTTTCTGGGAAAATTGAATTAAAAGATAAAAATTTAAAAATATAAACTTTAGCTTCATCATGTTCAAGATGATTTTGTAGTGATGCCAGCCATTTAGTCCATCTCTAAAGAATGGAAGGTCCTGGGAACTTTTCTATTTTATTTACGTATTTTTAATTTTTTGTTAAGACAAAAGTCTGGATAGGTTGCCCAGGCTAGTCTCAAACTCATGGCCTCAAGTGATTTTTCTACCTCAGCCTCCCAAAGTGCTGTGATTACAGGTGTGAGCCACCAGACCTGGCATGGGTCCTGGGAACTTAACCATGTCAATGAAGTCTTTTTCATATTGTTAACTTAAGAAAAATGGGTGCCAGCTAAAGACTCTTTAAGATTAGGAAATGAAGTCAGAAAGAGCCAAATCAGGACTGTAAGATGGGTGCCTAATGATTTCCCATTGAAACTCTTGCAAAATTGCCCTTGTTTGATGAGAAGAATGAGCAGGAGTATTGTCATGGTGGAGAAGGACTCTTTGGTGGAGCTTTTTCAGGCATGTTTTCTGCTACAGCTTTATCTAATTTCTCCAAATACTCTCATAATAAGCAGATATTATCATTCTTTGGCCTTCTACCAAAAACCACATGCAAAATTCTGTGAGCGTCCCCTGAAAAATCTATTGCCGTGACTTTTGCTCTTGATGGATCTGCTTTTGCTTTGACCAGACTGCTCCCACATCCTGGTAATCACTGCTTTGATTGTGCTTAGTCTTTAGGATTACACTGGCAAAGTCTTGTTTTTTCTCCTGTTATTACAGTTCTTCAAAGAAATCTTTCATAATCTTGATCCCACCTGTTTTGTATTTTCACTGAAAGCTCTACTCTTTTTTTTTTTTTTTTAATTTTTTATTGGATTATAGGTTTTGGGGTACATGAACAGAGCATGCAAGACAGTTGCGTAGGTAAACACATGGCAGTGTGCTTTGCTTTTCTTCTCCCCTTCACCATTGATAATAGACTGGATTGGAAAGCTCTACTCTTATCTACAGCTGATCTGGGCACAACAATTTTAGCACCCATCAAGTGGAAAGTTTGCTCAACTTTAATTTGCCAATCAGAAATGGGTAAATTCAACCAGTTGAGGTGCCTGTGGTGTTGGTTATTGTTTCTGCTGTTAATCATCTGTCTTCTTCAATTAGGGCATGAATAAGATTGATTTTTTTCTCACAAATGATGTGGATGGTCTGCTGTTGCAGACTTCATCTTCAACATCCTCTTGTCCCTTCCTGAAATGAGTGTCTGTTTGTAAACCACCTATATCTTTGGGTCATTGCCCACAAAAAACTTTTCATAAGGTATCAGTGATTTCACCACTCTTCCCCACAAGCTTCACCATACATTTCATGTTTGCCCTTGCTTCGATTTTTCAGAATTCATGTTGCTCTGATAGGGGCTCTTTTCTTTTTTTTTTTTGAGACAGAGTTTCGCTCTTGTTACCCAGGCTGGAGTGCAATGGCGCGATCTCGGCTCACCGCAACCTCCGCCTCCTGGGTTCAGGCAATTCTCCTGCCACAGCTTCCTGAGTAGCTGGGATTACAGGCACGCACCACCATGCCCAGATAGTTTTTTGTGTGTTTGTATTAGAGACGGGGTTTCACAATTTTGACCAGGATGGTCTTGATCTCTTGACCTCATGATCCACTCGCCTTGGCTGATATCTTATCCTTCTTAGTGCCGCAAACTAGATCCTATTCATTTTGGTGTAAAAAATATTTGAAATCCATGCATACTTTTTTCATAATATGCATTTTCCAAAATTTTAAAGCCCTCTCGTGTGTATGTGTGTGTGTATACACACAGAATGGAATATTATTCAGCTTTAAAATGGAAGGAAATTCTGACATATGCTACAACATGGATATACCTTGAAGACATTGTGCTAAGTGAAATAAGCCAGCCATGAAGGAACAAATACTGTATGATTCCACTTACGTGAGGTAGCTAGAGTAGTCAAATTCATAGAGACAGAAAGTAGAATGGTGGTTGCCTGGGTCTTGAGGAAGGAGGAATGGGGAGCTATTGTTTAATTGGTACAGAGTTTCAGTTTTGCAAAATGAAAAGAATTACAAAGATGGATAGTGGTAATGGTTGCACAACAATCTGAACGTACTTAATACCACTGGACTGTATACTTAAAAACTGTTAAGATGGCAAATATTTTTTTTCACTTTACCATAATGAGAAAATGGGAGGAAAAGGAATGATGTACTGACACATGCTACAACATGGGTGAATCCTGAAAACATCATGCTAAGTTAAATTAAGCCTATCACAAAAACAAATATTGAATGATTCCACACATATAAGATACCTAAAATAGGCAAGTTCATAAAGTCAGAAGGTAGAAAGGGGAAATAGCAGATTATTATCTAATGGGCTCGGAGTTTCTGTTTGGGATGATGAAAAAGTTCTGGCAATGGTAGGGGTGATGATTGCACAACATTGTCAATGCATTAATGTCACTGAATTGTACACTTAAACATTTAACATGGTGAATTTTATGTTATATATATTTTACATATACAGCCATGCATCACTTAATGATGAGGATACATTCTGAGAAATGCATCATTAGGCAATTTCATTGTGTGAATATCAGAGAGTGCACTTAACACAAACCTAGATGGCATAGCCTACTACACACCTAGTCTGTATGGTATAGCCTAGTTCTCTTAGGCTACAAATTGGAACAGGATGCTACTATACTGAATACTATAGGCAATGGGAACACAATGGTAAGCATATCTAAACATAGAAAAAGTACAGTGAAAATATGATAGTCTTTTGGCACCACCATCATATATGTGGTTCACCTTTGATCAAAACATCATTATGCGGCCCCTGACTGTATGTATCTCCTATACTATAGCTCAACCCTCCTTAGCAAGGCATCCACCATGGCCTGTGTGATATTGGCCTCCAACTTTCTGTAATGGAAAGAGAGTGCTGCCTGTGATCTGGATCTTTAGTACATTTTGCCACTATCAAAATGTACTAAATGTACAAAATGTATATGACTTTAGGCAAGTCATATACCCTCTGTGGGGTTCTCTTTCCTCATTTACAAAATGAATGAGGTGAGCTTGCAGTAGGAAATCACTGCCAAGTTCCAATACATCATGTAGTATCTTCCCCTGGCCCACATGCCTCCCTGGACACTTTCTCCTGCCGTTTGCAAAAATGTCACAGCACTTTCACATCCCTGAGACTCATGTCACCTGGAAGGTGGAAGAGGACAGTGGTAAAGAGTATGAGATAAGGAGTTCACTGCCTCCTCTCTACCTAGCTCTGCATATGTGAACGGTGTCACCTTGGGCAGTGTGGTAACCAAAACCTTGCCTTCCTCATTTGAAATTGGGAATGACAATAGCTTCTACTAAGGTTGCAGTGAGGATTAAATAAAATAAGGTGGGTTTGATGCTTAGCACAATGCCTGGCATTTAGCAGGCACCTGAGAAATACAAGCTATCACTATTTCTTAGTGATTCTTTCTATATCTGGCTTTGTGTGAGGTCATAACTAATCTTAAGACTTTGCTCACATGTCATTTCTTCCAGAAAGCACACTGCTCAATTCCTCCAATGGTTTTCATGTCTTCCTTACCTCTTGGTGGTTCTCCTTAAATGCACTTTTGTCACCAATTTGCTTTCCATCTTGCACTCTTTCTGAGAAGGGGCTATGTCTCTTTCATTTTTGCATCCTATTCTGCAACATTTTTCAAAGTTGACTGATTATATGAATTATTTGGAGTGGTAGTGAGCCTACTGATTCCTAAGTCCCACTTAAAACCAAGGGAAGGAGACTAGAAATCTAAATGTTTAATCAGCACCCCAAGTGATTTTTTTTTCTTTAGAGTCAAGGTCTCACTCTGTCACCCAGGTTGGAGTGTAGTGGCACAATCATAGTTCACTGCAGCCTCAACCTCCTGGGCTGAAGCCATCCTCCCACCACAGTCTTTCAGTGTAGCTCTGACTGCAGGTACATGCCATTATGTCCAGCTAAGTTTTTCAGGTTTTTTGGTAGAGACATGGTCTCATTATGTTGCTCAGGCTGGTCTTGAACCCTGGCAAAAGCAATCCTCCCACCCTGGCCTCCTAAAATGCTGGGATTGCAGGTGTGAGCCACTGCACCCAGCTCCAGGTGATTTTTATTATCATGTGGATTTGGGAATCTAAGAACTTACAACAGAGCTTGGCACAAGATATATAAATGTTCACTTGTCGTTTAATGTAGCATATGTCTTCCTGACTGCATTTGTCTCTACTCAAAAATTAAAAACAAAACTTACGTTACATGAATGACTGTTGTGAAAATTGATAGCCCCTCGAACTGGTGAGGCACCACAGGATGCACTTGTCTAACACTGCATAACAAATCACTCCAAAACATAGCAACTTAAATATATTATCTCATAGATTCTGAGGGTTAAGCATCTCGGAGTGGCTGAGTTGGGGGATTACAATCTCTAGGTCTGTCATGAGGTTGGAGTCAAGCTGTCAGCCAGGGCTGTGGCCTCATCTGAGTGTTCGAGTGAGGGGGCTGCACCTCAAAACTCACTTATGTGGTTGTTGTCAGGCCTTAGTTTTTTACCAGCTATTGCTGGAGGCTTTAGCTCCTCATCATGTGGCATAGCTCTAGGTTTGCTGGGTGACCTCACAACTTGGCAATGAAACTCTCCTACACATGCTATGTGCTGTTCATCACAAAACAAACCCTGGTACAATGTGGGAGGGGAGCCATACAGGGTGTGTGAATGCCAAGAGGTGGAACCACTGGAGGTCAGCATGAAGGTCACCTTGGAGGCCGGCTGCCACACAGAACCTGGAATTTTCCTTTTCCATTTCAAAGACCTGGCAGGAAATGGCAGTTGAGGCTAGCAATGAGTTTAGCCACAGTGAAGATACGCTGGACCTTCGGTGTAGGGAGGTGGTGGGTAACTTCTTGGGACAGAGTCAGGAGGGCATAACTGGGGTGACTGATTGGCCTAGCCCCTCCTTAGGGAAGTAATGCAGTCTGGCATGCCCTATGCACTGCAAGCCTTGCTGACGGCTCCTTAGAAGGGTTTGGGTGATTGAATGTTATTTTCTCCCCCCATCTCCCGCCTGCTCTATCTGAGAAACAAGCATCTGTCTGAATCCCTCTGAGGAGTTAATCCAATTAGAATTTTAATAGTCTGTCTCTGTGACAGAGTTAAACCAGACTAACTTGGCTTAAAGCAAAATCTGGAACTCAATCTTTTTTTAAGAAAGGAAAAGAATTAAAAACAAAATCTGGGCCTGGCACAGTGGCTCATATCTAATCTCAACATTTTGGGAGGTCACGGCAGGAGAATCGCCTGAGCCCAGGAATTTGAGACCAGCCTGGGCAACATAGTAGGGTCTGTCTCTACAAAAAAATACAGAAGTTAGTAAGGTGTGGTGGTGTCCGCCTTTAGTCCCAGCTACTCGGGAAGCTCAGGTAGGAGAATCACTTGAGCCTGGGAGGTCGACGCTGCAGTGAGCTGTGATGGCAGGACTGTGCTCCTGCCTGGGTGACTGAGAAAGGCTCCCTCTCTCTTTCACACACACACACACACACACACACACACACACACACACACACACACACTGGAACCCCATTGATAAAATTGTTTAACTTGCTGCCCTAAGGATGCCAAAAGCCTGCAAATTTTGTCTGTGATTAGAGGCCATGGGCACAGGAGTCAGAAGTGCCTTGCCTCACCCTGCCCACAAAGAGATCCATGATATCTGAGAGAATTTGCTATCCCAGGGAGTCCTGGCCACACATGATCAAAATAATAACCAGTTTGAGAAGCACCTCCTTTACAGAGTTTCATCCACTCTAAATGATGTCCATGAGCTACTTTGGATTTTTTTTCTTTTCTATTTCACTGGCAAGAATTATCCCAAAAGCCTTTTGAGTTCTTGCTGTTTTTTTTTTTATCATTTTATTCTATAATTATACCCCTTGGGTTCAGACATGGAAGTTTTTAACATCTTAGGGATTTTCTTCAGCCATGCAATTCCTGTTGCATGTTTCAACTGTAATACCTCAGAGAAACCTGATTCAGGGAGGGCCTTAGAGGTCACTCAGTGAACATGCACGTTAAGAAAGAAGCCAACAGGTTTTTTTTTTAATTGCATTTTAGGTTTTGGGGTACATGTGCAGAACATGCAAGATAGTTGCATAGGTACACATGTGGCAGTGTGTTTTGCTGCCTTCCTCCTGTTCACCCACATTTGGCATTTCTCCCCATGCTATCCCTCCCCAGCTCCCCCCCCGTCCCTCCCCTATTCCCCCCAATAGACCCCAGTGTGTAGTGCTCCCTTCCCTGTGTCCATGTGTTCTCATTGTTCAAATGGGGAAACTACTGGCCCAATATACTGGCAGATTTCAGAGCTCACTTAAGAATCCAAGTCTCCCGACTCAGAGCCCAGCACCCCCCACCCCAACCCCATCCCACCCTGCACTCTTCTGGCCCACCACACTCACAATGTCTATCTACCTGTCCTCAATTTGCCCCCCTTTCCATAATCCTTGGCTCCAGAATCCAGCCACAATTTCTCCTGTCTGACACATTTACTAAATCAGCTTATTTTCTGCTTCCATAGGATTTGTTCTCCAGCATACACTCATCTAATGCTATGAAAGAAATAAAGGAATCCTGAAAGATGCCAGAGCTGGCTTAGAACTCATCCTGCTTCCTTTTCCAATTACCTCTCCAGCGTGTGAGCCAGTGAAGGAAGACTCAGGTAGGTAAAGAGACACGCCCCTCCTTCCTGATGGGGGCCCAAACACCTGAATAATGTTAACTCTTTCATTAGTTTCACTCACCTAATTCCGCCACAAACACATTTTTCATGGGATTATTTTGGAAGCTGGCAAACTATTCATATGTTTATCTACAAAAATAAACAGGTAATAGCATACAAGAATGTTTTGAAAAAGAAAAGCAGTAGGAGGAAATTTGCCCTATTAATATCAAAATATACGAAAGAATGAGTGTAACTATAAGATGTACCTGCTCTCAAGATCTGGGTATGCATGTGCATGAAGTCTGATAGCTCAGTGTCATCACCATTCTGGAGTAGTTTACATGGGGACAGTTGAGGAGACAGGTGAAGGTGTCAGAGCCCACACATGGTATCTGCCTCAGATTCTGGTCTTCCTAAGCCCCATGGTGACAGGGCCATGGGCAGTGGGACTCTGGGAAACAGGAGAACACAGGTAGTGTTGCTTGGGGCTTCTGGTGCAGAGGAGGAAGGAAAGGCATCTCCTTGTTAGAGAAATATGGCCTGAATTTAATGCAGTGAGTGCCATGTGAAATGCCACAGTGCCCTGGCACCTTGCGGCCACAGCTTCTGAAGGCATGAAATGGGTCTTTGCTACTGACTTGGTGCAATCTTAGGGGAAGTAGCACAGGCAGGCCCCCAAAAGTCTTTATAGGAGGATGTGTTGAGGGGTTGGGCGGGAAGGAAAGAATGTAACAGAATTATTTAAAAACATGCATATAAACTCCCCAGAGACTCCCAGGTGATAAGGGGCTGGGATTTTCTGCATGGTGTAGATGGAAGCAGGAGTCAGTTATCTCTGTATGTAGGCCCATGGTACCCTCAGTCCAGGAAATACTGGTGAGACTGGAGTTACAGGAGAATGCCTTAAAGAGGAAGCAGTCTATACCACCTGTATCACAGAGGGCAACACTTAAAGGTAGTAATCTGGTGATTCGTATTTATTGTCTTAAAAGTAATATTTCCTACTATCATTCTTTGATACAGATAGTCCACACTTAGTTTCTTCTAAGTAAAAAAGTTAAAGACGTATTCGAATATAAGACTATACATTTTAGAAAAAAAGCAAAACATTCTAAATTGGGTTAGTGTGTGTTTCCTAGAGCTGCCATAACAAGGGAGTGACTTAAAACAACAGAAATTTATTCTTGCACATTTTTGGAGGCTGAAATTCAAAATCAAGGTATCAGCAAAGGCATGCTTCTTCTCACCTCTTGTCTCTTCCTAGCTCCTGGGGGTGCCGTCAACCTGCTGCCTTCCTTGGCTTGCAGCTGCCTCCCCCAAGTCCCTGCCTCTGCCATCATGTGGTGCTCTCCCAGTGTCTCTGTCTTCAGATGGCCTCTTTCTCTTACAAGGATACCAGTCATATATGATTACAACCCACTCTAATGACCTCATCTTCAGCCAATTACATTTGCAAATACCCTATTTCTAAATAAGGTTATATTCACAGATACTGGGGTTAGGATTTTAACTTACTTTTTTTGGAGAACGCAATTTAACTTATGCCAAGTATGTTATGATACATATATGTGTGATGGAACACCACATAGCTATCAAAAATGGGGCTGTGATGCTGGGCAGGTGACTCGCACCTCTAATCCCAGAACCTTAGGAGCCCAAAGTGGGAGGACTGCTTGAGCAGGAGTTCAAGACCAGCTTGGGCAACATAGCAAGAGCCCATCTCTACAAATTTCTTTCTAAAAAATGGGATCTGTGCTATTAAATATCAGGATAGGAGTAGAATGGTTACCCTTGTGGGAGAAAGGTGACTAGAAACAGCTATTCAGGGGGCTTCTGAGGTACTAACAATATTCCATTTTTTGATCTGGTAGCTCATGACAAGGATGTGTTCAGCTAGCAAAAATTCATCCTGCTGTATATTTATGAAATGTGTACTTTTCTGAATGTTCAGTATATCTCAAGGAAACATTTATTAGGACATGGTGCTATAAAGGTATATTGATTGACATGAAAAGATAGTCATGATATATTACCAGATGGAAAAACATCAGGCTGCAAACCCATATTGCAATATGATTCCATTTGGAGGGGAATTGTATCCACAGAAGAAAACATCTAGAGGGACACAGCAAACTGCTAACATTCAACTCAGAGTGGAAAGAAAATGCAAGTGTTTTTCTCTTCCTTTCAATTATCTGCATTTTCTGATTCTTCAAATGAACATATTTTATTTGTGTAATGCTTTAAATGTCATAAATGAACAAAGGATGAAATCACTAATAACATTAAGTAGAGGACTCAACTTTTAGGGAAAATTATTTATTTAGATTTTCTCTCACACTATAGTCCAAAATGCAATATGGAATGATTAAAGGGTTAAATTCCAAAAGTCAAAAGCTGGGGAGCTAAACAATGGGTACTGATGGCCATAAAGATGACAACAATAGACACTGGGGACTACTGGGGGAAAGGGAGAGGGGGGACAAGAGTTGAAAAACTAACTGTTGGATACTATACTCAGTACCTGGGTGATGGGATCATTCATACTCCAAACCTCAGCATCACACGAAATACCCAGGTAACAAACCTGCCCATGCACCCCCTGAATCTAAAATAAAAATGGAAAAAGAGAGAAAGTAGAGCATGTAACAGCTTTGCACTATGTCAATATAGATAATAACTATTTAAAAACTGAGAGACAATGAAGAGGGCATATTCAAAAATATTTCAGACTGTTTTCAATAATAAAATGGGGATTGATAGTATTAATATTTATATTTCAGGAGTATTGTATATGTATTTTTGAATAAAGCAAATGAATCATTATAATATTTCCTATTATTATCTATACTTTGAATCCAAGAGTCTTACTATGGAAGAAAGGAAATAAGCAGTTAACAAAACAGCCAAAAACAGAAAGAAAATATTGATAAACATTTATCTGATTTCAGAGTGGTGAAGGCTTTACTATGCAAAAAAAAAAAAAAGCAATAGATTATATCCCAAAGGAGAAGACTGATAGATATTTCTGCATTAAAATGCAAACATTTGGAAGTCAGTAAATAGATATTTCTGCATTAAAATGCAAACATTTGGAAGTCAGCAAAATCATAAACAAAACTAAAAGATAAATGTCAAACCAGAAAAAATATTTATGACGGATATAGCAAACAAAAGGTCAACATCCTTCATATATGAAGTACTATTACGTCTAATAAGGAAAACACTCGTATCTCAAAAGACAATGGGCAAAATACACAAACAGGCAATTAACACCAAATAAATATGAATAACAATACAATGTATTTTAAAATGCTTATCTTTACCAGTAATCAAAATAATGCCACCTAAAAACAGTGAGATGCCATTTTGTCTATCAAGTTAACCAAGAACATACACTGTAAACATGGAAATTGGATTAGCAAATTCAAATAAGAATTCAAATAAACAGTATAACTTTGGAAGAATCTTGAGCTTTTTCAGATTCTTCAACCTTTACTCTATTCTGCCCAGAGTTGCTCTGTAATAAATCTAGGTTGATGAAGTTGATTCCACACAACCATTTTCCCCCGTTCTGATTTTAGATCTGCCTGACATTTGTTTGAGCTGCCGCCAGGAAAACAGTCAGAGGCAACAGGCCAAGAAGATGACATCATTTGAAGTCAAGTCAAGTGTCTGAGTTCTGTGCTGACCACCTGTACTTGAAAACAGACATGCCCAGGAGAAGCGTGAACTCAAATTACACCTAAAAAATTTTAGTTTAAAATGTGCAATTAGTCTTTCATGTGGTGTATTGAATAAATTTCAACACTTGTCTTATATTCGGATTATTTTCAAGTTGCACACCTGTGTGTATGCGTGTGTGAGTGTGTGCATGTGTATGTTGGGAAGGAGTGAAATAAATGGCAAAGTCCCTTTTATCACTGGCCAAAAGCCAGGCTATAGCATTACAGTTGGCCTAATGAAACTATCTTTAGTGTTTACTAACCAGTAATTACAGAGCACTACGGAAATGAGAGGACTGGCAATATTGAGTCAAAAAGGACTAAGACTTTCTATAAAGTATGTAAAGTAGAATGAAAGCCACCACTTAGTAAGAAGTGTTTGAAAAGAGTTGAAGTTGCAAAGACAAAAATGCCACTTTGTTCAGGGCACCTTGCCCCGAACTCCTTGGCCTTTTCATCAGCTTTGTCCCTCGTGATGCTGTCATCTTATCCAAGCTCAGGTGTGTCCAGAGCTCCTGATCACCTGTGCCTGTTTTCTCTCTTTCTCTCTGTCACTGCATCAAATACTATCTTCATGAACAAGGATGTGTGTGTGTAATGTTTAACTCCGCATAGTACATCATGTATGTATTTTCAATGTGATATAATTTGGATATGTGTACCTCTAAATCTCATGTCAAATTGTAATCCCCAGTGTTGAAGGTGGGGCCTGGAGGGAGGAAATTGAATCATGGGGGTGACTTTCTCATGAATGGTTTAGCACCATCCTCTTGGTGCTGTTCTTGTGAGATCTGGTCCTTTAAAAGTGTATGTCAGGCAGGGCACGGTAGCTCACGCCTGTAATCCCAGCACTCTGGGAGGCTAGGGCGGGTGGATCATGAGGTCAGGAGTTCGAGACCAGCCTGGCCAACATGGTGAAACCCATCTCTACTAAAAATACAAATAAATTAGCTGGGCATGGTGGTGCATCCTGTAATTCCAGCTACTCAGGGAGCTGAGGCAGGAGAACCGCTTGAATCCAGGAAGTGGAGGTTGTAGTGAGCTGAGATCACACCATTGCACTCCAGCCTGGGCGACAGACCAAGACTCTGTCTTGGGGGAAAAAAAAGCGTGTGTCATCTCCCTGCTCCCTCTTGCTCTTGCTTTTACCATCTGATGTGCCAGAGTGCTCCCTCTTTGCCTTCTGCCATGATTGAGGTTCCTGAGCCACTGCCGCCACCGCCCCCCCCCAGGAGCATGAGCCGCTGTGCTCCCTATAAAGCCTGCAGAACTGTCAGCCAATTAAACATCTTTTCTTATTACCCAGTCTCAGGTATTTATTTATAGCAATGCAACAATGGCCTAACACAAACACACACAATGTCTTCAAGTTTTGTCTATAGTCACAAAAGTCATATGTATTGTAAAAACAATATCAAACCATGCAAAGTATAAAATCCAAAAATTCTCATGCTTACTTTTATCGCTAATTCCACTATTAGCAGTTTTTGTATAGATATTTTCCTACTTAGTGTCTTAACCTTTTACAGAATTCATTAATATGATATTAGCATATGTTCATATATATTTTAACCAATACAGAGAATAGACTGTAAAGTCACAAATGCTCAAAATACCCACCTCAGTGCCAGAACATTAGTTTAACATTCTAGTGACATACATGGTTAGTTAGAATACTCTCTATGGGCTGGGTGTGGTAGCTCGCGCCTGTAATCCCAGCACTTTGGGAGGCCGATGCAGGTGGATCACCTGAGGCCAGGAGTTCAAGACCAGTCTGGGCAACATAGTGAAACTCCATCTCTACTAAAATTATAAAAATTAGCCAGGTGTGGTGGCAGGCACCTATAATCTCAGCTACTCAGGAGGTTGAGGTGGGAGAATCACTTGAGCCTGGGAGGCAGAGATTGCAGTGAGCCGAGATTGTGCCACTGCAGTCCAGCCTGTGCAACAGAGCAAGACTTTGTCTCAAAAAGAAAAAAAGTATACTCTCTATGTATATGTACCAAAGAAACCAAGTAGAAGACGGAACAATCCATGCTTTGAGGTAACTCCAAGCTCAGATAATTTTCTCCAGCAGGATTGTCTGTTGGAACCCATGGGGACAAGACAGTGGTTATTCTGAGTCTCAGTCATATTTAGGCAGGAAATGGTGGGCCTTGGGTCTGCAGGAGGAAAAAATCTTCTAGTGTTACGTGACAGGGAGGGATGAAGAGGCTAGATGGAAAAGCAGGTCGGGGGAGTGAACTGCTATGGCCTTAGTGAGGCAAGATGGTTGCATGGCCAGACTTTTCTCCTCTTTCCTGACTAAGAAAACAAAACAAAAAAAGCTTTGGCAGCACGTTGGAACCCCAGGTTTCTGGCAGCAGTGTCAGTGCCAACTCTAGCCAGAAAATCAGCCAGAATGGTCCCTTTGCACACACTCAGTACAGAGGAAAAATGCAGTCTGGTATTAGAGGCAACCTCAGAGAGGAGAGGCTTCTAATGAGAGTCTCTGAGTTTTGTGGTTTAAGCAGTGACAGCCACAGAGCCTAGCTATACATCATGGAGGAACCAGGTAACATAGCAGAGGTGAAGTTTTCCAGGTTCAAGGTGGTGCCTCTGAGTTCCAACTCCTATTTACTATACAAGAACAAACAGAACAAGGTTTAGGATACAAAAGTGTCTGGGAGAATCTTGGTGTTTTCCTGGGAGGATATTGTAAAAACAAGAAGGCAGTTCTTATAAGGGATTGACTTACAGGCTCAGTGTCATTTACACCGAACGGTAAAAGAAATGTGATCTCATATTTTACTTCAGTGAAGTGAACAAATCAGGGGGATTTCATATATATGTATATATCTATCAGGAGATTGTATATACTTTTATTAAACAAAATGATAGGTTGGGCACAGTGGCTCACACCTATAATACCAGCACCTTGGGAGGTCAAGGCTGGAGGATTGCTTTAGCCCAGGAGTTTGAGAACAGCCTGGGTAACATAGAAAAGACCTTGTCTCTACTAAAAATAAAAACTAGCTACTTGGGAGTCTAAGGTGGAAGGATTGCTTGAGCCTGGGAGGTTGGGACTGCAGTGAGCCTTGATCATGCCACTGCACTCCAGCCCAAGCAACAGAGCAAGACCATGTTTTAAATAAATATATATGTTATATCATTTTCTGCAGTTGCTTTACCTACTTATCAGTGTGATATTCTGTCTATACCATTGCATATATAATGGATTTACCTCATCCTTTTTAGTTGCTCAATTTAGTATTCCATTATATGGATATACCACAATTTCTTACCTACTGGTAAATATTTATTTGCTGCCAGTTTTTAAAGATTGTAGACTGTGACTCCACATCTGTTCTTCTCTAACACTGGTTAGAGAAGATTACCAGTTGTTTTACAAAACATGTTTTTCATTTATTATGGTGATAAAGCTATAAGCCCTAGGATTGACCCATAGTAGAATTTTAGCAGCCTGATGGTGAGTGGGAGAGATATTTGGGGAAGAGACTGATCTTTTCCTGGAGTCACAGAAATTGGAAAACTAGTTAATTCCTTGCTAATGAACTACTCTGCACTCTCCTCCAATCTGCTCAGGCTTCCCTGAAACAACTCATCACTTCACCAGTCTGCTGAGTGAGGCAGTGCAAAGTGTAGTCCACATAAAACCCAGACAAGGAGATGAGTGGGGACTGAAGCTCAGCCCATGTGCCTCCTGCCACACTGATAGCCTTTCTGTGGCCTGAGTCCACGTAGTAGAAGGGGCATCTTTTCTAGTTTGTGTGGAGGAATATTAAGCACTAGCAGTGGCCCATATTTTGTCCACTGGATCAATCCTCGGCCTTATTTTAAAGTCTTTGCTTTATCAATTCAGCTTGCCAGTTGATCGTTTACATCTCATTTTAGAGTCCACCATTCTGTATTCAGTTAAAAGGCTAGAATACACAGTTCATATTTCTACTCTGCTCTTATCTGTATGATGGTGTGAAACTTGCTTATTTTCTCTTGGATTCAGCTTTGGCATCATCTCTAAGGTCCCTTCCAGCTCTAAAGCTGCATGATTCTTTGTGACATCAGGTTAGAGCTGTCTCCTGCACTGCCAAATGTGCTCCAAATCAATGGAATGTGCTCCCCAGGGTTTGAGACCACAGCCCATATCACTGAATGAGTGGCCCAGGAGAAGCCAAAAAGTCTACTCTGACATCATCAACCACACTCTCACTGAAGCCAATCAGCTTTGCTCCCATAGCCTTCAGACCCTGGTGCATATCCCTGAAGATGTCCTTTGGTTGCTGCTCCACCTTCTGGAACTTCCAATCATAGTCCTCAAGCTTGTTTTGTAGCTGAAAGATGGTTTGGGAAGATTTCGGGTTCTTCTCAGAGACCTGTTTAATGTGGACCACCTGTTGCTTGCCAGCACTGTTGGCAAGCTTCAAGTACTTGTCAACATCATCCTTTGGGCTGTTGGTACAATGTCAGTCTATTCTGTAAGCTTCAGGATCTCCTCTTGCAGGGCAGAACTAGCAGTTTTTGTTCACTGAGCATCTGGTGTTCCACCAATCAGGTCTGTGTGGATGTTGCCATCAGTGTTGGTGGATACTGCACTAGAGGTCTGAGCAGGAGTGCTTACTTTCAAACGCTCCATCTGTTCTGCAGTTGCCTCCTCTCCTGGTTGACATGTAGGAGCAGCACAAGCTATTTCCACCACAGCTGAGCTGGTAGGAACATTAGTCACAGATGAAGAAGACCAAGGCTGGCTTGACTGCTTGATAGCTGCTGTCTCCTGGCTGTATTGCCTACTGATTTGGGGACTTTCCTTTCAGGCCTCTGGCTTGCTCTGCCTGTCATAAAAATTGGTCTTGTCTTCATCTTGAATCGTACTTGGATTTGTTGCAGGAACTGATTCAGAGCTGTGGGGTGAGGGGTGGGGCTACTCTCAATTTCAGCACATGTGTTCTGGTTTCCCAAATCTATTTCAGGTTCTAGATCTGCCTGAGTTTTCTGCACATCATGTGGAGATATGGATGACTTCCTGGGGTGCTGCCAGAAGAGATGCTTCAAGCCTTGGCCAATCTCATTAAAGTACTCCAGAGCACTGTGGGTCATTCTAGACAATTTGTTTTCTGACTTTGTCTGCTTCCTGGCCTTTGCATCTGCAACTAGAAAATGCGGCATTTTCTACTTTGAAAACTTACTGTTTTCTTGATGATATTTGCCCTTATCTCTCCTCTAATGAAGGAAGGATTGCAACCAAACCATCCCTCCCTGATACAAGACACTGTACCAATAGAGCAATGCCTCCATCCTACCCCAACTGCAGTAGTTATCTCATGAACAAAGGAGGACTGATGCAGAATTGAAGACAAAGACAAAAGGTTCTGTTTAAAAGAATGGTTCAGGGGACTGTTTGCTTCTAGTGAACAAAGGCCCTGAGCTTTTACAGCCCTTTTAATTTATTAAGTACAGTGAATAGGGAGGAGGAAGTGATTGTCAGTCAGCTACTTGATTTATCACAGGTTCATAGGACTGCTTTCCTTGTTCAACAGGTTCCAGATGTCAGGTAGATAACCTCAAGGAGCACAGATACAAGGAGCACAGGACCTGGGAAGTGACTGCCTTCTGGCGGCAAACACAGTTTGTCAATTTGCTTTCCTGAGAAGTTTGCTGTTTACTCATATAGCCTCCAAAGGTATATTGAGTTGGTCACGTCTCACATTCTTGGGGTCTCCAGCACCCAATCACACCCCGTGGTTCTTTACAACACAGTATATCTTTGATGATAACTGTCACCAGGAAACTTTTCTCCTTAGCCCAATGAAACAATAAGCAGTCTTTCACTAATGTGTTACCTGTGT
Source organism: Callithrix jacchus (assembly GCF_049354715.1). Classification (NCBI taxonomy): domain Eukaryota; kingdom Metazoa; phylum Chordata; class Mammalia; order Primates; family Cebidae; genus Callithrix; species Callithrix jacchus. The sequence goes on from NC_133515.1 coordinate 45,286,030, forward strand.
GATTGTATGAATAGATTATACTTGGAGTCAGTAACAGAAAATGAGGCACATACACTAATTGTAAAATTCTTTGGATCGTTTTTGATTCCATGCTACCGATGTGGTAAAGTGGCAGAAGATGAGCTAAAAATAGATCTGGCTTTGGTTCTGTCAGTATCTGCATAGCATTAAAAATGCTACTTGGCCTTTCTGGGTCTCAATTTTCTCACTTATTCAGAAAAATACCATTTGAGTACCCTCTATATGCCAGGTCCTATGTTAATCACAGGTAAAGAAGACATGATCCAGACTCTGTTGGTGGGGAAGATGAACAAAAGGAAAGAAAAGAACATGAGGGAGGGAGAAAGGGAGGAAAAGAAGAAGGAAAGAAGGAAGGGAGGGAGGGAGGGAGGGAAAGTGAGAGGGGGGAAGGAAGGAGCAAGTAAATATATAATAAATTTTAACATAAAATCTGTATTTTTCAAACTTTTACTTTAGCCAAAACATGATTTGTTTAGCATAAAAATAATGTAGCAGCACTGACCTGCAAAACACAGCATGGCCCAACCCTGGGGATCTCTACCACTCTGTCCTGGGATCTCTACCACTCTGTTCTGGGGATCTCTACCACTCCGTCCTGGGGATCTCTACCACTCTGTCCTGGGGATCTCTACCACTCTGTCCTGGGATCTCTGCCACTCTGTCCTGGGGATCTCTACCACTCTGTCCTGGGATCTCTGCCACTCTGTCCTGGGGATCTCTACCACTCTGTCCTGGGGATCTCTGCCACTCTGTCCTGGGATCTCTGCCACTCTGTCCTGGGGATCTCTACCACTCTGTCCTGGGGATCTCTGCCACTCTGTCCTGGGGATCTCTACCACTCTGTCCTGGGATCTCTGCCACTCTGTCCTGGGATCTCTACCACTCTGTGCTGGGGATCTCTACCACTCTGTCCTGGGGATCTCTACCACTCTGTCCTGGGATCTCTACCACTCTGTCCTGGGGATCTCTACCACTCTGTCCTGGGATCTCTACCACTCTGTCCTGGGATCTCTGCCACTCTGTCCTGGGATCTCTACCACTCTGTCCTGGGGATCTCTACCACTCTGTCCTGGGGATCTCTGCCACTCTGTCCTGGGATCTCTGCCACTCTGTCCTGGGATCTCTACCACTCTGTCCTGGGGATCTCTGCCACTCTGTCCTGGGATCTCTGCCACTCTGTCCTGGGATCTCTACCACTCTGTCCTGGGATCTCTACCATTCTGTCCTGGGGATCTCTGCCACTCTGTCCTGGGATCTCTGCCACTCTGTCCTGGGATCTCTACCACTCTGTCCTATGGCACTCTGCCCTTGTTCATCCCACCTCTGCCACTGTGGTCTTGTCATTCTTCCTGAATCATGCTAACCTCGCTCCCAACTCAGGGTCTTGCTACCTGCTGCTCCCTCTGCTTGGGACATTTCCCCTGTATCTTCAGATGACTTGACCTTCATTTCATTCATCTCTTTGCCTAAATATCATCTCAGAGAAGACATCTCTGATAACCCTATCTAAAATCATTTTGTGTTCTCCAGTGCTTTCCTACCTTGTTCTGCTGTCTTTTTCTTTTTTAGCATTTATTTCCACTTGAAATTATATGTTTTTTCATTTTTATTTTCTGTCTCATCATTGTAAATTCCATCACAAGAACTCTGTTTTCCTGATTTCCCTTTGTAACTCCTTTTATCAGGCCAGACTTATAGTAGGAGCTCCTTTAATATTTGTTAAGTGAACATTAGGAAGAGGAAACTAAAGGGGGAATGGTTCTGTTGAAACACTGGGACAGGAAGCTAAGTCCTGTGCAATCTATTTCCTCCTCATGTAGCCCCTGAGGACACTTCCAGGTCTAACACAGCAGGACACAAATTAATTCATCAGGAAAGTCGTCTGAAACATTAAACTTTATTCTTCATTCATTTTTAAATTTCAAAACATCTACTTTGTTCTATGACAAAAGCTATGCTATGTGCTTGGATTCAAGGACATAATAACATTATCTATTCTGTCTTGGAGTTTATTGTCTAGCTATAAAAAATTAATCTAAATTAATGAGATGATATGACAGAGAAGCTGGGGCACACAGAAGACAGAGTGATTGCCTGCAGGACACCTTACCTTTCTCCTCCATAAAAAGGATGTTCACTTCTCAGCTCTAAAGTTTATTCTGAGAATAAAATGAGAAGATAGATATGAAAGTGTTTGAAATACTGCAGAACATCCTCAAAACTCCAGTGTGGGTATGATTATTCAAGATTAAACAGAACATCAGGAAAAGTGGCAGAGGAAGAAACTCAGAAGTTTTGCTTCTCTATGAAAGCAACGAAAAGTAAACTGTCAAAATATTTCAAAATTAACTTTTTTGGAACTCTGGAAATTAACCAGAAATTGAATGATATAAGAACTTATTCAAAAAAACAATGTAAGAACAATGAACATTGTGGTGTTTCAATTTACTCTAGTGCAATCCCTTCTTTTGAGCTCAGCAGTAGTCTTGAAAACAACAGCATATATTCCCAGCACCAGGGGAAGTGGATAAACTTCATTCACAGAAAAATTGTCATTATTTAACCTATCGGGTGGATTCCTAGAAGACTGCTTGAAAGGCTTCTCTTCACCTTACTTAACTCAATACTTACCCACTGTTAAAGCTGCTCACCAGGGGGGTCATTTGTCAAAAATATTTAGACAAACATTTTCTTTTTTGGGGGGGGCAAATAAAGCAGTTAATCATTTCAGCATTTTCCTCTTTATTATTTTCATGAGCGGAGACTGTATTAGTTCAACACACTTTGCTGTAACTTTTTTTTATGGTTTAGAAGGGCTCTAATTTTTGTTTTTTTCCAAAAGAAAGAAAGAGAAAGGGGGAGAGAGAACAGGAGTCTTGTTCTACTGCCCAGGCTGGAATGCAATCTAAAAATAGGTATTAAAAACCTCTTTTATGCCGATAATTGTGCTTAACAGCAGAGACAGGAAGGAATAAGGGAAGAAAATAACAAACAAACAGCCAACCAATATTTCATTTAAGTCTGTGAAATGCTATGCAAATGTTGAAGAGTGATTTACTTCCACTTATGTGGTCACTTTCAAAATAGATGTAATGTGATACTGAGAAAAATGTATGTTCTGTAGACCTGGGGTGAAGAATTCTATAAGTACTCGCTGAGTTACTTGTTCCAGGTCTGAGTTCAAATCATAGATGTTCCTGTTAATTTCTATCTCGTTGATCCATCGAATATTAACAATGTGGTGTCAATGTCTCCTGCTATTATTGTACGGGAGTCCAAGTCTCCTGATAAGTCATTAAGAACTTGTCTTATGTATCTGGGTGTTCCAATATTGGGTGCATATATATTTATGATCATTGACTCCTGTTGTTGCATTGGTCCTTTTACCATTATGTAATGTCCTTCTTTGTTTCTTATAGTCTTTGTTACTATTAAAGTCTATTTTGTCAGAGATGAAAGTTACAACTCCTGTTTTTGTTGTTCTCCATTTCATTGGTAAGTCTTCCACCCACACTTTGTTTTGAGTCTTTGTGTGTCCTTGCTTATGAGACGAATCTAGATACAGCGTACCGATGGGTTTTGACTTTTTATTCAATTTGTCTGTCTGTGTCTTTGATTGGGGCATTTAATCCATTTAAATTTAGGATTAATATTGATATTCCTGAGTTTAATATTGTTGTTAATGCTAGCTGGCTATTTTGCCCATTAGTTGATACAGATTCTTCATTATGGAGATAGTCTTTACCTTTTGGTAAGTTTTTGGGATGACTGATACTGGTTGTTCCTTTCTGTGTATAGTGCTTCTTTCAGAAGCTCTTGTAAAGCAAGCCTGGTGGTGATGAAATCTCTGAGTGCTTGCTTGTTCACAAAAAAATTTATTTTTCCTTCATTTGTGAAGCTTAGTTTGGCTGGATATGAGATCCTGGGTTGAAAATTCTTTTCTTTGAGGATATTGAATATTGACCCCTGCTCTCTTCTAGTTTGTAGGGTTTCTGCTGAGAGATCTGCTGTGAGTCTGATAGGCTTCCCTTTATGGGTAAGCTGACCTTTCTCTCTAGCTGCCCTTAGAATTTTCTCCTTTATTTCAACCCTGGCGAATCTAATGATTATGTGTCTTGGGGTTGCTCTACTTGAGGAATATCTTTGTGGTGTTCTCTGTATTACCTGAAGTTGAGTATTGTCCTGCCTTACTAGGTTAGGAAAGTTTTCCTGAATAATATCCTGAAGAATATTTTCCAGCTTGGATTCATTCTCTTCATGACATTCAGGCACACCTATCAAAATGTAAATTAGGTCTTTTCACACAGTCCCATATTTCTTGGAGACTTTGATCATTCCTTTTTACTCCTTCTTCACTAATCTTGTCTTTTCATTTCATTTCATTAAGTTGGTATCCTGTCTTCTGCTTGATCAATGCGACTGTTAAAACCTGTGCATACTTCGCAGCATTCTCGTATTGTATTCTTCAGTTCCATTAATTCACTTATATTCCTCTCTAAATTGTCTATTCCTGTTAGGATTTCGTCAAACCTTTTTTCAAGGTTCTTAGTTTCTTTACATCGGGCTAGAACATGTTCTTTTAACTCACAGAAGTTTCTTATTATCCACCTTCTGAAGTGTGATTCTGTTAATGGAAAGCACTCATTCTCCATCAGCCCTCAATCCCTTGTTGATGAGGAACTGTGATCCCCTATAGAGGGACAGGCATTCTGATTTTGGGTATTCTCAGCCTTTTTAGACTGGTTTCTTCCCATTATTGTAAATTTATCCACCTGTCATCCTTGTAATTACCGATTTTCAAATTAGGTCTCTGAGTGGACATCCAACTTGTTGATTATCAGCGCCGGAATCTGAGCAACCCACTGTGCCAGCTAAAACAGCAGCATTAAGATTCATGGTGCTTTTCTGCCCGGGAATCTCTGGTCTGGCTTCCTTCTTGAGTCCCTTTTTTAATCAGCTGAATAGGTGACTCTGCCTTCCCAGAGCTCCAAACATCAACCAAAAGGGGACACAGTCCCGTTTACTCTGCACCAAGAACCACAGTGCCGGCCACAAGAATCGCGCTGGTGACCCGTGGGGCTCCTCTGCTGGGAATCTCCTGGTCCGTGAACAACAAAAATTCGTCTAAAAGTGTGGCGTCCTCTCATTCTTTGCGCTTTCACTGGGAGCTACAATCCTGAGCTGCTAGTAATCAGCCATCTTGGATCTCTGCTCTAGACAAACATTTTCATCACTATTGCCCAAGACAATGAATAATAGTTAGGCAAACCGCAGACTAGTCTCACAACTTGAAAAGAAAGAATTGGGAATGAAAACTTTAAAAAGCTTCTAGGTATTTTTAGGAATCTAGAAAGCCACATGTTTTCCCAGAGCTGTGCACATGCTCGAGAAAGATGCTGAACTTTTGGCTGACCTTGAGACCCCGTACAAAAAGAAAGCGAAGCCCAAGGCAGAGTTGTAAAGCTGCTAGGCTGAGTTTTGAAGGCATGCCTCAACACACACAGAGTTCCTTAGAAAAAAATGGAAGAATTTTTAGTTCTAGGTGTTTAAGAAAATCTCTGTCCAATCATTAGGTGACCATTAGGCTCATAGAACAGAAACTTTAGTTACCACACATAAAGAATACAGACATTACAGAATTAGTTCAGAAAAGTCACTTAAAAAGCCCAAAGTACAACAAGAAGCAAAAGCAAGTCATCTAAGCAACCAAAGAAAAAATACACATAGGTTGGACTTTATCAAATTAAAAGCTTTTGTACATCAAAGGGTACTATCTAAGAAAGTGAAAAGACAACCCACAGAATGGGGACAAACATTTGCAAATCATATCTAACAGGGGTCTAGCATCCAAAATATTTTGAGCCAGGCACAGTGACTCACACATGTAATCCCAGCATTATGGGAGACCAAGTCAGAAGGATCACTTTAGGCCAGGAGTTTCAGACTAGCCTGGACAACATAGCAAGGTCTTATATCTACAAAAAAATTAAAAATTAGTTGGGTATGTAGTAACATGTACCTGCACTCCTAGCTACTCAGGAAGCTGAGGTGGGACAATCCTTTGAGTCCAGGAGTTTGAGGCTTCAGTGAGCTATAATCGTGCCACTGCTCTTGAGCCTGGTGACAGAATGAGGCCCTGTCTCTAAAAAAAAAAATTTTATAAAAGTAAAATAAAATATAGAGAGAATTCTTCAGCGACGAGATGACAAAAAAAAAGCCTATTTTTAAATCCCCCTATGATTTGAATAGACATTTCTCCAAAGGAGATATACAAATGGCCAATAATCACATAAAAACATACTTAACACCATTAGCTAAAGGGAAATGCAGAGTGGGCACAATGCCTCATACCTGTAATCCCAGCTTTTTGGGAGGCCATGGCAGGAGGTTTGCTTGAGACCTGGAGTTCAAGACCAGCCTGGGCAACAGAGCAAGACCCTATCTCATAAAAGAAAAACAAAGGCAAGGAAATGCAAATCGAAACCTCAAAGAGATACCACTTTATATGCGTGAGAATAGCTATACATTTTTTTTTTTAAGAGACTAACAACAATTGGTGAGGATGCAAAGAAACTGAACTCTTTATAATACACTGATGGCAAGAATGTAAAATGGTGCAGCCATTTTGGCATTGAGGAAAACAGTTTGGCAGTTTCTCAACTAGTTAAATATAGAGTTATATGACCCAGAAATTTCATTTCTACATATATACCCAAGAGAAATAAAAATATATGTACACTCAATTTGTGCATGAATATTCATAACTACATTATTCACAATAGCCAAAAACATCAAAGTGCCTATCAACTAATGATGAATGGAGGAACTGAAGGAATGGAATATTATTTGGCAATAAAAAAGTATGAACTATTGATACATGCTACAACATGGATAAACCTTAAAAACATTATGCTAAGTGAAAGAAGCCAGTCACAAAGGCCATATAGTGTATGATTCCTTTTTTATTAAATATCCAGAGTAGGAAAATCCATAGATGCAAAAAAGCAAATGGTGGTTTCTGGGGTAAGGGAGAATGGGGAATAACTGTTTGCTATATACTGAATGTCTGTGTCCCCCTAAAATCCATATGTTGAAGCCTTAGCCCCCTATGTGATGGTATTTGGAGATGGGGCCTTTCAGAAATAATGAGATTTAGATGAGGACATGAGGGCAGTCCTTTCTTAATTACTAGGATGGCTATAACAAATTATCATAGACTGAGTGGCTTAAACTACCAACCGTTCTGGAGGTTGTGAAGTGCAAGGTAAAGGTGCTGGCATATTTAGTGTCTGGTGCAGATGGTTCTCTTAGAGTATCCTCACATGGTAGAGATAGAGATCATTTCTCTTGTGTTTCTTCTTCTAAGGGCGCTAATCTCATCCATGAGGGCTCCACCTTGATGACCTAATTACCTCCTCCGCCTCCAAATATCATCATTGAGTGTACACATTGGGAATTGGGGTTTCAACATATGAATTTTGGAAGTACACAAACATTCAGTCTAGAGCAGGCCCTTATGATTGGCTTAGTGTCCCTGTAAGATTAGGAAGAGACTGGTGTTTGCTTTCCCTTTGCCATATGAAGACATAGCAATATGGGGTTCAGGACGTGCCATCCCACAATATGACTGCAGAATATAGGAATATGTACTTTTGGCGTAGGATTATATGGACTGGTTATTTTGAGAAACTAGAGGCAAGAGAAGTTCTGAAAAGTTGCCCTTTTGTAAGAAGTTTACATGTATAAAGGAAATCTCCATTGATAAGGGTATTTCCCTCTTTGTATCAGGAAAAAGATAACTAGACTAAACAATTAGAGACTCAATCAATGGAGAAGGCATTGATTAAATCTGAGTAAGAAACCTTTTGTTTTAAGATGCTTTTTTGGCCATCTCTTAATGAGGAATTCCTCCTTCCCTCCCTCCCTTCCTTCCTTCTCTCCTTTCTTCTTTTCATTGAGACAAGGTCTCATTCTGTTGCCCAGACTGGAGATGATCATGGCTCACTGCAGCTTCAAACTCCTGGACACAAGCAATTCTCTCACCTCAGCCTCCTGAGTAGCTGGGACCACAAGCATGTGCCACCAAGCCTGGCTAATATATTTTTAAAATTTTTTTGTAGAAACAGGGTCTCCCTATGTTGCCCAGGCTGATCCCAAACTCCTCATCTCAAGCAGTCCTCCAGCTTCAGCCTCCCAAAATGTTGAGATTACAGACATGAGCCACTGCACCCAGCCCCATGTCCTTTCTTTATCTCAGAGAAGGATGGCATTTAGGCCTAAAGTCTAATACAACTTTTTGAGATATTCTCTAGAGATTTACTCATCATTCTGGGTCAATTCGAAAGTATACAGGAGGTACACATGTTATTAAACTTTGTTTTTCTCCTGTTAATCTATCTTTTTACAGATTCCAGCTAAGAACTCAAAAAAGGGTGGAGGAGAAAATTATTTTTCCTCCCGTACAGCAAGAAGGCAGCCATCTGCAAGCCAGGAATACAGCCTTCAGCAGGAACCTTACCACACCAGCACCCTGATCTTGAACTTCCCAATCTCCAAAACTGTAAAAAATAAATGCCTGTCATCTACATCACCCGGTCTATGGTATTTTGTTACAGCAGTGAAAGGTGACTAAGACACTGCTTAACGAGTGCAGGGTTTTTTGGGGGGGATGATGAAAATGTTTTGGAACTTGATATAATTGGTGGTTGCACAACATTGTGAATGTACTAAATGCCACTGAATTATTTATTTTATAGTGGCTGATTTTATGTTATGTGGATTATACATCTATTTTATTTTATTTTTAAGATAAAGATGGAATTCCCATCTGAAATTTATTTATTTATATTTACTTATTTATTTATTTCATAGGTTATGGGGTGGAAATTGGTTACATGAGTAAATTCTTTAGTGATGCTTTGTGAGACTTTGGTGCGCCCATCACTTGAGTAGTACATGCTATACCCAATTTGTGCTCTTTTGTCCCTCATCCCCTTCCCACCACCCTCTCCCCTTGAGCTCCCAAAGTCCATTGCATCATTCTCATGCCATTGCATCCTCGTAGCTTTGCTTCCATGTATCAGCGAGAACATTATTTTCTAATGTTTCTAATCAGTGAGAAGATTATTATTCTAAGTGAAGTAACTCAGAAATGGAAAACTAAATATTGTGTCTCTGAAAACACAATATTTAGTTTTCCATTTCTGAGTTACTTCACTTAGAATAACAATCTCCAATCTCATCCACGTTGCTGCAAATGCCATTAATTCATTCCTTTCTATGGCTAAGTAGTATTCCATCATATATATATACACCACAGTTTCTTTTTATTTATTTATTTTATTTTACTTTAGGTATATACTATATCCAGCATTTCTCCCCATGTTATCCCTCCCCACACTCCCCACCCTCTGCTTGCCCTCTTCTACTCCCCCAACTGTCCCCAGTGTGTGATCCTCCTCTCCCTAAGTCCACATGTTCTCATTGTTCAACACCCACCTATGAGTGAGGACATTCAGTGTTTGATCTTCTGTTCTTGTGTCAGTTTGCTGAGAATGATGGCTTCCAGATTCATCCAAGTCCCTACAAAAGACAAAAACTCATCATTTTTTATGGCTGCTTAGTATTCCATGGTGTATATGTGCCACATTTTCTTTGTCCAGTCTATCATTGATGGGCATTTGGGTTGGTTCCAGGTCTTTGCTATTGTACACAGGGCTGCAATGAACATACATATAGTACAGTTTCTTTATCCACTCTTTGGTTGATGGGCATTTGGGTTGGTTCCACAATTTTGCAATTGCTAATTGTGCTGCTAGAAACGTATGTATAAGTATCTTTTTTACATAATAACTTTTTTTTTTCTGGGTACTCAGTAGTGGGATTGCTGGATCAAATGGTAGTTCTACTTTTAAATTCTTTAAGGAATCTCCACACTGTTTTCTGAAGTGGTTGTACTAATTTACATTTCCACCAGCAGTGTAGAAGTGTTCCCTGATCACCACATTCACACCAACATCTGCTGTTTTTTTATTTTTTTGATTATCGTCGTTCTTGCAGGAGTAAAGTGGTATCTCACTGAGGTTTTGGTTAGCATTTCCCTGATCATTAGTGATGTTCAGCATTTTTTCATGTATTTGTTGGCCATTTGTGTATCTTCTTTTAAGAATTCATACATCAATTTTAAAATTGCAAAATAAAGATTAAACAGAAGCCTCCACATAATTTGAAAAATTGGTTTGTTTAAAATTAAAACTGAGCTTAAACATGAAAAAACAAAAGTGTAGGGCACGACATCTTACTAAACTCTCTGGTCTAGACTATTGATTATGTCGCTTCTGTTTTTTAGAAACAAATTATTCCCTAATACTATATTCCCCATATTCATAGATCTTTATAGTCCTGCTTCTCCTGTGAAAAACAAGGGTTTATATCTTGAGTTACACAGTTGTACCTTGGTATCCATAGAGGATTGGTTCCAGGACCCTCACAGGTACCAAACTTTACAGATGCTCAAGTCTCCAATATAAAATAATATAGTATTTGCATATAACTTATATACATCCTCCCATATACCTTAAACAATCTCTAGATTGCTTATAATACTTAATGCGATGTAAATGCTATGTAAATACTTGCTATACTATATTATTTAGGGAATATGACAAGAAAAAGTTTGTACATTTTCAGGACAGATAAAATAGTCCTTTTTTTTTTCTCAACTATTTTTAATCCAAAGTCAGTTGAATCCCTGGATGTAGATGTGGATTCAGAGCCCACACATGTAGAGGTCCAATTGTATTTGAATTCCCAATAATTCATAGGGTGCAGTGGTTTACTCCAGCCTAGGCAACAATGAGACTTGGTCTCAAAAAAAAGAAAAGAAAAAGAAATTAGCATGTTGCACCATTTGTTATTTCCTTTCCTGTGTTCTTACTTCTCAGAAAATGAACACTTAGATTCTATCATGCACGCCAAATCCTGTCCAGACCCTGGGTAGGGGTTTTGGTTACAGAGCATGGCTGGGCTCCCTAGTATTTTCATGGGACACAAAGGCCTGCTCCATGTAACCTTTATGGAAAGGAGTGAGACCCAGCTCAAAGGTCAGCAATTTCAGAAAAATCTCCAGCAAGAGTAGCTAGTGGTTTTAAAAAAACCAACCCTAGGTAATTGTCAAAGGCATTTAAGCCAGAGTAACTCCATCTTGTATAGAGGCTGGGTTAAAAAAGGCTGAGACCTACTGGGCAGCTTTTCCAGGAGGTTAGGCATTCAAAGTCACAGAGTGAAAGAGGAGGTCAATGAAACATCAATGAAAGTGACCTCTGTCATCCTCATGACTTATTATAAACTAATTATAATGCACTGGCTGCTAAAAGACACTCCAACCAGCACAATGACAGTTACAAATGCCATGGCAATGTCAGGAAGTTACTCTACATGGTCTAAAAATGGAAGGAACCCTCAGTTCTGGAAATTTCCCATCCCTTTCCTGGAAAACGCATTAATCCACTGTCATTTAGCATGTAATCAAGAAGTATCTGCCTTCACTTAGAAGCCCTGATAATGCCACTTAGATGACTGAGTATTAGACAACTTAGCTCAAGCTCTCCCTCTCTGTTGTGGGTGATGATGAAGTCTCACTCTGTCACCCAGGCTGGAGTGCAGAGATGCAATCTCAGCTCACAGCAGCCTTTGCCTCCCTAGTTCAAGAGATTCTCGTGCCTCAACTTCCTGAGTAGATAGGATTACAGGTGCCCATCACAATGCCTGGCTAATTTTTTGAATTTTTAGTACAGAAGGGGTTTTACCATGTTGGCCAGGCTGGTCTTGAACTTCTGGCCTCAGGTGATCTGCTCACATTGGTCTCCCAAAGTGCTGAGATTACAGACATGAGCCGCCATGCCCAGCCGCCATTATTTTATTTCTCTACCTTTTTAATAAGCTTGCTTTCACTTTACTGTATGAATTTGCCTCAAATTCTTTCTTGTGTGAGATCCAAGAACCCTATTTTGGGGTCTTGATTGGAACCTGTTACCAGTAACATAATCTTAATCAGTCAGTGTCACACCCTCTGCCTCATAGGCTTTACAGATTTTAAAAACAGTCAACATTAAATATTTTGCATTGAGCTGGAGCATAGTCAAAATTTATCTATGCACAGTGGCTTTACCTAACGTGTTCAAGTTATTTCTGGATATAGAAGGAACAACTAACTACCAATGGGGAGAATCCATGTTCTTCTAAAGATTTATCATCCTTCCTTCAAAACCTAGTTATTCTCTGAGTCCAGACACTGTTCCCTGCCAAAGAACAAGAAAAGGAGCAAATGTTACTGAGCACCTGCTATGTGCTGGCACTGTATGTACATCATTCATTTCATACTCATCACGACTTTAGGAGATAGATCCTTGATATAGTTGGATGCTTGTTCCTTTTATATCTCATGTTGAAATGTGATCCCCAGTGTTGGAGGTAGGGCCTACTGGGAGGTGTTTGGGTCATGAGGGCAGATCCCTCATGAATGGTTTGGTACCCTCCCTATGCTAATGGTGAGTTCTCATTCTATTAGTTCAAGAGAGAATGATATTTTACAGGAGGCTGGCATTTCCCACCCTGCTCTCTCTCACCATGTGACACCCTTGCTCCCCCTTCACCCTCTGCCATGAGTGAAAGCTTCCTGTGGCCTCACCAGAAGCTGAGCAGATGCTGGTGCCATGCTTGTTACAGCCCAGAGAACCATGAGCCAGATAAACCTCTTTTCTTTATTAATTACCCAGTCTCAGGCATTCCTTTATAGCAATGCAAAATGGACTAACACAACCTTTCATTAGCTCCAGTTTATCCTAAAAAGAGAGTAATGTCTCAAAGTCACAAAAGTAGTAAACGTCAGTACCAAAATCTGAACTCAAGGTTCTATAACTTGAAACTTGCACCCTTTTCATTTTGGTGAGGTAAATGAAGCAGGAATTTAAAAAACAGGATTAAAACAGGACTAAAGGTGGCTTCCCAATTCTCAGCTTTGTTATGGGAAACTGCTGGGACTTAAGACACACCACCCCAAAATATGACTATAGGCGACCAGAATAAGCCACCTGAAAATATACTACTTTGACATATTTCAAAGTGGTTATTCTGAGAAACTGTAGTCACAGGAGCCCTTGAAAAGCTGTTCTTTTGCAAAATAAATTTACTTCTACGAAGGAAATCTACATTAATAAAGTACCTGAATCAGAAAGAGGGATGCTCAAAAACAACTTTTATTACCTGAGAGCAGGAAATGCCATCTCAAAAAATGCCACTTTCATATGCTGATTACTTCAGACTGAGGGTACTTAGAGAACAGCAAATGCAAGGAGGGGCTGTTTCTAAACTCCCTTTATCTGCTCTCCTTACCTGCCTACAGACAGATCCTCCAGAAGGAACTCAGTTGTCATCAACCAGGGAAGACTGGTCACAGCAGAGGAGACTGGAATTCACAAACTATGCCCAGACAAACTCTGTCACAGACTGCACCTATGTTTCTGATGGCCCATTCACCTTCCTCAAAACTCATTTACTCCCGTCTAAGTTGCCTACATCCCCTCACCCCTCTGAAGAGGGTATATAAGCTTCCAGATCCCGCTGAGTTTTGGGTATTCTTTTTTCTTTCGTGTGATGCCTCCACCCCACCTCTGCCCATAATGAATTTTTGTACGTTTTCTCCTGTGCATCTGTCTTATGTCAATTTACTTCACAGTTCAGCCAAAGTACCAAGAAGGATGATGGAAGCCATCTTTCACTTCCCTACAGGACCAACAGTGTCCCCGAGGGTTTATTTTGTTACATCTAGAAATGTGGTTTTTAATGAGTTGTGCCTCAGAATCACCTGAGGAATGTTTTCATTATGCATATGCCTGGGATTCACCACCTGGTAGTTCTGGTAGCAAGAAAATAAACATATTTCTTTTTTTAATTTCTAGAAAAGATACCAAATACCAAATAAAAAGTGAGAAGATTAATTAAGCTCAAAAGAAATACATTGAATAAGAAAAAGAAATATATTGAATAAAAAAAGATAGGTGCTAATTTAGGACTAAGTTATCGGATCTTGAAGATGTTAGAACATATCAATGGGATGTCTTTTCTTATTTTGTTCATAATTTCTTGAATCAGGAATGGTTGTCTAGGTGTCAATCAACAGTTACATTTAAAGAGCTGTGTTTTTTTTCCCATCGTCAATTCAATTCAATCAGTCTTTTGAAGGCCTGCCATTTGAAAAGCTGCGGTTTTTAAAAGTCAAATCAAGAAGAAAGGTTAAATTCAACCAAAAATTTAACAATTTATTGACTGCTTGACATATGTAAAGCCCCATGCTAGGCAGTGTAAGTCTTGAAAGAAGGAAAAGGGAGACAGAGGCAGGGAGGGCATTTCAGGAAAAGAAAATAGCTTTTTTTTTTCACTACAGAAAAACAAAGTGATTGCTCAGAAAGGTTCTACTAGATTGAAATTAGGTCATTTATTTATTTATTTATTCCAAATATAGTTATTAAGTACATTTTTATTTCTGTTTTCCTATCTCCTGGGGTAAATTGACTTTTTAAAAAATAAATTTTATTTATTTTGTTTATTTTTATTTATTTTTTTCCATAAGTTTATTGGAGTACAGGCAGTATTTGGTTTCATGAGTAAGTTCTTTAGTGGTGATTTGTGAGGTTTTGGTGCACCCATCACCTGAGCAGTATGCACTGCACCATGTTTGTCATCTTCTATCCCTCACTTCCCTCCGACTCTTCCCACCTAGTCCCATAAACTTAATGTCCCCCTTTGCTTTAAGTTTATGTGAGTTCATATGTGCTAGGTGAGTCTCCTGAAGACAGCAGACAGTTGGTGTGTTCTTATATATTCTATGGTTCTGTATCTTTTAAGTGGAGCATTTAGACCATTTACATTCAATGTTAGCATTGAAATGTGAGGTACCCTTGCATTCATCATGCTCTTTGTTGCCTGTGTACTTTTTTTGCCTGTTTGTTTTTTGTTTGATTTTTTATTTTTTAACTTGTATTTTTGTTTTATAGGTCCTGTGTGATTTATGATTCAAGGAGTTTCTGTTTTGATGTTTCCAGGATTTGTTTCAAGATTTAGAGCTCTGTTTAGCAGTTGTTATAGTGGTGGCTTGGTAATGGGGAACTCTCTTGGCATTTGTTTGTCTGAAAACGATTGCATCTTTCCTTCATATATGATGCTTAGTTTCACTGCATACAAAATTACTGGCTGATCATTGTTTTGCTTGAAGAGGTTGAAGATAGAGCCCCACTGTCTTCTAGTTTTCACTGTTTCTGCTGAGAAATCTGCTGTTAATCTGATAGGTTTTCCCTTATAGGTTACCTGGAACTTCTGTCTCATAGCTCTTAAGATTCTTTCCTTTGTCTTAACTTTGGATACTCTGATGACAATGTGCCCAGGTGAAGATCTTTTTTTTTTTTGAGATGGAGTTTTGCTCTTGTTACCCAGGCTGGAGTACAATGGCACAATCTCAGCTCACCGCTACCTCCGCCTACTGGGTTCAGGCAATTCTCCTGCCTCAGCCTCCCGAGTAGCTGGTATTACAGGCGCACGCCACAATGCCCAGCTAATTTTTTGTATTTTTAGTAGAGATAGGGTTTTACCATGTTGACCAGGATGGTCTCGACCTCTTGACCTCGTGATCCACCTGCCTCGGCCTCCCAAAGCACTGGGATTACAGGTTTGAGCCACTGCGCCTGGCCGTGAAGATCTTTTTGTAATGAATATCCTGGATGTTCTTTGTGCTTCTTGTATTTGGATGTTTAGGTCTTTAGCAAGACCAGGGAAGTTTCCCTCAATTATTCCCCCAAATATGTTTTCCAAGCTTTTAGAATTCTTTTCTTCCTCAGGAACAGTGATTATTCTTAGGTTTGTTCATTTAACATAATCCCAGACTTCTTGGAGGCTTTGTTCATATTTTCTTTCTTTCTTTTTTTTTTTTTTTTTGTCTTTATCCTATTTGGTTAGAGGACCTTGTCTTTGAGCTCTGAACTTCTTTTTTCTACTTGTTCGATTCTATTGCTGAGACTTTTCAGAACATTTTGCATTTCTAAAAGTGTGTGCAGAGTTTCCTGAATTTTTTATTGTTTTTTATTTAAGCTATCTATTTTCTTGAATATTTCTTTCTTTACTTCTTATATCAGTTTTTTAAATTTCCTTGCATTGGGCTTCACCTTTCTCTGATCCCTCCCTGGTTAGCTTAATAATTAACCTCCTGAATTATTTTTCAGATAAATCAGATATTTCTTCTTGGTTTGGATCCACTGCTGGTGAACTAGTATGATTCTGGGGCGGAGTTGAAGAGCCTTGTTTTGTCATATTACCAGGGTTGGTTTTCTGGCTTCTTCTCATTTGGGTAGGCTCTGTCAGAGGGAAGGTCTAGGTCTAGGGCTGAAGGCTGTTGTTCAGATTCTTTTGTCCCTTGGGGTATTCCCTTGATGTAGTACTCTCCCTCTTTTCCTATGGATGTAGCTTTCTGTGAGCCGAACTGCAGTGATTGCTGTCTCTCTTCTGGGTCTAGCCACCTAGCAAGTCTACCTGGCTCTGGG
This sequence comes from Callithrix jacchus, assembly GCF_049354715.1. NCBI lineage: Eukaryota > Metazoa > Chordata > Mammalia > Primates > Cebidae > Callithrix > Callithrix jacchus. Next base: position 45,302,640 of record NC_133515.1, read on the forward strand.
CTGGTACTGGAGGTTGTCTGCACAGCATCCTGTGATGTGAACTGTCTGTGGGTGTCTCAGCCATGGATACCAGCACCTGTTCTGGTGGAGGTAAAGGGGGATGCAATGGACTCCATGAGGGTTCTTGGCTTTGGTGGTTTAATGTTCAATTTTTGGGCTGGTTGGCCTCCTGCCAGGAGGTGGTACTTTGCAGAAAGCATCAGCTGTGTTTTTATGGGGAGGAAACAGTGGTGGGTGGGGCCCTAGGACTTCCAAGTTTATATGCCCTTTGTCTTCTGCTACCAGGGTGGGTAGGGAAGGACGATCAGGTGGGGGCATGGGTAAGTGTGTCTGAACTCAGACTCTCCTTGAGCAGGTCTTGCTGCAGCTTCTGTGGGAGCTAGGGGTGAGATTGCCAGGTCACTGGAGTTGTGTACCTAGGATTATGGCTGCCTCTGCTGAGTCATGCAGGTTGTCAGGGAAGTCAGGGAAAGCCAGCAGGCACAGGCCTCACCCAGCTCCCACCCAAACCAAAGGGCCAGTCTCACTCCCACCAAGCTTGAAAACCTTCCCCAGGCTGTCCGCCTCCCAGCTGTGAAAGAAAAGGGCTTGGTTCTTCCCAGGCCTGTGGAGTCTGCACATTGGATTTGCACCCTTCCCTGAGTTCTGCTTAGGAGGCTTCTCACCCCATTCAAATTGTTACAAAGACCGACTAGAGATTTGCTTCTCCCTGTGTAGTTTTACCCACTGCTCCTTTCCCATTGGATCCCTGTGTTGCCAGGCAGGAACGGCCTGCTAGGGGACCCAGAGAGCTCCCAGGGCCTCTCTGCTGCTTCCTTTACTCCTGTATTTCACTTGGCTCTCCAAATTGACTCAGCTCCAGATAACATTGGAAACTTCTCCCAGAAACAGACCTTTGCTTCTCCAGTGGGGGAATATGTTCAGGAGAGAAGGGTCTCCCTTTCCCACTTGCACAGTTGGAGCACTCACAGTTTTGGGGAGGTCTCCTGGGTCTTGTAGGAGCAGTCCACTTTTTTCAGAGGCTCTGTGGGTCCTCTCAGGATTGCTGGTTTGTTCTTCCAGTTGATCTGGAGCTAAAATTCACAAGAAAAAAAAAATAAAAAAATCATTTGAAATAAATGAAAATAGAGATACAAGATACCAAAATATCTAGAATGCAGCAAAAGCAGTGCTAAGAGGGAATTATAGAGAGCTAAATGCTTACATCAAGAAGTTAGAAAAATCTCAAATTAATGATCTAACATCACACCTAGAAAAACTAGAAAATCAAGAACAGACTAACTCTAAATCTAGCAGAAGAAAAGGAAAAATTAAAATTAAAGTAGAACTGAATGAAATTGAGACCCAAAAATCCATACAAAGGAACAATGTAACCAAAAGGTGGTTCTTTGAAAGGATAAACCAGATCAATGGCTAGCTAGATTTAAAAAGGAAAAAAGAGAAAAGATGCAAATAAGCAGAATCAGAAATAAGCGTGACACTGCTGCCAGTCCCACAGAAATACAAAAGATCCTTGGAATCTATTATGAGCCTCTCTACGCACATAAACTAGGAAATCTAGAGGGAATAGAAAAATTCTGAGAAACGTACAACCTCCCAAGATTTAATCAGGGAGAAATGGAAACCCTGAACAGACCAATGTTGAGTACTGTACTTGTGTAAATTTTTTTTTAAGTACTAAGAAAAGCCCTTGCCCAGATAGATTCACAGCTGAATTCTACCAGAAATACAAAGAAGAGCTGGAGTAGAATAGTTTTCTACTAAAACTATTCCAAAAAATTGAATTGAAGGGATACCTCCCCAGCTTACTTTATGAAACCACTGTCACTCTGATATCAAAATCTGAAAAAACACAATGAAAAAGAAAACTACATGCCAATATCCCTGATGAACATAGATGCAAAAATCTTCAACAAAATACTAGCATATTGAATCCAGCAGCACATGAAAAAGTTAATTCACTATGATCAAGCAGGCTTTATTCCTGGGATGCCAGGTTGCTTTAACATGTGAAAACTAATAACTATGATTCATCACATAAAGAAAATTAAAAACAGAAAGCATATGATTATCTCAATAAATGCAGGAAAAGTTTTTGATAAAATCCAACATCCCTTCATAATAAGACATTACTTTCTCAGTTATTTTGTTAACTGTATCATCATATAGCCTATAACTCATTTGTGCTATTCCATTTTCCTCTGTTCCTTTTATTTTCACTTCTCTTGTAATGTTAGTCTCTTTTTACTGATATCTGAAGACTTCATTTATGATTAACGATGCTAATATTTTGTCTAGAATTGCAAATATGTTTTTTCTCATTCATTTTAGTGTGGTGGTTTATTTTTTGGTTATGCAGAAGTCATATATTGAAATATGAAATATAATCTTGTTCTGTTAAAAAAAAAGAATGCTCAACAAACTAGGCATCAAGGGAACATATCTTAAAATAATTGGAGCCATCTGTGATGAACCCACAGCCAACATCATACTGAATAGGCAAAAGCTGGAACAATTCCCCTTAAGAACAGGAGCAAGAGAAGGATGTCCACTCTTGCCACACCTATTCAACATAGTAACAGAAGTCCTAGCCAGAGCAGAAAGGTAAGAGAAAGAAATAAAAGCAACCAAATAGAAAAAGAAGTCAAAACTTGTCTCTTTGCTGATAATATGATTATATATCTAGAAACCCCTAGAGATTCCACTGAAAGGCTCCTAGAACTGATAAATGACTTCAGTAAAGTTTCAGGCTACAAAATCAATGTTTGACAATTATTAGCATTTCTAGACACCAAAAATGTTCAAGCTGAGAGACAAATAAAGAATGCAATCTCATTTACAATAGCCACACAAAAATAAAATACCTAGAAATACATCTAACCAAGGAGATAAAAGGTATCTACAAGAAGAACTACAAACCACTGCTGAAAGAAATCATAGACATTATCAAATTGAAAGACAGTCCATGCTCATGGATTGAAAGAATATCATTAAAATGGTCCAACTGCACAAAGCAATCTACAGATTCCTATCAAACTGCCAATGCTATTTTTCACAGAATTAGAGAAACTATCTAAAATTCACATGGAACCAAAAAAGAGACTCAATAGTCAAGACAATCTTAAGCAAAAATAACAAAGCTGAAGGCATCACATTACCCCACTTCAAAGTATATAAGGCTATAGAAACCAAAACAGCATGGTGCTGGTACAAAACAGACACATAAACTACCAAAATATCTGGAATGCAACAAAAACAGTGTTAAGAGAGAAGTTTATAGTGCTAAATGCTTACATTAAGTAGTAGAAAGATCTCAAATGAAATAGAGAACCCAATAATAAAGCTGCATACCTACAGCCATATAATCTTTGACAAAGCTGACAAAAATAAACAATGGGGAAAGTGTAAGGCTGGTTGCCTTGCCAGGAGTCAGACGGACACATTCATCACTCTCCATGCCTGATAACTGCGTCATCACCCGAGCTCATTATCTGGCTTCCTCACAAAGCTTCCCCACACCTGCCTCTGCATACCATGCCCAAGCCCACACTCAGCACTGAATTATCCATCCAACCTCCAGCCCACTGTTAAAAAACCCTGCAGAGAAATTTTTTTTTAAAAGAATCCCCACCGTTCCCTGCCCAGCAACAGCCTGCCCCTTACACCCCTGGCAGGCCCGCATACCCAAGGTCCTGCCCACCTACCAATGGCAGCTACTTTCATGTACTTCCTACTTTAACTCCATGTACTTCCTGCTCCTCAACAGCCAATAGAAATGCTTTCTCTTTGTTTCCCCAGTAGTCAATCAAGGCCCATTTACCCAAGGTCCCACCTACCAATAGTAGCTACTTTCATGTACTTCCTACTTTAACTCCATGTACTTCCTGCTCCTCAACAGCCAATAGAAATGCTTTCTCTTTGTTTCCCCAGTAGTCAATCAAGGCCCACTTACCCAAAGTTGCGACCGCCTACCAATGGCAGCTAGTTTCATGTACTTCCTACTTTAACTCCATGTACTTCCTACTCCTCAACAGCCAATAGAAATGCTTTCTCTTTGTTTCCCAGTAACCAATCAATTGCCTGCACACCCCATAAAACCCCACGCCCTGAACAGCTGAGTGTGACTTCTCTGGCCCCTCTTGGACCACTGAGGTTGCCCGGGAGCTGAATAAATTGGCTTCTCATCTTTTTTCATACCTGCCTCAGTTTCCTCATTTTACCTCGGCAATAAATCTTACATTTGGTGCCGAAACCTGGGACAAGTTGTGAGACCCCCCTCCTGAGGAGGGAAACCGACTCCTCCACTCATGGTTAGACCAGGAGCCACTCTGCCATGAGGTAAGATTTCTGTTGCCCATAACTTTTCCTGCTGCCTGCTCTCTGGACTCCCTGCTTGTAAACGTGGCTGCGTTGGGGACTCCTTCTCATTACTCGCCATGGGCCCAGGGCCCCAGCCTCGTCCCGAGGACCTGAGCATAGTGGAGACGTCCCTACACTCTTGTCTTCTCCCTGTAAGAGGTCTCTCAGGGCCAGGAATCTGAGGGAGACATCCCCACCTTCCTGAACCCTCTCATAATCTCCGGTGTTCAGGGGGACAGCTCAGGATGCTGAGCCGCCCTTCTGATCATCTCCACAGCAGCGGCTAAGGTTTGGGTGATAAGAAGCCTGTTCACAAGCCTGGGCTCTGCCCAGGACTAAAACAGACCTCTGGCTCTCAATCTCAAACCTGCTTTTTGGCAGGTCAGCTCCCGCTCAAGCACTTTTACTTTTTCTCTCTCTCTCAGGCACTTTTAGCTTCTCTCTCTCTCTCTCTCTCTCTCTCTCTCTCTCTCTCTCTCTCTTCCTGAGCGAGTGTGTGAGTGAGTGAGTCTATGTGTAGTCCCACAGCTTAACGGCTATGGGGCTTGCGTAAGCCTTCACCCGTGGTTCCACGGGGATGTCATAAGGCATAACGGTGATTCACCTCAGGACTAACAGTTCTGAAGTGACCATCAGACTGGTCTCCCATCTGGGCACCCACCCTTTTTTCATCAATTCTATATGTGGCCCTGTCTTTATTGTAGATTCGCCAGCTTTGTTAGGCTCTTACTTGCTGATATACACTGGTTCAGGCCTGCCTCCCTAGAGATACTGGATATTCTACAGTGGGTAACAGACCACTAGCTTCAGGGGAACTTTCTTGAGTTCCTGCCTCTACAAATAACTCTGTTTTCCCTTTTCCTTCTATTTTTCTTCTACCACTGAAACCCCACTTCCCACTTCCACTAGCTTCACTTCCTTTAACTCTACCATGTGGCAAATAGCTCTAGCCCTCCCTTTTTATTTTCCTCCTCATTGTTATCATTGCAGCCTGTAATTTCTCTCAGCCTCCCCCTCCAGGAAAGGAGCTTTTCTGCCCGTATTGGGTATAATTGCTTTTCGTGTCCACTTCTTGCGCTTAAGCAACAGAAGAAGATAAAATATGGGTAATCAGAACTCCCGCCCAGACCCCAAGACACCACTAGGATGCCTGGTCCAAAATCTACCTAAACTGAGTCTTTCTATAAAAAAGAAAAGACTACTCTTCCTCTCCTCTGTGGCCTGGCCACAATATCCTCTAGACAACCAGTCCAAGTGGCCTCCTGGGGGCACCCTCGACTTTAACATTCTAACAGATTTAGGCAACTTCTGCCAAAGAAATGGCAAGTGGGCAGAGGTTCCCTATATTCAGGCTTTCTGGCACCTCCGTTCCCACCCCAGCCTCTGCTCATCCTGCAGTACTGCCCAAGTACTCCTGGCAAAAAACGTCCCCCCACTGCCCTCAGCCCCTTTGCCGACCTCCTCCACTTCTTTTCTGACCCCAATATGCCTGAAAAACTCTCCTTACCCTCCACTCGATCCCCTAATCCTTTACCAAATGCAGACCCCCAACCTCCTGCTCCTCCTCCTCTTCCAAGTTTGGATGTGGACTCTCCTGTTAGTGCTCACACTCACACAGCACTCCCAGTGACAAAAACTCCCTCCTTTGTCCTCTCCACGAGGTAGCTGGAGCAGAGGGTGTTATCCGAGTGCACATTCCCTTCTCCCTTACTGATCTGTCCACCATTGAGAAGCGCTTAGGGTCATTCTCTGCCAACCCTACTGCTTACATTAAGGAATTTCATTATCTCACTCAGGCATATGACTTAACCTGGCATGACACTTATATAATCCTGTCCTCTACCCTTACTCCTAATGAGCATAACTGCAACCTCATGACAGCCAGGGCACATGCTGATCAAGTGCATCTCACTAATGATCAGATGCCAGTAGGCAGGCACAGTGGCAGTCCCTGAGGCCGATCCTAACTGGGACTATCAAACTGGCCAAAATGACCACCACCGCTGAGACCAAATGCTACAGTGCCTCCTAGCGGGCATGCAGGATGCAGCCCAAAAAGTAGTTAATTATGATAAACTGTGGGAAATAATTCAGGGTCCTGCTGAAAATCCAGCTGCCTTCCTAGACCAGCTAACAAACGCTATGGTCCTCCATGCCCAAGTAGATCCAGACTCTTTAGCCGGGGCTACCCTCCTAGCGGCCCATTTTATTTCCCAGTCAGCACCAGATATTAGAAAAAAACTAAAGAAGGCAGAGGAGGGCCCCCAAACTCCCATACGAGACCTGGTAAATATGGCATTTAAAGTTTTTAATGGCCAAGAAGAAAAGGCTGAGGCTGCTCGCCAGGCAGAGCTGCAGCAACAGGTGAGCCTCCAAGCCCAAGCTCTTGTAGTGGCTCTGAGGCCGGCAACTCACCAAGCATCTGGTGTAAGGGGCCTGTCAAAGACCTCCCGAAAGGGTTCCTCAGGACTCTCTGGACCCATCCAGACTGCTTCAAAAGTCCCACCTAAGCCCTGTTTCAAGTGCGGCCAGGAGGGGCACTGGGCCCGACAGTGCCCCTGTCTGTGTCCGGCCCTGGGACCATGCCCTATCTGCAAATGGACCAGACACTGAAAGGTAGACTGCCCATCCCAGACTACAGGCTCACCCCCTGCACCTCCATGTGAGAGGCAGGCCGGTCAGAAGGATACAGTCCCTTCATTTGAACACCTCGGCCTCCTGGATGACTGATGTAGCCCAGACTCAGAGACCCCATCACCCTTGCTGAGCCTCAAGTAACGATACATGGAGTGAGTAAATCCATTTCCTTTTTAGTGGACATGGAGGCTACCTATTCTGTATTGCCTTCCTACTCAGGACCTAGCACACCTTCCCAGGTGTTGGTTATGGAAATTGATGGAAAGCCCTCCTACCCTAACCAGACTCCTCCCTTAACTTGTAACCTTGAGGGGCACCCATTCTCTCACTCCTTCCTGATCATGCCGTCCTGCCCAGTTCCCCTACTAGGGTGAGACATCCTCCAAACTCTAGGGGCCACCCTTCAACTCACTGGCCCCTCACAGCCAACCTCATCCCCCACCCATCTTCTAGTACTAACTCTAACTGGTAAGGCACCCAGTCACAACCCTTCACCTCAACCCCCTATCCCTCCTGAAGTCATTAACCCCTTGGTATGGGACATCTCCAAGCCTGTAGTGGCCACACATCACACACCAGTTAAAATATTTCTCAAAAACCCTACCCACTTTCCCTCCCGTCCTCAGTTTCCCATCTCAAAAACCATCGTCAAGGCCTAAAACCAATCATTACTTGACTTTTGGCCCAGGGACAACTTATCCCCACCAGTTCCCCTTGTAATACTCCTATCTTACAGCCATCCAGCAACTACCACCTAATTCAAGACCTCCATCTAATCAATGAGGCGGTAATACCTCTCCACCCAGTAGTCCCCAACCCTTACACCCTACTATCCAATATTCCTTCCACTACCTCTCATTTTACAGTTCTGGACCTCAAAGACGCTTTCTTTACTATTCCCCTTCACCCAGAGTCTTACTTTCTCTTTGCCTTCGCCTAAACCAACAAGGTATCAACATGTTAAATTTAGCCAAATACACAAGTTTCACCAACTGCTTTTTATGTGCCTTCCTCAACAAACCCCCCTTTGCCGCAGTTCCCCTCCAGACCAGGTTCAACCTGTCACAATCGCCTACAGGGCAGCCTAGCCCCCCCCAACAGACATCCCCCTGTTTAAAGTACACTCTCAAAGACTCAGGAAAAAAAAAAAAAAGCCTTAAGCCACAGTTTCCTACTCACCAAATGCATGGCAACCTGCTGGCCCAAGACTAGCAAATTAATTTTACTCATATGCCCACCCACAAAAAACTACACTACCTCCTAACCTTTATAAATACTTTTTCTAGATAGATTAAAGCCTTTCCCTCCTCCAGGGAAACTGCAGACACTGCGGCCTCCCTCTTAATTCAAAAAAAATCATCCCTCTTATCATTATTTGTCTTTTGCTTAATGTTAGCCCCATTCTTTCTCAGGTTTTTACAAACTCGCATAAAGAAAATTTCCAGGGTAGCCATAAATCAAATGCTGCTTCACCCTCCAACCAACTCACAACTGAGACACCAACCAACTGACCCCCCCACTCTGCCCCTGTTCATCAGGAAGTAGTCAGAGAGAAATGGCATCCTATATCATCAAAAAGGTCAGAATGTAAGGCCGGTTGCATTGCCAGGAGTAAAATGGACACATTCATCACTCTCCGTGCCTGATAACTTCGTCATCACCCGAGCTCATTATCTGGCTTCCCCACAAAGCTTCCCCGCACCCACCTTTGCATAACATGCCCAAGCCCACACTCAGCACTGAATTATCCATCCAACCTCCAGTCTGCTGTTAAAAAAACCCTGCAGAGAATTTTTTTTAAAAGAAGCCCCACCTTTCCCTGCCCAGTAACAGCCTTCCCCATACACCCCCGGCAGACCCGCGTACCCAAGGTCCTGCCCACCTACCAATGGCAGCTACTTTCATGTACTTCCTACTTTAATTCCATGTACTTCCTGCTCCTCAACAGCCAATAGAAATGCTTTCTCTTTATTTCCCCAATAGTCAATCAAGGCCCACTTACCCAAAGTCCCTCCCACCTACCAATAGCAGCTAGTTTCATGTACTTCCTACTTTAACTCCATGTACTTCCTACTCCTCAACAGCCAATAGAAATGCCTTCTCTTTGTTTCCCAGTAAGCAATCAATTGCCTGCACACCCCATAAAACCCCACACCCTGAACAGCCGAGTGCGACTTCTCTGGCCCCTCTTGGACCACTGAGGTTGCCCAGGAGCTGAATAAATTGGCTTCTCATCTTTTTTCATACATGCCTCAGTTTCCTCATTTTACCTCAGCAATAAATCTTACAGAAAGGACTTCCCATTCAACAAATAGTGCTGGGATAGCTGGCTAGCCATATGCAGAAGAATGAAACTGAACACTTACTTTTCACCATATACAAAAATAAGCTCAAGATGGATTAATGGTGTAAGTGTAAGATCTCAAACTATAAAAATTCTAGAAGAAAACCTAGGAAACACCATTATGAGCATGGGCTTTGGAAAAGAATTTACAACTAAGTCCTCAAAAGCAGTTGCAACAAAACCAAAAATTGACAGTTAAACTAAAGAGCTTCTGTATAGCAAAAGAAACTATCAACAGAACAAATAGACAACATACATAATGGGAGAAATTATTTGCAAACTATGCATCTGACAAAGGTGGAAAATCCAGAATCTATAAGGAACTTAAATCATTCAACAAGCAAAAAACAACCCCATTTAAAAATGTGCAAAAGACATGAGCATTTACTTCTCATAGAAGACATACAAGTGGCCAAGAAATATATTTTAAGATGCTCATCATCACTAATCATCTGACAAATGCAAATTGAAAACACAATGAGATACCATCTCACACTAGTTGGAATGCCTATTATTAAAAAGTCAAAAAATAACATATGTGGTGAAGCTGTAGAGACAAGGGAACACTTACATACCATTGATGGGAATGTAAATGTTCAGTAGCTGTGGAAAGCAGCTTGAAGATTTCTTGAAGAGCTTAAAACAAAACTACCATTCAACCCAGCACTCCCATTACTGGGTATATACTCAAAAGAAAATAAATCATTCCACCAAACATACACATAGACTTGTGTGTCCACTGAAGCATTATTCACAATAGCAAAGATATGGGGTCGGCCTTGGTGCCCACCAACAGTGGATTTGATAAAGAAAATGTGGTACATATTTATTTCCATATATCATGAAATATACACAGCAATGAAAATCAAGGAGATTATGTTTTTTATAGAAACATGGATATAGCTGGAGGCCATATCCTAAGCAAATTAACACAGAAACCAAAATAAAAATGCCATATGTTCTCACTTGTAAGTGGCCCCTAAACATTGGCTCTACATGGACAAAACAACAGACACTGAGGACTATTAGAAGAGGGAGAGAGGGAAGGGAGCAAAGGTTGAAAAACTACATATTATACCAAGCTCACTACTTGAGTGACAGGATCATTCGCATCCCAGACCTCAGCATCACACAATACACAAATGAATAAATCCACACACATACCCCCAAATCTAAAACAAAAGCTGAAATTATAAAAAGGAAAAGTCTCTAATAATATATTGAAATGCATATTAAAATCTTAAGGCAGTTTATTTAATGGCCCGATAAAATGTCAGCATAGGAAAATTAATTGTTTTCTTATTCATAGCAAAAGCAATAACTAATTAGAAAACGCTTTATTTACAAAGGTAAAAATAATTATAAAGTGCTTAAAAATAGGTAAGAAATGTACAAGACAAGAACACCATGATGAGAATGGACATGAAAAAACAACTGAATAGGCCGGGTGCGGTGGCTCACGCCTGTAATCCCAGCACTTTGGGAGGCTGAGGCAGGTGGATCACGAGGTCAAGAGATCAAGACCATCCGGGTCAACATGGTGAAACCCTGTCTCTACTAAAAATACAAAAAATTAGCTGGGCATGGTGGCGCGTGCCTGTAAACCCAGCTACTCAGGAGGCTGAGGCAGGAGAATTGCCTGAACCCAGGAGGCGGAGGTTGTGGTGAGCCGAGATTGCATCATTGCACTCCAGCCTGGCTAACAAGAGCGAAACTCCATCTCAAAAAAAAAAAAAAAAAAACTGAATAGATGGAAGGTCTCATGATCCTGGTTGAGATTAAATTTTATAAATATATGAGCACTTCCCAAATTAAATTGTACATTTAATTCATTCCCACTTAAAATTTGAATAGAATTTTTTATTAAATCTGATAAATTTATTCTAAAGATAATCTTTGAGAATAACCATGACAATTTTGAAAAAGATCAAGAGAGGTTAGAATAGGTAGTTTCTAAGAGGGTGTCTAATTATCTCTGCCTCCTACTATTCATGCCCTTGTGCAATCCCCTCCCTTTGAGATGGTTTGGCCCTACAAAACGATTTGTATTCCTATGATGAATACATATGACAAAAATGATATATCACTCCTGAGATTAGGTTACTAAAAGACTATGGCACCCAGAGACTTGGGCATCCTCTCTCATTTGATTTAGAGCCAGCAAGCTATCACGTGGTGAGCTACCTTATGGAAAGACCCGAATGGCAAGGACCACTCACAAGTGATCCTCACCCACTTGAGCCTTACATAAACTCAACCCTATATGACACCTTGATTGCAGTCTTGTGAGAGATCCGAAGCCAGAGGCCCTCTGCTAAAATATGCCCAGATTCCTGACCCATGGGATAATAAATGTTTGTTGTTTTAAGCTGCTAAGTTGAGATAATTTTTATGTAGCAATCAATAATTCACCCAACCATAAGCATTCAGTTCCTTTAACCAGCTATCCCTTCAACACTATCCAGCTTCCATTGTGGCCCAATAAATATAAACAGAGAATAAATCAGTCAGGGGGCTCTGCATATTCAAGATTCCATGAGGGCTTCTACTGTTACTTCCAGATAGCCATGTTGAGGACTTTAATGTGGAAAAATAGGTGAATTCACCGAAGAAGTCTCCAGACACTTGTCTTACTATCATGGGCAATCAATCATTAACTTCCTGTGCTCTACAACCACTTGGCCTTCAGCCTTGCAGGCTCAGCAACATGATTTTGTGGTCAAACAAGGACTGATCCATCTCCTAGAGTTGAACTCATATCAGTCAAGCACAAGACTTGGAAAATAAAACAAACATTTACAAATTTGAAGTAGAGTTAGAGAGAACTCTAACTTTCATGTGATCTTGAATACACAGATGCCCATGAATCATCGGTTCTCCCTGTGTAAGTTACTTGGGCAGCAATGGAAGCTGAATAAGGTTAGTGGGTTGATTGAAAAAATGAATGTTTATAATTATGTATTAATTATTGATTACTGCATAAAAATTATCCAACCCTAGTATCTCAAAACCACTTTGAAACTTTGAAGTGCTTCAGAACCTAAAATGCTTGCTACAGGACCTGGCAGCTCTTAATAAACAGCAACTCTTATTATTATCCATCATTTGTGTTTTCACCAGTGCTTAGGCACAAAAGGAAGATGTTTGGGGACTTTGGAGTCAGACAAATGTAGGTCCAAATTCTATGCTGTCATTTAGTACTTTCAGCTTCCACTGCAGGAAGCGGAGCATCACTTTGCTTTCATTACAGGTACTTGAGGAAGTGGGTATATATTAGAGGTATTTGAAATCACCTAGAGAAATACAAATACTAGAAACAAATATTCACCTTAACAAGTCTGGATGCCATAAAACATTTTAGAACTGGAAGTTGCAAGTGTCTGCCTAGAAGGAAATGTAAATAAGTTAAGCAGTAAGAGATAACTAGACTTGAGGTTTATCTAATGCCTCAGGTCGGCCAGTGAGGGTAGAAGTATTTAGTGTTAGTGTCTATGGTGATTACTTAATAAACCAGCCAGTTTTTCCATGGCCCATGCTGTGGCCTGCAAAATGCTCTAAGTAACTTATGGAAGTTGATGATAATTGATATTGAGGCCACAGTGACATCACTGACCACAGGAAAACAAGAAGATATACAAATCTGCTGGAAAAGCATTAGAATCTACTACCAGAGGGAAAAGTGATTTTAAGAAGACTGTGTTCAATTTGCCATAACCAATGATAGAAGATGCATTTACTTATTACTCTATGATGTATGAGTTTTAATTTAGATCAAATAACCATTCTTTTAAGTTAATTAAACTCTGCTTTAATTCAAAGTTTTTTTGGTGTGTGCAAAGAAAAGCAATAGCTATTGATGTATTGGCTCCATTTATAAAAGAAAAATTATATATAAACATTTTATATTGGTGTCTTCAAATGAGTCCATCTGAAATTCAACTGAGCTGATTCCAACACAGGTTTAATCTTTCTTTTTTATTTTTTCAACATTCAGAATGATAGTAAAGCTTTTGGAAGTTTATTCTAGCAAAGGAAAACAGCTGACATTACTGTAAATGTTATTATAAATCCAAGAAATAAATTCAACACTGAAAATAAAAGTACTATTGTGTGTGTGCATCTGAATTTTAATGAAGCATAGTATTATGGTAAAACAACGTTCTTATTAAGAAACTTATGAAGCAGAAACATACAAAATTAGGTTTTTACACACAAATTCATAATTATATTCAAACTTGCAATATTCTAAAAACCAAATTGAAGCCATGGTTGGCACCATTTATAAATATTACATATATACACAGAATAACATAAGTACAACATCTTTACATTGGTAATATCATTACATTTTTTAAAAACTCATAAGGTTGGCAGCAGGTACATTTTCTCTTTGCTTTCTGTTATTATTCAGATTTTAGACATGTTTGTGCCTTTGAAAAATTACTTTGTAAATCAATTTGTCTCAGAAATGTATTAGAATTTTTAATACTTTCTCTAAATTTTGATTGCATTTTGAACATAAGCAATTTAAAGTCTCTAATTATTAAATGATTACACCACCAAAACAACTTAAATTTTGAAACTTACAGAAAATTACAATTATTGAAAACAAAGCTCTTTTTTTTATTTTTTATTTTTTTTATTATTGCATTTTAGGTTTTGAGGTACATGTGCAGAGCATGCAATACAGTTGCATAGGTACACACATGGCAGTGTGCTTTGTTTGCTTTCTCCCCTTCACCCACATTTGGCATTTCTCCCCAGGCAATCCCTCCCCACCTCCCCCTCCCACTGGCCCTCCCCTTTTCCCCCCTATAGACTCCAGTGTTTAGTACTTCCCTCTCTGTGTCCATGTGTTCCCATTTTCCATCACCCGCCTATGAGTGAGAATATGCGGTGTTTCATTTTCTGTTCTTGTGTCAGTTTGCTGAGAATGATGTTCTCCAGATTCATCCATGTCCCTACAAACAACACGAACTCATCATTTCTGATTGCTGCATAATATTCCATGGTGTATATGTGCCACATTTTCCCAATCCAGTCTATCATCGATGGGCATTTGGGTTGATTCCAGGTCTTTGCTATTGTAAACAGTGCTGCAATGAACATTCGTGTGCATGTGTCCTTGTAGTAGAATGATTTATAGTCCTTTGGATATATACCCAGTAATGGGATTGCTGGGTCAAATGGAATTTCTATTTCTAAGGCCTTGAGAAATCGCCACACCGTCTTCCACAATGGTTGGACTAATTTACACTCCCACCAACAGTGTAAAAGTGTTCCTTTTTCTCCACATCCTCTCCAGCATCTGTTGTCTCCAGATTTTTTAATGATCGCCATTCTAACTGGCGTGAGATGGTATCTCAATGTGGTTTTGATTTGCATCTCTCTGATGACCAGTGACGATGAGCATTTTTTCATATGATTGTTGACCTCATATATGTCTTCTTTCGTAAAGTGTCTGTTCATATCCTTTGCCCACTTTTGAATGGGCTTGTTTGTTTTTTTCCTATAAATCTGTTTGAGTTCTTTGTAAATTCTGGATATCAGCCCTTGGTCAGATGGGTAAACTGCAAAAATTTTTTCCCATTCTGTTGGTTGCCGACTCACACTAGAGACTGTTTCTTTTGCTGTGCAGAAGCTGTGGAGTTTCATTAGGTCCCATTTGTCTATTTTGGCTTTTGTTGCCAATGCTTTTGGTGTTTTGTTCATGAAGTCCTTGCCTACTCCTATGTCCTGGATGGTTTTGCCTAGATTTCCTTCTAGGGTTTTTATGGTGCCAGGTCTTATGTTTAAGTCTTTAATCCATCTGGAGTTACTTTTGGTGTAAGGTGTCAGGAAGGGGTCCAGTTTCTGCTTTCTACACGTGGCTAGCCAGTTTTCCCAGCACCATTTGTTGAACAGGGAATCCTTTCCCCATAGCTTGTTTTTGTCATGTTTATCAAAGATTGTATGGTTGTAGCTATGTTGTGTTGCCTCTGATGCCTCTGTTCTGTTCCATTGATCTATATTTCTGTTTTGGTACCAGTACCATGCTGTTTTGATTACTGTAGCCTTGTAGTATAGTTTGAAATCCGGTAGTGTGATGCCCCCTGCTGTGTTCTTTTTGCTTAGAATTGACTTGGCTCTGCGGGCTCTCTTTTGGTTCCATATGAAGTTCATGGTGGTTTTTTCCAGTTCTGTGAAGAAAGTCAATGGTAGCTTGATGGGTATAGCATTGATTCTGTAAATTACTTTGGGCAGTATAGCCATTTTCACGATATTAATTCTTCCTAACCATGAACATGGAATGTTTCTCCATCTGTTTGTGTCCTCTCTGATTTCGTTGAGCAGTGGTTTGTAGTTTTCCCTGAAGAGGTCCCTTACGTTCCTTGTGAGTTGTATTCCAAGGTATTTTATTCTTTTTGTAGCAATTGTGAATGGCAGTTCATTCTTGATTTGGCTCTCTTTAAGTCTGTTATTGGTGTAGAGGAAGGCTTGTGATTTTTGCACATTGATTTTATATCCTGAGACTTTGCTGAAGTTGCTTATCAGCTTCAGGAGTTTTTGGGCTGAGGCAATGGGATCTTCTAGATATACTATCATGTCGTCTGCAAATAGAGACAATTTGGTTTCCACCTTTCCTATTTGAATACGCTTTATTTCTTTTTCTTGCCTGATTGCTGTGGCTAGAACTTCCAGTACTGTATTGAATAGGAGTGGTGAAAGAGGGCATCCTTGTCCAGTGCCGGATTTCAAAGGGAATGGTTCCAGTTTTTGCCCATTAAGTATGATATTGGCTGTTGGTTTGTCATAAATAGCTTATATTACTTTGAGATACGTTCCATCGATACCGAGTTTATTGAGGGTTTTTAGCATAAAGGGCTGTTGAATTTTGTCAAATGCCTTCTCTGCATCAATTGAGATAATCATGTGGTTTTTGGTTTTGGTTCTGTTTATGTGGTGAATTACATTTATAGACTTGCGTATGTTGAACCAGCCTTGCATCACTGGGATGAATCCTACTTGATCATGATGAATAAGTTTTCTGATTTGCTGTTGCAATCGGCTTGCCAATATTTTATTGAAGATTTTTGCATCTATGTTCATCATGGATATTGGCCTGAAGTTTTCTTTTCTCGTTAGGTCTCTGCCGGGTTTTGGTATCAGGATGATATTGGTCTCATAGAATGATTTGGGTAGGATTCCTTCTTTTTGGATTATTTGGAATAGTTTCAAAAGAAATGGTACCAGCTCCTCTTTGTGTGTCTGGTAGAATTCGGCTGTGAACCCGTCTGGACCTGGGCTTTTTTTGTGTGGTAGGCTCTTAATTGCTGCCTCGACTTCTGACCTTGTTATTGGTCTATTCATAGATTCAGCTTCCTCCTGGTTTAGGCTTGGGAGGACACAGGAGTCCAGGAATTTATCCATTTCTTCCAGGTTTACTAGTTTATGTGCATAGAGTTGTTTGTAATATTCTCTGATGATGGTTTGAATTTCTGTGGAATCTGTGGTGATTTCCCCTTTATCACTTTTTATTGCATCTATTTGGTTGTTCTCTCTTTTCTTTTTAATCAGTCTGGCTAGTGGTCTGTCTATTTTGTTGATCTTTTCAAAAAACCAGCTCTTGGATTTATTGATTTTTTGGAGGGTTTTTCATGTCTCAATCTCCTTCAGTTCAGCTCTGATCTTAGTTATTTCTTGTCTTCTACTTGGTTTGGAGTTTTTTTGATCTTGCTCCTCTAGCTCTTTCAATTTTGACAATAGGGTGTCAATTTTGGATCTCTCCATTCTCCTCATATGGGCACTTATTGCTATATACTTTCCTCTAGAGACTGCTTTAAATGTGTCCCAGAGATTCTGGCATGTTGTGTCTTTGTTCTCATTGGTTTCGAAGAACTTCTTTATTTCTGCCTTCATTTCGTTGTTTATCCAGTCAACGTTCAGGAGCCAGTTGTTCAGTTTCCATGAAGCCGTGCGGTTCTGGGTTGGTTTCTGTATTCTGAGTTCTAACTTGATTGCACTATGGTCTGAGAGGGTGTTTGTTATGATTTCAGTTGTTTTGCATTTGCTGAGCAGTGCTTTACTTCCAATTATGTGGTCAGTTTTAGAGTAGGTATGATGTGGTGCTGAGAAGAATGTATATTCTGTGGATTTGGGGTGGAGAGTTCTGTAAATGTCTATCAGGTTTGCTTGCTCCAGGTCTGAGTTCAAGCCCTGGATATCCTTGTTGATTTTCTGTCCGGTTGATCTGTCTAATATTGACAATGGAGTGTTAAAGTCTCCCACTATTATTGTGTGGGAGTCTAAGTCTCTTTGTAAGTCATTAAGAACTTGCCTTATGTATCTGGGTGCTCCTGTATTGGATCCATATATGTTTAGGATTGTTAGCTCTTCTTATTGTATCGATCCTTTTACCATTATGTAATGGCCTTCTTTGTCTCTTTTGATCTTTGTTGCTTTAAAGTCTATTTTATCAGAGATGAGAATTGCAACTCCTGCTTTCTTTTGCTCTCCATTTGCTTGGTAAATCTTCCTCCATCCCTTTATTTTGAGCCTTTGTGTATCCTTGCATGTGAGATGGGTTTCCTGGATACAGCACACTGATGGGTTTTGGATTTTTATCCAATTTGCCAGTCTGTGTCTTTTGATTGGTGCATTTAGTCCATTTACATTTAGGGTTAATATTGTTATGTGTGAATTTGATACTGCCATTTTGATGCTAGCTGGCTGTTTTGCCCGTTAGTTGTTGTAGATTCTTCATTATGTTGATGCTCTTTAACATTTAGTGTGATTTTGGAATGGCTGGTACTGTTTGTTCCTTTCTATGTGTAGTGCCTCTTTCAGGAGCTCTTGTAAAGCAGGGCTGGTGGTGACAAAATCTCTGAGTACTTGCTTGTTCGCAAAGGATTTTATTTTTCCTTCACTTCTGAAGCTCAGTTTGGCTGGATATGAAATTCTGGGTTGAAAGTTCTTTTCTTTAAGGATGTTGAATATTGGCCCCCACTCTCTTCTGGCTTGTAGAGTTTCCGCTGAGAGATCTGCTGTGAATCTGATGGGCTTCCCTTTGTGGGTGACCCGACCTTTCTCTCTGGGTGCCCTTAGTATTTTCTCCTTTATTTCAACCTTGTTGAATCTGACGATTATGTGCCTTGGGGTTGCTCTTCTTGAGGAATATCTTTGTGGTGTTCTCTGTATTTCCTGCAATAGAGTGTTGGCCTGTCTTGCTAGGTGGGGGAAATTTTCCTGGATAATGTCCTGAAGAGTATTTTCCAGCTTGGATTTATTCTTTTCCTCACATTCTGGTATGCCTATCAAACGTAGGTTAGGTCTCTTCACATAGTCCCACATTTCTTGGAGACTTTGTTCATTCCTTTTTGCGCTTTTTTCTCTGATTTGGTTTCTCATTTTATTTCATTGAGTTGATCCTCGACTTCTGATATTTTTTCTTCTGCTTGGTCAATTCGGCTATTGAAACTTGTGCATGTTTCACGAAGTTCTCGTATTGTGTTTTTCAGCTCCTTTAATTCATTCATATTCCTCTCTAAGGTATCCATTCTTGTTATCATTTCCTCAAATCTTTTTTCAAAGTTCTTAGTTTCTTTGCATTGATTTAAAACATTTTCTTTTAGCTCGTAAAAGTTTCTCATTATCCACCTTCTGAAGTCTAATTCCGTCATTTCATCACAGTCATTCTCCATCCAGCTTTGTTCCCTTGCTGGTGAGGAGTTTTGGTCCTTTCTAGGTGGTGAGGTGTTCTGGTTTCGGGTGTTTTCCTCCTTTTTGCGCTGGTTTCTTCCCATCTTTGTGGATTTATCCACCTGTAGTCTGTGTAGTTGCTGACTTTTCGATTGGATCTCTGAGTGGACACCCAGATTGTTGATGATGGAGTATTTCTGTTACTTGGTTTTCCTTCTACCAGTCTAGCCCCTTCGCTGTATGACTGCTGAGGTCCACTCCAGGCCCTGCTTGTCTGGGGTGTACCTATAGCGGCTGCGGAACAGCGAGGGATACTACCAGTTTCTTTTTCTGCTATCTTTGTCCCAGGATGGTGTCTGCCAAATGTCAGTCTTATGGATATAGAGGGGTCAGGGAGTTGCTTGAGGAGACAGTCTGTACTTTGTAGGAGCTCAAGTGCTGAGCTGTGAGCTCTGTTGTTCATTCAGGGCTGCTAGGCTGCTATGTTTAGTTCTGCTGCAACCTAACTCATAAGAAAACCC
Source organism: Callithrix jacchus (assembly GCF_049354715.1). Taxonomy (NCBI): domain Eukaryota; kingdom Metazoa; phylum Chordata; class Mammalia; order Primates; family Cebidae; genus Callithrix; species Callithrix jacchus. The sequence continues at coordinate 45,322,179 of NC_133515.1, forward strand.
CTTTTTTTCTCAGATGCTCTGTCTGGGGGCGGGTTTGGGCTTTCCTTGTGAGTGTCTGCTTCGCTGTCCTGCCCAGCTAGGAGGCAGTCTAGTCACTTTTTGCCTGCCGAGGCTCCGCTCTTCTGGTGTGAGGTTCACCCTTTTGCTGCAGGCTCTGCCCTTCTGCTGTGGTCTCCGCCCTGTTGCCACGGGCTTTGCCCTGCGGTGGAGTCTCTCTGTTGTACCGGGTTGCCTCGGCAATGGCAGGCTGCATCAGCAATGGGCGTGTACCTCAGTAGGGGCTGATTGCCTCGGTAATGGCTGACGCCCCTCCCCCACGGAGCTGCGCTTTATAAAAAACCTTTTCACCAGGAGCGTTTGGAATCGCCGTTTTGTTTGTCTCACTGCGCTCCCCCAAATGCTGAGTCCCTGGGATTTCCTGGGCTGGGTCACAGTTCAAGACCCGTTCAGTCTCAAGTTCAGCCCTCTCGGGTCTCAGTTTGCTGGTTCAACAGGGCACCCGTAACAGTGTGCTTTTGTATGGAGTGCTGTGGAGCGCCTCTGCACTCCGGCGCAGGCTGGAGCCGCACCGGCTGCCGGTTGCACCAGCCGAGACCTCTGCCTGGCGTCCCGCATCTCTTTTATACCTGGGAATTTCCCCGTTCTGTGGGCAACTAAGATCTGTCTGGAAATGCTTCCCTGACTCACCCTCTCCGTGCATCCAGCAAGAGCTTCAATCCTGGCTTGTTCTCACAGCACCATCTTGAGTTCTCCGAAAACAAAGCTCTTAAACAAAAATATTGAAATTTATTTTTTTAAAAGCTGGAGAAATGGAAAAATTAAATGAAAGCTTTAACTCTAATAATGCTTTGGAATATCTCTACATGTGAGAAGAATCTATTTATTTTTAACTGTTGAAAAAACACAAAATAAAATTGACCATCTTAACAATGTTTAAGTGTACATTTCAGTAGTATTAAGTATATTCAAATTGTTTTGCATGTAATCTCTAGAACTGTTTCATCCTGCAAAATTGAAACTCCATACTCCTTAAATAGCTCCCCATTTTCCCAGTAGCCTCAGCCTTTGAAACCACCATTCTTTTTGAATTTGACTACATAAGTAGAATTATGCAATTGTTTTGTGACTGGCTTATTGTACATAGCATGATGTGTTCCAGGGTTATTTATATTGTAACATGTGTTAGAGTTCCTTTCGTTTCGAGGCTGAATATTCCATCAAATGTATATGTCATGTCGTTTATGCAATCATCTGTCAATGAACACAAGCTGCTTCCACTTCTTGGCTATAATGAGTAGTGACGCTATAAACATGAGTGTACAAATATCTCTTTGAGTTTCTTATTGCAATACTTTTGGAAATATGCCCAGTAGTGGTATTGTTGAATCATATAATAATTTCATTTTTAATTTTTTGAGAAACATTTTTTATAACATTTTCCACAGTGGTTGCACCATCTTCCTTTCCTATAAACAGTGCACAGGGGTTCTAATTTTTCCACATCCTCATAAGCACTTATTATTTTCTGTTTTATTTTGTTTTGATAGTAGCCATCCTAATAGATGCGAGGTTTTGATTTGCATTTCTCTAATGAGTAGTGATTCTAAGTATCTTTTTATATGCCCAATGTTCGTTTGTATATTTTCTCTAGTGAAGTGTTTATTCAAGTCAGTGGCCCACTTTTGAATGGTTATTTGTATTTTATTGTTGAGTTGTTGGCATCCTTTATATATTCTGGATATTAAACCTTTATCAGATATAAGATGTGCAAACATTTTCTACCATTCTATAGATTTCTGTTTTTGTTCTATTGCTTACACTCTTTCATGCACAGAAGTTTTTTATTTTGATGCAGTCCAACTTGTCTATTTTTACTTTTGTTGCCTATGCTTTGGTGTCAAATTCAAGAAATTATTCCCAAATCAAATGGCATGAAGTTTTGTCCTTATGTTTATAGTTGCAGGTTTTATGCTTAGGTTCCTTGAATCATTTTAATTTTTGAAATACGGTATAAAGTAGGCATCCTACTTCATTCTTTTGTATTTTCCCAGCACTATTTCTTGAAAAAAACTATTCTTTCTCCATTGAGTTGTCTTGACACTATTGTTGAAAATCATATGACCATATATACAAGAATTTATTTCTGAGCTCTCTAATCTAGTCCAGCGTTCTATATGTCTCTGTTATGCCAGTACCATGCTGTTTGGATTACTGTAGCTTTGTAATAAGTTTTGAAATAAGAAAGTGTGAGACCTCCAGTCTTGATCTTTCTCAAGATTGTTTTGGCTATTTGAGATGCTTTGAGAATTAAAGTATATTAATTTTAGGATGGATTTTCTATTTCTGCATAAAATGTCATTGGTATTTTGACAAGGATTGCACTAACTTTGTAGATCCCTTTGAGGGTATTGGCATCTTTGTGACATTAAGCCTTCCAATCCATGAACACAGAATATCTTCCCATTTGTATTTGTCTTCTTTCATTTTTCTCAGCAGTGTTTATAGTTTTCAGTGTGTAAGTCTTTTTCTTCCTTGTTTAACTTTATTCTTAAATATTTTACTCTTTTTGATACTATTGTAAATGAAATTGTTTTTTTAATTTTGTTTTCAGATTGTTTATTTTTCGTTTACGGAAATACAACTGACTTTTGTGTGTTGATTTTATATCCTACAACTTTGCTAAACTTACTTATTAATTCGAATAGCTTTTGTGGCATCTTTAGGGTTTCCTGTATGTAAGGTCATGTTGCCTGTAAACAGAGATAATTTTGCTTCTTTTTTCTTTCCAATTTTTATGCTTTTTAAAAAACTGGTTTGATTACTCAAGCTAGGACTTCCAGTACTATGCTACAGAAGTACTAAAAACAGGTATTTTTATTTTGTTCCTGTTCTTAGAGGAAAAGCTTTCAGTCTTTCACCACTGAGTATGATGTTAGCTGTGTAGTTTTCACTTACAATATTTATATTTTGAGGTAGTTTTCTTCTGTTCTTATTTTGTTGAGTGTTTTCTTCATTAAAGGGTGTTTAATTGTGTCAAATACTTTTTCTGCATCAGTCTTCATCAGGGATCTTAGACTATAGTTTCATTCTCTTGTAGTGTCTTTGTCTGGCTTTGGTATCAAAATGAGTTTGAAAGTGGCCCCTCCTCTTCAAAGCATTGGAAGAGATTGAGGAGAGTTGATGTCAATTCTTCTTTAAATGTTTGGTAGAATTCACCAGTGAAACCATCTGGTTCTGGGATTTTCTTTGTTGGTAGGTTTTTTTTTATTACTGACTCCTCAACGTTTTTACTAGTTATAAGTCAGTTCACAATTTCTGTTTCTTCATGATTCAGTCTTGGTAGGCTGTGTGCTTCTAGGAACTTACTCATTTCATCTAGGTTGCCAAACTTGTTTAAGTACAAGTGTTTATAGTATTATCCAATAATCCTTCTTCTTGTAAAATTGGCTGTAATCGCCCATTTTATTATTTTAGTTAAGTCTTCTCTCTTTTTGTCTTAGTTAGGCTGAAGTTTTGTCCTTCTGCTATTAATTTCTAACTTCGTTCCATTGTAATTGGAAAAGATACTTTGTATGACTTGCATTTTCTTAAATTTGTTAAGACTTATTTTGTGGACTAACATATGGTCTGTTGTGGGGAATGCATACCTGAGAAAAATGTGTATTTTACTCTTGTGGGTAGATGGTCTGTATATGTCTGTTAGTACCAACAGCCCTATAGTGTTGTTCATGTCCTTTAATTTGCTTATTGATCTTTAATAAGCTGTTCTATCTATTACTGAAAGTGAAGTATTGAAGTTTCCTACCATTATTATAGATCTATTTCTTTTTTCAATTCTTTCAATGTTTGTTTTATATATTTAGGAGTTCTAATGTTAGTGCACATATATTTATAATTGTTATATCCTCTTGGTAAATTAATCTTTTTATCATTAATAATGTTCTTTTCCTCTCATAACATCTTTGACTTAAAGCCTATTCTGTGTGATATTATTAGGATGCTATTCCATCACTCTTGGTTACAATTTGGATGGAATATCTTTTTCCATGTGTTTAATTTCAACCTATGCATGTCCTTAAATCTAAAATGTCTTTTTTTTTCTTTAAAGTGAGACAGCATATAGTAGAATCATGATTTGTTATTTATTCAGCAGCCAATCTATGTGTTTTGATTGGAGAGCTTAACCACTTACATTTACTTACATTCAATGTAATTATGGACAAAGAAAAATTTACTACTGCCATTTTGTTCATTGTTTTCTGTATGTCTTATAGTTTTTTGGTCCCTCAGAAAAGAATTTCCTGATGGAGTTCCTACTTATAATTAGATAATTGTATATTCAGTGCTGGAATGAAATGAAATTGAATAGGCCTATGATTTTCATAACATCTGAAAATCTGCTGAAAGACTCCAAAGGCTTATACAGACAACTTATATTTGATCTGTCTCTTATGTAAAAACATTCATTAAGATATCCTGAATAAAGATAAAAGACAGTACCTCTGTCTTTTAATGGGGTTGACATATTGTTTCATTTCAATATAAAACCAAATGGATTTGGTGATAGCCTCCAATTAGAAGAATTTGCTTTAAGTTGACTGGGTACCTCAGTACATAATAAGAGCATTTTTTCCATTAACAATATTATGTTCTGCAGAGAATAGACAAATGAAGGCACAAACAATTTCAAACTGATTAACCATAAATGATACCTGTGAACAAGACTTCAGATAATTTTATGAAAATAATAAAAATAAGACCACATTTTTAAAATACATTTTTTAGTAAAATACTAATGTCACAGAATTAGAGACAAATATGCTTAAGAAATTGATCCAAGTGCAAGAATATGTATGAATAATAAATATTCTTCTTATGTTATTTTTAAAAATTTTAAAACATAATAAAATTTTAAATTTTGGTTAAATATACACAGACGCATTTATGTTTTTGAATTCATTTTTGAAAAATAATTTGAATAAAACTATTTTGTAGGTCTAACACAATGAAAACAATTTTCAATTTTTTGTTTAATAAAAAAATACTTTTAAATCATTTTAAAAGATTTTAGTGTTATCTTTCATTTTCAGAAGTGTTCCAATGTAGTGTCAAATTATATGGTCACCCTCTCTATACATAACATATCTGGACATCCCTAAACATAGGCTAAACATAGGCTTGCCCTTACTTGTCCTTGGACTCAGAAATTTTATTTAAAGATGAGGCTGCCTCCAATAGGCAGCTGTATGCTTGAAGGTTGCACCCTCCACTAACATGGGAGGACTGGAGAAAATCCAAGGTAGGTACCAACCAGACAGAAAGAACCCCAGCATGTTCTGCAATAGCCAAACTTATCCTGATAAGGAAGGGAAGTTTTCTCCCAAGCAATTGGTTCTCTTTGAAAGATATGAGAAAAGAATGCTGGGATTTCAAAGAAGAGGGCAACCTGTAAGAGCCCACAAAGCAGGGGAAAGAAAGGTCACAAAGAGGTCTTTGGATACATAGGAAAAATAACAGCTGCACTATTCACAATAGCAAAGATATGGAATCAACCCAAATGCCCATCAATGATAGACTAGATAAAGAAAATGTGACATATATACACCATATAATACTATGCAGCCATAAAAAGGAATGAGATAATGTCCTTTGCAGGGCCATGGATGGAGCTGAAAGCTGTTATCCCCAGCAAACTACCACAGGAACAGAAAACCAAACACCACATGTTTTCACTTATAAGTGGGAGCTGAATGATGAGAACACATGGACACATGGAGTGGGCAAGGAACAACACATACTGGGGCCTGTCAAGAGGGAGAGCATCAGGAAGAACAGGGAATGGGTGCTGGGCTTAATATCTAGGTGACGGGTTAATGTGTGCAGCAAACCACCATGGCACACGTTTACCTATGTAACAAACCTGCACATCCCACACATGTACCCTAGAACTTAAAAGTTGAGAAATAAAAATAAATGCTGATGAACTTTGAAAAACAGAGCAAAAAAAAAAAAAAAAAAGCTGCAGTTTCACGTATTCAGTGCTTACCACACCATGTGCTAAGAACTCGATGAACACATTACATACATCTTTTCTCCTCATCCTTCAACACTTCTACAAGATGGGCGTGTTATCCCCGTTTTCCAGATAAAAATCTGAAGCTCACCCGGGACTGGGAGCTCTTTGCTGCTACACCACCCTGTCTGCCTCGGTAGAAGGCAATGGAGAGCACGTAAGAAAACAAAAGGAAAGAGAAAAGGTAAAGAAAGGCAAATAAATCCAGGATACAATTGGAGAAAAAGAAGTCATAAGCAAGAATGACTACAGACCTTAATTGACTATGAAAAACTTACATGTTCGAAATAAACTGGCTTTGAATAAGTTTGAGAACAGCGGGCTGCTAGAACCCTTATTACAACTACCAAAAATAAATATGCTTTCTTTTGGGTGACACATGTGCAGAGAGCCAAAGCTGGATATTAATTACTGAGTGACTTCAACTACCAGCCATCCTCTAGAAGTCTGCTATGAAGTGGAATGTGAAATAACACAGGTAATCACAGACATAGGTTACTGGAAATGATGCAAACACATTATTCTCCCCAAATTAAAACACTCTACTCATGTCCAGAGCTTGAAAAATTGTTTCTCAGTAAAGGTCAAGAAAACAAAACACTTCTTGAATTTAATTATTAAGCCAGTTGTCAGTCACTGGCAGCGACACAAGCAGGAAGAAATTTCAAGTCAGGAAAGCAGCTGCACTTAGCATGACAGGGTCCTTGCATCTTTAATCAGGAACTTGTCTGTCAGAATATTTTATTTATCACTGAAAAAATAATGCCAACTTGCTATCTATTTTCTTTCCTTACTGTATCTTTTTTTTTTTTAATAGTAAATCTGGCAAACAAGACCTTAGTTTACTAAGATTTGATGGATTTCAGTAGGGTTAATAATTGTATTAATTTGTCATGAACTGTCCACATTCTAAAGTAGTGCCCTGAAGCAAGATCAAAGTATGAGCTACCAATGGCAATTAATTTTGTTTATAAGTTTAGGCATGAGAGTGACTGATCCAGACAGAAGAACTGGGTTCTATCCCTTGACTCCACCACTGCCAACTATCAGTGACTTCAAAAATTAAAGGGGTGTGTGGTGAGAAATCAAGATTGGTAGATGGAAAGGGAGTAGTTGAATCGATTCAGTGAGTGAGGAAGAGGCCTCAATCACCTGCCATTGCCTCTAGAACCACGATTGCAACTAATTTTTCCTCTGTAACATTGGTGAATTCACTTAACTCTCGAATCTTTATTTTTCCAGTTGTAAAACAGGAATAGGATGCTCAAAAAGGAATTTGCTAGTAATGGTCTGAAGATGATGGTGGTTATGAGTGATTTTTATGCTGTTCTTTCTACTTGTCTGTTTTCTCTAGTTTTTCTGAAATGAAATTTAAAGCATGTTATGAAATTTAAATATTCTTTGATTTTTATATATCAAAGTTTCCTTAAGATTGAGTTATGCACTAGCTACTGATGAATTTTTTGATGAAAACCCCATTTTTACACATGGGTTTACAATAGGGGAAGTAATTCATCATTGACTCAAATTTTAGTGAATATCTGTCTACAGTCTACATTGCTTCTCAATGAATTATAAGGCTTCTTCCATCAGGAAAATGTTTCAGAATTTTCAGAATGTCCTAGAAAAAAAATTATGATTATGTATGTTTTAGAAACTACAGATTCTATAAACTCAGCTTTAAAGATTCACAGGACAAATTTGTTTATGCAAGGTTATATCAAGTCTCAAAGCAACAAACCCATTTAATTCCACATTTCAAAATTCATTTCATTGCTGTATCCTTTTTGAGCCTCACCTATAAATATCCATAGAATCAGAATTCCATTTGGGAAAGATTGCTGTTGGCAATTGAAAACTGTTGACGATAGTTTAGAGGAGAATGACATCTCTTGACCTCTGGACAATCCCCTACTTCCTTCCCTTTCTCCCTTCTCCGATTTCCTAATTTCTGTTGTAGGCCAGAACAGAATCCACTCTCAGGTGTCTGGGCACTGGGAATCTGGGGTTCACTTAAGAGAAGAGAAAGTCTATCTGCTGGTGGCCACTCAAAAGATTTTGTTACCAAAGAGCTACATTGAGGTGAGAAATGCATCACCCATGCTTGTCTCACATGGGTGTCAGGAACCTCCAGTACAGCAGTACCCAGTCATGCCCCAGTTCCAGCCTCTTCCAATATAAAACTCCCCTCCTCATAGTAAGATATAAGGGTTGGAGGCTATTGTTAGGAGAGTGAAGGTAAATCCCTTGCTTCTTCAACTTGCTACTTTTTACCATTTTCACTTGTATCCTGAGTTAGGTTTAAAGGCTTAATTAGATTCAGGTTAACATTTTTGGCAAGGGTGGAGTCAGATATTTCTTTACAGGAACTCTGATGGAAGTTATCTGTGATCTACCCCTCACTGGGAGCTGGCTGCACTCTCTTTAATATATGACCCATATTGAGTCTCAGGTCTGACATGGGATCAGAAGCTGATTCTGGTGGCCTCATGTGTTCATTGCCTCATAGCTCATACACCATTCTATACAGGATCAAATCCAGCTCTCAATCTTACCCAACAAAGGGGAAAGTCAGTTGTAAAATTCATAGGGTCCATAGTTTTAAAATAACAATATGTCTTATTTAGGAAAAGCCTTGTTTTAATTGGTAAAGAGAAAACAAAAATAACTATAGCCTATGCCTACAGAATACCAAGGAGACAGAGAATGCTGTTTACATGTAGCAGGCATGTGAATCTTTAAATGTGTCCCAGAGTTTCTGGTATGTTCTGTATTTGTTCTCATTGGTTTCAAAAAACATCTTTATTTCTGCCTTCATTTCTTTGTTTATTCAGCTATCATTCAGGAGCCAGTTGTTCAGTTTCCATGTAGTTGTGTGGTTTTGAGTGAGTGTCTTAATTCTGAGTTCTAATTTGATTGTACTGTGGTCTGAGAAACTGTTTATTATGATTTCCATTCTTTTGCATTTGCTGAGGAGTGATTTACTTCCAATTACGTGGTTAATTTTATAGTAAGTGTGATGTGGTTCTGAGAAGAATGTATATTCTGTGGATTTGGGGTGGAGAGTTCTGTAGATGTCTATTAGGTCCAATTGGTCCAGATCTGTATTCAATTCCTGGATATCCTTGTTGATTTTCTGTCTCTGATCTGTCTATTATTGAGAGTGGAGTGTTAAAGCCTCTCATTGTTATTGTGTGGAAGTCTAAGTCTCTTTGTAGGTTATTAAGAACTTGCTTTATGTATCTGGGTGCTCCTGCATTGGGTGCACATATATTTAGGATAGTTAGCTCTTCTGGTTGCATTGATCCTTTTACCCCTATGTAATGCCCTTCTTTGTCTCTTTTGATCTTTGTTGTTTTAAAGTCCATTTTCTCAGAGACTAGGATTGCAACCCCTGCTTTCTTTTGCTCTCCACTTGCTTGGTAAATCTTCAATCCCTTTGAGTCTATGTGTGTCATTGCACGTGAGATAGGTCTCTTGAATACTGCACACTGATGGGTCTTGACTTTTTACCCAGTTTGCCAGTCTGTGTCTTTTGATTGGGGCCATTTACATTTAATGTTAATATTGTTATGTGTGAATTTGATCCTGCCATTTTGTTACTGGCTGGCTGTTTTGCTCATTAGTTGATGCAGTTTCTTCATTATGACATTTGTCTTTACCACTTGGTACATTTTTGCAGTGGCTGGTACCAGTTGTTCCTCTCCATATTTAGTGCTTCCTACAGGACCTCTCCTAAGGCAGGTCTGATGGTGACAAAATCTCTCAGCAATTGCTTGTCCATAAATAATTTTACATCTCCTTCACTTATGAAGCTTAGTTTGGCTGAATATAAAATTCAGGGTTGAAAGTTTTTTTCTTTAAGGATGTTGAATATTGGCCCCACTCTTTTCTGGATTGTAGGGTTTCTGCTGAGACATCCACTGTGAGTCTGCTGGGCTTCCCTTTGTGGGTGATCCAACCTTTCTCTCTGGCTGCCCTTAGCATTTTTCCTTCATTTCAACCCTGGTGAATCTGATGATTATGTGCCTTGGGGTTGCTCTTTTTGAGGAGTATCTTTGTGGTGATCTCCATATTTCCTGTATTTGAATGTTGGCCTGCCTTGCTAGGTTAGGGAAGTTCTCCTGGATAATATCTTGAAGAGTGTTTTCCAGCTTGGATTCATTCTCCCTGTCACATTCAGGTACACTGATCAAGCATAGATTGATCTTTTCACATAATCCCAAATAGGTCTTTTCACATAATCCCATATTTCTTGGAGGCTTTGTTCATTTCTTTTCACTCTTTTTTCTCTATTCCTGCCTTCTCATTTTATTTCACTGACTTGATCTTCAACCTCTGATATCCTTTCTTCTGTTTGATCAATTCAGCTATTGAAACTTGTGTATGCTTTGTGAAGTTCTCATGCTGTGTTTTTCAGCTCCGTGGAGTCATTTATGTTCTTCTCTAAGCTGGTTATTCTCATTAGCATTTTGTCTAATCTTTTCTCAAGGTTTTTAGTTTCTTTGCATTGGGTTAGAACATGTTCCTTTAGCTCAGAGAAGTTTGTTATTACCCACCTTCTTAAGCCTGCTTCTGTCAACTTGTCAAACTCATTCTCAAATCTATTTTGTTCCCCTGCTGGTGAGGAGTTGTGATCCCTTGGAGAAGGATAGACATTCTGGTCTTTGATGATTTCATCCTTTTTGTGCTGGTTTCCTCCCATCTTTGTGAATTTATCTACCTTTGATCTTTGAAGTTGGTGATTTCAGATGGGGTCTCTGAGTGGACATCCTTTCTGTTGATGTTGAAGTGATTTCTTTTTCCTTTTTAGTTTTCCTTCTCTCAGGCCCCTCTGCTGTATGAGAGGGGTTTTTTTTTTTTTTTTTTAATTTTTATTTTTTGGTTAGGGGTCAGGGAGCCACTTAAGGAGGCAGTCTCTCCCTTGTCTGCCTGTAGAGGTGCTGCTGGACTGCCTCAGACTCAGCCCGGCTGCTGTGTGGGCTTCCTCTAGCTTTTGTTTATGCAGGTGAGATTAGACCTGCTTTCACAATGGTGGATGCCCTTCCCCTCACCGAGCTCGATTGTCCTGGGTCAAGCTCGAACTGATGTGCTGGCTGCAAAACTCTCAAGTAAGAGGGATTCAGTTTGCTGGTCTTTGTGGGGGTGGGACCTGCCAAGCCATATCACCTGTGTCCCTGCTTTCAGCTCTCCCTTTTTCTGGGGGGTGGGTAGATCCATCCGCAGGCACTGTAGTTGCTAGCCAAAACCTCCACCCAGTTCTGTGCTGACAACTTGCAGCACCAGGCTGGCCAGAGCTGTTGCTCAGATATGCACTGGCAACTCATGGTGTTTCTCAGCCTGGCGGTGTTTTCCCAGACTGTGGGTTCAAAGGGAATGAGAGAAGCACAGTATCTGAACCAGAGTGCTGAGGGGGGTAAAGTCCCTGATCCTCCAGTCAGTTGCACTTCCTGGGTGGGACAGCACCCCATCCTGTCTCGATTTGCCCTCCCTGGGCTACACCCACTGTCCAACCAGTCCCATTGAAATGAACGTGGTACCTAGGTTGGAAATGCAAGTTCACTCATTTTCTGCATCTCTCTCCCTGGGAGCTGTATTCCAGAGCTGTTCCTATTCAGCCATCTTGGTGGAAGTCTCTGATTTCCTTTTTTTAAAAAATGTGTATCTTGCCAATCTTTTCTCATCAGCCTATAAGTCAACCTCATTTTTCTTCAGGATGGCACAATATTCCACAGTATGGATGCAATATATTTAACTACTTCCCCATGAAGAAAATCTGGGTTATTTTCTTTGGTCTGTTTTTTATATTTCTTTCTCCTCTTATTACAGGTAGAGCTGGACTTCCAATATATGCAGCTTCACACTGATTCACAAATGTTTCTATAGGACAGTTTCCTAAAATAGAAACAACCAAGTCAAAGGGCATACATCTTCAATATTGATAGCTGTGTTTCAGTTACTTTCCAGAAAGTCTTGACCAATGAACACTTCCTTGTTATCACTGAAAATCATAAATATTTTAGATTTCTGAACTTGGTCAAGAAATATTTCTTCATTTTAATTCTTACCTATGGTTACAAGAGTGGCTGAACATTTATATATACATTGGCAAACCGTTTATCTTCTATGAATTGTTCTACAAAAAGAGAAAAATTACCTCTCATCCATTTTTCTTTTACATTTTTAGGAGCTTTTTATATGTGTATATATATTATATGTGCTGCAAATATTTTTGCCCCATCTGTTGCTTCATTAAAACAAAAGTTTCTTAATTTTTACAAATGAAATAAGTTCCTTTCCTTCTTCTTCTTCTTGTTTTTTGAGACAGGGTCTCACTCTGTCACCCAGGCTAAAGAGAAGTGGCACAATAATATTTCACTGCAGCCTCAACCCCTCAGGCTTAAGTGATCCTCCAGCATCAGCTACCCAAGTAGTTAAAACTACAGGTGTACGCTGCCATGCCTGGATAATGTTTTTTCTTTTAATTTTTATTCTATGGAGAGGAGATCTCACTGTATTGCCCAGGCTGGTCTGAAACTCCTGGGCTCAAGGTATGCATCACCTTGGGCCTCCCAAAGTACTAGGATTGCAGGTGTGATTCGCCACATCTGGCCAATTTTTTTCGTTATAGATTTTGAGGTGCAGGCATTACTTAAAAGCACTTTCCTCAACATAAGTTTAGGGAGCACTTTACATTTCCTTCCTATATTTTAATTTTTCCCCATGTTTGCTTTTCAATTCACCTAAATTTTATTTTTCAGAGCATGAGGCAAGAGTATAATTTCATTATTTTTGAATTGTTCCAATTGGTTTAAAATTGCATTTTTATCATTAAATTCCTATATAGACCTGGATGTTTCTGGAGTCTCTTCTGTTTTATTTATTTAATTGTCTTTTTCTGCACCAATATCACTTAAAAAAAAAAAAAACACACATGTAACTCTATTGTTTTGATGTAGACATTTTAACATGGTAGGCAAGTCTCCCCACTGTTCTTATTCAAAAATTGATTCACCTACTGCAATTTTCTTTAAAATGAACTTTAGAATTAGATTGTAAAACTTCATATATAAACAATCCATTTGGACTTTATAAAATTTACAATTTGGGGAGAACTTATATCTTTCAACATTTCATTTTTCTATCTAGAAATATGGTGTGTGCATCTCCATTTGTGTCAGGCCCTCATGTCCCTTAAACTTTTGAAGTTTTAATTGTATAGATATTGTACAATTGAGGCAGGAGAATAGGGTCTGGAGGCAGGGAACCTAAGGCTAATTCACATTGATTTCCTAGAACTAAATCAAAAGAAAAATCCCAACTTTCCATGTCTAAGTAACAAAAGGACCAGAGGCTACACCCTTTGCAAACCCCCACCTTTTCTGGCAGCAAATGGAAAATTGAAAGAATCTGATTGGTTGCATAAAGCAATTGTCTTTTTCTGCATAAAGCAACCAATCTGATATTTGCATAGGAGTGTAACATTGTAATTTCACTGTCTGCAATCAGTCTGATTGATTGTGGACAGCAGGTATCAGTCTGATTGGTTGCCAGACTAATCAGACTGATGCCTGCTGTCCACAATCAATCAGACTGATTGCTAGCCAAGTCTTTGTTTGCATAGAAGTGCAACTTTTTAACTTCACTTTAGCCTCTGATTGGTTGCGGGAATCAATCAGTGTTTGCATAGCAGTTTGCAAAGGAGTATGATCTTCGTAACTTTACCTTAGCTTCTGATTGGTTGCTTTCCACAGCCAATCAGACTAATTGCAGGCCCACCATTTCATTTGCATGAGGTGAACACCAAGGGGCCAATGGTAAACCTCTAGGGGAGTATTTGGACCAAAGAAGATTCTGTATCTGGGGCCCTTGAGCCTGCTGCTCAGCCAGCTCCCACACTGTGGAGCATACTTTCATTTTCAACTAATCTCTGCTTTTGTTGCTTCATTATTTCCTTGCTTTGTTTATGGATTTGCTCCAATTCTTTGTTCAAAATGCCAAGAAACTGGACACCCTCCACTGGTAATGCAATTATGTTAGGTTTATTACTAGGTAGTTTGGGTTGTTAATCTTCTATATAAGATCTTTATTCTTTACATTTTTTCTGACTGTTTACTACTGATATGTAGGGAAACTTAATTTTGGCTGACCTTGTTTTTAGCCAATTTTTTTAAAAAATCATGTTTTAATAATTTTTCAGTTGATATTCTTGTGTTTCTTAAATAGTTAAACATGTTATATATAGTACCAGGTTCTTTTTTTGTTTTCCTATTCAATACATAATTTCTTAAGAAAGGGTTTTAGAAGAACACAAAAGAGTAGAGGTGATAGTGGACACCTGTGTCTTGTGTCAGACTTCACTGGGAACACTACTAATGTTTCCCTGTTAACTTAGAAGCTTACTGTGGGTTTCTAACAGGTACTCATCAAGTCAAAACAGTTTCATTCTACTCCTATCTTACCACTAATTTTCTTTTTATTAGTTTGTATTTTGAAGGGAGACAATGCAGAATTATCAGTACTTTTTTCAGCCTTTCATAAGATCATTAAGTTATTCCTTTAATTTGCTGATGTGATGAACTGTAGCAATAGATTTACTGATACAGAACTACCCTTAAATTCTCAGCAGAAAACCCTCCAGGTCAGGATATATTAATGCACTGTTAAAGTCAATTGAGTAGTTATTTAGAATTTTAATATCTATGTTTATATTGAGGTTACTTTATAAGTTTTATTTGGCTAATGTAAAGAATTGGAAAGTTTCCATGTTTTTTAATCTTCTATAAGAATTCTCATAACAGGCAAATTATTTGCTGAATAAAAGTCAGATATAATTAACCTATAATACACAATATTTAGTACTAAATAGGAGTAGAAATGTGAATACTTTCAATTTCCTTTGTGGCTATTAATCTGTTCACATTTTTTTTTTTTTTTTTTTTGAGATGGAGTCTCACTCTGTTACCAGACTGGAGTGCAGTGGTGTAATCTCGGCTCACTGCAACCTCTGCCTCCTGGGTTCAAGTGATTCTCCTGCCTCAGCTTCCCCAGTAGCTGGGACTACAGATGCATGCCATCACACCCAGCTAATTTTTGTATTTTTAGTATAGATGGGTTTTCACCATGTTGGCCAGGATGGTCTCAATCTCTTGACCTTGTGATCTGCCCACCTCAGCCTCCAAAAGTGCTGGGATTATAAGCATGAGCCACAGTGCCCGGTCTGTTCACACTTTTTAATATCTTTTAAAGTGCACTTTGGAAAGTTATTTTTTTTTAGAAAATCATATATATTTCTAGATTTACAAAATGACATGAAGTTATACATGCTCTTTTACAAAATTTTAAAACATCCATATTTATAGTTCTAACCCTTTTCATTTTTAATGTTTGTCTTTTTTTGCTAAGAGTTGTCTCTACTGTTGTCTTATTGATCAAGTCTGCTGGGTTTTCCTTTTTTAGTCTTTTATCTCAAGATTTTACTTTATTAATTAATTCTGTCCTGTTTTTGGCTAATTTTGATGCTCTGCTTTTGTCTAGCTCTAAAATACTTAGTTGATTATTATTCATCTTTTTTCTAATATATACATTTAAGGCAATATTATTTTTCTTCAAATATCTTACTTGCTACATAATAGTAACATAATACTCTAATTGTTGCTTATTTTTAAACAGTTTACAAGTTCTACGTGATGTATTTTTTTTTCAGAAGTATGATTTTAATCTATTCAGAAGGATTGATTAAAACATCACATCTGTTAGATTTATTTTTCCTGTTCTTTGGTTGTTTCTAATTTCATTACACCATAGGAGGTTTCCACTGTGGGCTCCAAAGACAAAATGACATTCATGGCACATACAAGGAAGTTTTCTGACAGTGTAGTTAGCACCAATATGAGCTGCTAAACTCACAGCTAATGAACTTTAAAATCTCAAGAATAATGTGTGACACTGATGCAATTACTGTGTATAATTTTAGAGTTTCAAAAAGTATTGGCTACTCATATTCTTGACTTTCCATCTTTTATGCTTTATGAAAAATGAAAGTCTCATAGATTAATACCAGACTTCAGAATGATTAATTTTCTTTTGAGGTATCAAAAACTCTGCTTGCTTTTCATTGCTGGGGCTGGACTGAACTTCTCATTAGAGATATATATGGAAGTAGGCTTATACTGCTTGCTTTCCAAAGGTGGCCTTCAATAGCATCTTATCCATGAACCAGAAAGTACAGTGTGTGTGTGTTTAATACTAATACTAGTGCCCCATCTGTGAGATTCTGACATAGTAGGTCTCTCATGGAACCCAGCACCTATTTTTTTTTAAAAGAACTTCACAGAAGATTCTAATGAACAGCTAGGGTAAGGATCACTATTAATAAATTTAACTAAATACAAAAATGCTAACAGAAGTACAAGTACCTATTTCTTAATTTCCACAACATTGTTACCTCTCTCTCTGTAGATTCCTTCTTTCTGCCTGGAAAGCATGCTGTGTTCCCACTGTAAAAACAATGCCACATAAAACAAACCTCCACTGATTTTATCATTTCTAAACTTCCCCAGAGTGACTGCAATCAATACATTTATTTCCTTTCCACCATTTCTTCCCGAACACCCTGACATCTGGCTTCTGCCCATGCTACTTTTTTGGTCATCATTGCTAATATCCAAACAGTCATTTATCCATTGAACAAATATATATTGAGTGCCAGTTATGTTCTAGACACTGTTCTTAATGCTGGAAATTTGGCAGTGAAAGCAATGGACAAATACCCTTGTTTTGATGGAGCTTACATTCTAATAAAGTGAGGAAAAAAATTAACAGAGATAAATTACACAGCACTTTGAGAAATGTATATTATGAAAAAAATAGAGCTACATATGGGAGATCAGAAGTGTGTATGTGGGGATGGAGTGGAGGAAGCAGAAATGTCAAACAGGTGACCAAGAAAGGCTTAGTCATTTCCCTCAAGGGGAAAACCTTTGAAGGAGGTGATGATCTGATCCATGTGATTATCTTAGGAATGAGCATTTGAGGCAGAATGAACAGCCAGGCCATAGACCTGAAGTCAGGAACACATGTGAGAAAAAAATTAGGAGGCCAATCCAGTTAGATCGGGGAAAGTGAAAAATAGTAGTAGGTGAGATTGGGGAGATAATAAAGACTCTGGCTTTGGCTTGAGTGAGGGACCACTGGAGGGTTTGGGGCAAGGATATAATATGATTTGACCTAAGCTATAATAGGATTACTCTGACTGCTGTGCTTTGAATAAACTTACAGGGGACCAAAGGTTGGATCAGGAAGCCCAAGTTGATAGCAGGTGGCACGCAGAAATATATCAGATTCTAGATATATTTTGAAAGTAGAATCAACAAGATTTTGCTGACTATAGAAGGAAGTGGTACTGAAGAATAAATATTTTTAAAGGTTTTGTGGCCTGAGCTAGGGCAGTTTTAGAAGAACAATTAGAATTCAGCATTAAATATGATGTGAAGGTTGAGGTGTTTATCCCATATTCAAGTGAAAATGTTGGGGAGGCAGTTTGGATATTTAAAAGCCTGGAGCTTAGGGAAAAGGTCTGTGCTTCAGATCCAAATTTAGGCATTATTAGCATATAGCAAAGAGCCACATGATTGCATAAAATCACCAAGGAAATGAGAGAGGAAAAGGAACTGAGGACCAAGAACTCTGCCCTGGAACACTCTACGTGTTAATGGAAAAAAATACCAATCAAAGAACACTGGGAATAAGGTGGGTAGAAGACTCAAGATATTCTAATTTCCTGGAAGTCAATGAAGGAAATGTTCCAGAAAGGTGTGAGTGACCTCTTGTTTCAAATGTTGCAGCAAGGTTGAGAAGGATGAGAGCTAAGAATTGACCATAGGATTCAGGAGAGTGGAAATCATCAATGCACCTGAAAAAAGCAGTTTCAGTGTAAAGGTGGTGGGAAAAGCTTGATTTTGTAACCAAGTTCAAAATCGTCCTGCTCACCACACAACAGCCAATGAGTAGAGAGACAAGGAGTTGGAGCAAGGAAGACAAATGTCGCAAAGCCAGTAAACTGAAAAGATGGCAGATTAATGTCCTAAAGTACCATCTTAAATCAGAACAAATTTCAGGCTGTTTTTATGTTAAGGAAAAAAGGAAGAGGAAGGGGTTGGGACCAAGAGGTGACCAATTAGTACAAATATCTAGATACCAGCAAGGGTCCAAGGAGGTTGGAAACTTCTTTGTCCTTGTTCAGGTCACAGTGCAGCTATAAATCTTTAATAAAACATAGTAGTTTACATACTTCCTCTATAATCCCAGAATTAGTTTCAAAAACTACATGATTCAAGTTTTTGCATTTAATTTCAGTGCTCTAAAATTATCCTAGCCCATGTGTAGCAATGGGTAAAGGCCCCTTAAACAAAAGTGGAATTCGTTATGTTAGTTCTTTTGAAGGATCTAAAGGAGAGGCATCGGTGACAGCAAGAATAGACAACCACACTTTTAAGGAATTTTGCCATTAAGGGGAGAAGATAAATAGGGTAGTAAAGCTGTTGCAGCAAGTGAATTAAGGAAAGTTTTTTTTTTGTTTGTTTCTCTTTAAGATCGAAGAAGTTTACATGGTGAAGGAAATGAATCAATACATCGGAAAAAAACTGATGAGATGAGAGAGGGAGAGAAATTACCAGTTTAACGTCCTTGAGCATGTAATGGATGACTGGATCTAGGGAAACAGTTTTAAATAAAATTATAAACAGTTTATCTATAATACCAGTGGAGAAGATAAGAAATTTGAGAAAAGCTGGTAAGTGGGTAGATGCAGGTGAGTGTTTGTAAAAGTTCTCATCCAATAGCTTCAATTATCTCGGTGACATCAGAAGCCAAATCTAATCTCAGTTCTTAGGTGTGTAACCATTCTGTAGCAACTGACAATATTGACTACTTCTTCCTTCTGAATATTTATTGTACTTTTAGCTCCTGTGACACAGAAAGTTCCTAAATTCCTCTTCTTGCAATTCCTCTGCAGAATCTTTTTATTTATCTTCCTATCCCTTAAATAATGACACTTAAGATCTTGTCCTCAACTCTCTTCTACCACTAACTCCTTTAGCGACTGTGATAGACATTACTAGTGTTCACTCTGTTTCTTATCTTTTCCGGACACCCGTTAAGTCTGTACTTCCCAAGCCTCTTCTAGTGGATAAAGCCATGTAACTTCTTCTGGCCAATGGGCTGCAACCAAGAGTGATGTCACTTCAGCCTGAAGCCTTTAATTACCACACTATAACCCTCTACTTTCTCTCTTCCCTTTGCAGTCATGATTAAGAAGGTCTCATGATCCAGATACCACAACTACAAGAAGATGGAGACTCTAAAAAGCTGGAATGCTGAGTTGCTACATGGAAGACCATGTCCTAGAGAGTCACCCAACACAGAAAATCTTGGTATAAGAAAACTTCCCTTGTGTTAAGGCACTGAGATTTTGGGCTTATCTTAGCATAACTAGTCTAACTGAATGGTACAGTGACCTACTGGGGTGGTTCTCAAAATGTAGAGCCTCAGGACTCTTTTCACTAAAAAATTACTGAGAAACCCAAAAAGCTTTTGTTTATGAGGGTCATATTTGTATACAGTTACCATCCTGGAGATTATAATTGGAAATTTTAAAAAATATTTATTCACTTAAAAGGAACAGTAAACCTATTACACATTAACACAAACATATGTTTTATACAAAATAATTATATATTTTAAAAAATTTAGTGAGATGAGTGGCATTGTTTTACATTTTTGAAAACCTCTTTAATGTCTGTCTTCTGTAGAAGACAGGCAGATTCCCCTATCTGCTCTCATATGTTGTTTTGCTTGAAGTACATGGAGAAAATCAGGCCTTACACTGATATGTAGTTGAAAAGGAGTGAGTATTTTAATAGGCTTTTCAGATCATGGTGGATATTCTTCTTAATATGTCACAAAAATAGACAAATGGCAGTTTCTGAAAAATTCGTTGAAATATGGAATCTGAAACCATATTAATAAACTTTACAGATTCTGTTACATTAAGCTCCATTGCTTCATCTTACACTTTGACTGGATCTCTTACCCATGCCTGTTTTTATAACATCATACACTGGTTATGTGGAAAATGTTGGCTCACTGAGTTTTGCAGATCTTCCAAATATTGATGCATTTTATTATATCATATCACCAACAATATCATTGAGTTTTGAAAAGCTATCAAGCTAATGATAGTGAATCCAAGTTTTTCCAAAATTCTGACTTTTGCTTAAAAGCTCAAATTTCAGCATTACAGCTAATACCATTGGTCGTTTTCCTTGAAAAAAGAGGCTCATTAGTTTATGTTTGATAAAATGTCTGCCAAATACTCAAGTTTGAATAACCATAGTATGTCTGCCAGTCATTCTTTCAAGTAAAAATTTTGTTCCATAAAAAAATCTGTTAGTTCATTGCAACTCAATCACACAAATATTTTTCTCATGACTGAGACTATACTTCAGGATAGAGCCAGAGGATTATTTCAATTATACTCTAGCATCCCCTTCTCTGACTGGCCCTATTCTATCCACTACATTATTTGAATGCTTGCCTCACTGCCTTTGTGAAATCTTTTATTGTAGATACCATTTCTTTTTCTTCCTTGTATCTTTCATGGTATTTAGTAGTCACTATTACCAAATGAGTAAATATCCTATTGTCCAGAATAGATAGTAAGCACATTGAACACAGGGACTCTATGTTATTCTTTGTATTGCAGATACATAAGGCAGTATCTTGAGCATAATAGAGTATAACTGTGGTTGTTTATGATGGTAGTTTATTTCGTACATTATATTAGGGTGGTCAATAATCATCTCAATCACAATTATTCTTTATCACTTTACTTTCAGTACATATTGTAGAGGTGCAGCTTTGTAGGCTGGGTTTGCAGATTGGCAGGAAAAGATCCCCCTCCCTGATATGCATATACCATTATGGACTCCTGGCCAACAGAGAACTAAATGGGAATGAAGTGGTCTCACAAAGCAGGGCTGGATGCAGCATGTTGGTGGACAGTTTCCCCCTCAGTGAGGTGTGTTGGTGACACTGAATAATTAGTTGTAAGAAACTATCCATTTATTATCAGCTTTACATCAACATTCTAGAAGAGTTATACTCACAATCTATCTGCTTTCATTACAATGAATGCTTAGAATCCTCTCATTCTAGAAACTCAGTATCAATAGGGTCATCCTCAACCTGGGGAAAAAAAACCAAAGTCAGTGTTTAAGTGTCCTGAAACTCTTCAGGTGTCCAGTTTCCCAGGGTCCTAGAAAACCCAGTACCCCTCAAAAGTTAAGTATTTTATTCTCTTTGTAGCAATCGTGAATGGAAGTTCCCTCATGATTTGGTTCTCTATTATTTGTGTATAGGAAAGCTTATAATTTTTGCACATTGATTTTGTATCCTGAGACTTTGCTAAATTTGCTTATCAGCTTTAGGATATTTTGGGCTGAGATGATGGGGTTTTCTAAATATACAATCATGTCATCTGCAAACAGAGGCAATTTGATTTCCTCCCTTATATTTCAATACACTTTCTTTCTTTCTCTTGCCTGATTGCCCTGGCCAGAGCTTCCAGTACTATGTTGAATAGGAGTGGTGAGAGAGGGCATCCTTGTCTTGTGCTGGTTTTCAAAGGGAATGCTTCCAGCTTTTGCCCATTCAGTATGATATTGGCTGTGGGTTTGTTGTAAATAACTTTTATTATTTTGAGATATATTCCATCAATACCTAGTTTACTGAGAGTTTTGGTAGAAGTCGTGTTGAATTTTCCAAAGGACTTTTCTGCATCTATTGAAATAATTGTGGGTTTTGTCATTGGTTTTGTTTATGTAATGGATTATGTTTTTTTTTGTTTGTTTGTTTGTTTGTTTTTTGAGATGGGGTTTCACTCTTGTTACCCAGGCTGGAGTGCAATGGTGCGATCTCAGCTCACTGCAACCTCTGCCTCCTGGGTTCAGGCAATTCTCCTGCCTCAGCCTTCCGAGTAGCCAGGATTACAAGCACGCGCCACCATGCCCAGCTAATTTTTTGTATTTTTAGTAGAGACGGGGTTTCACCATGTTGACCAGGATGGTCTCGATCTCTTGACCTCATGATCCACCCATCTCGGCCTCCCAAAGTGCTGGGATTACAGGCTTGAGCCACCGCGCCCGGCTGATTGATTTGCATATGTTGAACCAGCCTTGTCTCCCAGGGATGAAGCCAACTTGATCGTGGTGGATAAGATTTTAGATGTGCTGCTGGATTCGATTTGCCAGTATTTTATTGAGAATTTTTGCATCAATATTCATCAGGAATATTGGCTTGAAATGTTTTTTGTTGTGTCTCTGCCAAGTTTTGATATCACGATGATGCTGGCCTCATAAAATGAGTTAGGAAGGAGTCCCTCTTTTTCTATTGTTTGGAATAGTTTCAGAAGGAATGGTACCAGCTCCTCTTTGCACCTCTGGCAGAATTCAGCTGTGAATCTGTCTGGTCCTGGGCTTTTTTTGGTAGGTAGGCCATTAATTACTGCCTCAATTTCAGAACTTCTTATATTCAGAAATTTGTCTTTCCGGTTTAGATTTGGGAGAATGTATGTGTCCAGAAATGTAACCGTTTCTCTAGATTTTCTAGTTTGTTTGAGTAGAGGTGTTTATAGTATTCTGTTGGTAGTTTGTATCTCTGTGGGATCAGTGGTAATCCCTTTTATCATTTTTTATTGTTATCTATTTGATTCTTCTCTCTTTTCTTCTTTATTATTCTGACTACCAATCTATCTATTTTGTTAATCTTTTCAAAAACCAGCTCCTGGATCCTTAATTTTGTTATTTACCCAGTAGTCATTCAGGAGCAGGTTGTTCAGTTTCCATGTAGTTGTGCAGTTTTGAGTGAGTTTCTTAATTCTGAGTTCTAATCTGACTACACTGTGGTCTGAGAAACTGTTTGTTATGATTTCCATTCTTTTGCATTTGCAGAGGAGTGTTTTACTTCCAATATGTGGGCAATTTTAGAATAAGTACAATGTGGTGCTGAGAAGAATGCATATTCAGTTGATTTGGGATGGAGAGTTCTATAGATGTTTATTAGGTCTGCTTGGCCCAGAACTGAGTTTAAGTCCTGAATATCCTTGTTAATGTTCTGTGTCATTGATCTAATAGTGACAGTGGGATGTTAAAGTCTCCCCCTATTATTGTGTGGGAGTCCAAGTCTCTTTTTAGGTCTCTAAGAACTTGTTTTATGAATCTGGGTGCTCCTGTATTGGATGCATACAGATTTAGGAGAGTTAGCTCTTCTCGTTGCATTGATACCTTTACCATTATGTAATGCCCTTGTCTTTTTTTTTTTTATCTTTGTTGATACAAAGTCTGTTTTACCAGAGACTAGGATTGCCACCTAGCTTTTTTTCCTTTCCATTTGCTTAGTAAATATTCCTCCATCCCTTTATTTTGAGCCTATTGTGTCTTTGCATGTGAGGTGGGTCTCTTGAATACAACACACCAATGGGTCTTGACTCTATGCAATTTGCCAGTCTGTATTTTAACTGGGGCATTTAGCCCATTTACATGTAAGGTTAATATTGTTATGTGTGTATCTAATCCTGTCATTATGATGCTAGCTGGTTATTTTGCCTGTTAGTTGATGCAGTTTCTTCATAGTGTCAATGGTCTTTACAATTTGGTATGTTTTTGCAGTGGCTGGTATCAGTTTTTCCTTTCCATATTTAGTCCTTCCCTCAGAAGCTCTTGTAAGGCAGGCCTGATGGTGACAAAATCTCTCAGAATTTGTCAGTAAAGGATTTTATTTCTCCTTTGCTTATAAATCTTAGTTTGGCTGAATATGAAAATGTGGGTTGAAAATTCTTTCTTTAAGAATGTTGAATATTGGCCCCCACTCCCTTCTGGCTTCTAGAGTTTCTGCAGAGAGATCTGATATTAGTCTGATGGGCTTCCTTTTGTGGGTAACCTGACCTTGTCTCTGGCTGCCCTTCATATTTTTTTCTTCATTTCAACCTTGGTGAATCTGAAAATCATGTGTTTGGGGTTGCTCTTCTCAAGTAGTATCTTTGTGGTGTTCTATTTCCTAAATGTGAATGTTGGCCAGTCTTGCTAGGTTGGGGAAGTTCTCTTAGATAATATCCTAAGAGAGTATTTTCCAACTTGGTTCCATTTTCCCTGTCACATTCAGGTACACCAATGAAATGTAGGTTTGGTCTTTTCACATAGTCCCATATTTCATGGAGGCTTTGTTCTTTTCTTTTCATTCTTTTTTCTCTAATCTTGTCTTCATGCTTTATTTCATTAAGTTGATCTTCAATCTCTGATATCCTTTCTTCCACTTCATTGATTTGGCTATTGATATATGTGTATGCTTCATGAAGTTTTCATGCTGTGTTTTTCAGCTCCATGAGCTTATTTATATTCTTTTCTAAACTGGTTATTCTAGTTAGCAATTCATCTAACCTTTTTTCAAGGTTCTTAGCTTTCTTGCATTGGGTTACAACATGCTCGTGTAGCTTGGAAGAATTTGTTATTACTCACCTTCTGAAGCTTCTGTCAACTTGTCAAACTCAGTCTCTGCCAGTTTTGTTCTTGTTGGGGAGTTGTGATTCTTTGGAGGAGAAGATGCCTTCTGGTTTTTGGAATTTTCAGCCTTTTTGCACTGGTTTTTCCTCATCTTCATGGATTTATCTACGTTTGGTCTTTGATATTGGTGACCTTCATATGCGGTTTCTGTGTAAACATCCTCTTTGTTGATGTTGATGCTATTCCTTTCTGTTTGTTAGTTTTCCTTCTAACAGTCAAGCCCCTCTGCTGCAGGTCTGCTGGAGCCTGCCAGAGGTCCACTCTGGATGACCCTGTTTGCCTGGGTATCACCAGCAGATGCTGCAGAACTGCAAAGATTGCTACTTGCTCCTTCCTCTGGAAGCTTTGTCCCAGAGGGGCACTCACCAGATGCCAGCTGGAGCTCTCCTGTATGAGGTGTCTGTTGACCTCCGCTGGAGGGTATCTCCCAGTCAGGAGGAACAGGGGGTAGGGACCCATTGAGAAGGCAGTCTCACCCTTAGCAGAGCTTGAGTGCTGTGCTAGGAGATCCATTGCTCTCTTCAGAGCTGGCAGGCAGGAACATTTAAGTCTGCTGAAACTGTGCCCACAGCCACCCCTTCCCCAGGTGCTCTGTCCCAGGAGGATAGGAGTTTTATCTATAAGCCCCTGACTGGGGTTGCTGCCTTTCTTTCAGAGATGCCCAGCCCAGAGAGAAGAAATCCAGAGAGGCAGTCTAGCTATAGGGGCTTTGTCACGCTGTGGTGGGCTCTGCCAAGTTTGAACTTCCCAGTGGTTTTGTTTAAACTGTGGGAGGAAAAATGCCTACACAAGCCTGAGTAATGGTGGATGCCCCTCCCTGCAAACTCGAGTGTCCCAGGTTGACTTCAGACTGCTGTGCTGGCAGTGAGAATTTCAAGCCAGTGGATCTTAGCTTGCTGGGCTCTGTTGGGATGGGATCTGCTGAGCTAGGCCACTTGGCTCCCTAGTTTCAGCCCTCTTTCCAGGGGAGTCAATAGTTCTGTCTTGCTGGCATTCCAGGCGCCACTGGGGTAAGAAAAAAATCTTCTGCAGCTAGCTCAGTGTCTGCCCAAATGGCTGCCCAGTTTTGTGCCTGAAATCCTGGGCCCTGGTGGTGTAGGCACCTGAGGGAATCTCCTGGTCTGCGGGTTACAAAGACCATGGGAAAAGCGTAGTATCTGGGCCACAGTGCACCATTTCTTGTGGCATAGTCCCTCACGGCTTCCCTTGACTAAGGAAGGGAGTTCACCAACCCCTTGTGCTTCCCAGGTGAGGCAACATCCTACCCTGTTTCAGCAAACCTTCTGTGGGCTGCACTCACTGTCTAACCAGTCCCAATAAGATGAGAAAGGTACCTCAGTTGAAAATGCAGAAATCAACCACCTTCTGAATTGATCTTGCTGGGAGCTGCAGACAAGAGCTGTTCCCATTCAGCCATCTTGCCAGTCACAACTTCCCAAGTTTTGAAAGATAAAAGTAGTAAGTGAAATTGCAAAGCTCACATCTAGGATACTAGAAAAAAATAGCCATTATGTAATGGCTACATTTTTATTAATTTTTTTTGTTTCTCAAGGCACATTATTTTTATTTTCTTTTTTTTCTTTTCCTCCCAACCCCTCCCCACCTCCAAGGCACATTATTATTATTTTGTGTGTGTGTGTGTGTGTGTGTGTGTGTATAAAATTGCATTTTAAGTTCTGCAGTACATGTGAAGAACATGCTGGATTGTTGCATAGGTACACACATGGCAATGTGGTTTGCTGCCTCCATCCCCTTCACCTATATCTGGCATTTCTCCCCATGTTATCTGTCCCCAACTCCCTACCCCCCACTGTCCCTTCCCTAGTCCCCCCCACATACCTCAGTGTGTGATGCTCTGAGCCTCCCTGTGTCCATATGTTCTCATTGTTCAACACCCACCTATGAGTGAGAACATGTGGTGTTTGATTTTCTGTTCTTGTGTCAGTTTGCTGAGAATGGTTTCCAGGTTTACCCATGTCCCTACAAAGGACATGAACTCATCGTTTTTTTATGGCTGCATAGTATTCCATGGTGTATATGTACCACGTTTTCCCTGTCCAGTCTATCATCAATGGGCATTTGGGTAGGTTCCAATTCTTTGCTATGTAAACAGTGCTACAATGAACATACGTGTGCATTTGTCTTTATAACAGAATGATTTAGAATCCTTTGGGTATATACCCAGTAATGGGATTGCTGGGTCAAATGGAATTTCTATTTCTAGGTCCTTGAGGAATTGCCACACTGTCATCTACAATGGTTAAACCAATTTAGACTCCCATCAACAGTGTAAATGTGTTCCTATTTCTCCACATCCTCTCCAGCATCTGTTGTCTCCAGATTTTTTGATGATTGCCATTCTAACTGGCATGAGATGGCATCTCAATGTAGTTTTGATTTTCATTTCTCTAATGACCAGTGATGATGAGCATTTTTTCAGGTTTGCTGGCCTCATATATGTCTTCTTTTGAATAGTGTCTGTTCATATCCTTCACCCAGTTTTGAATGGGTTTGTTTGTTTCTTGTAAATCTGTTTTAGTTCTTTGTAGATTCTGAATAGAATTCCTCTGTCAGATAAGTAGATTGCAAAAACTTTTTCCCATTCTGTTGGTTGCTGGTTCACACTAATGATTGTTTCTTTTGCCATGCAGAAGCTCTGGAATTTAATTAGATCCCATTTGTCTATTTTGGCTTTTGTTGCCAATGCTTTTAGTGTTTTATTCATGAAGTCCTTGCCTATACCTATGTCCTGAATGGTTTTGCCTAGGTTTTCTTCTAGGGTTTTTATGCTGTTAGGTCTTATGTTTAAGTCTTTCATCCATCTGGAGTTAACTTTAGTGTAAGGTGTCAGGAAGGGGTCCAGTTTCTGGTTTCTGCACATGGCTAGCCAGTTTTCCCAACACCATTTATTAAACAGGGAATCCTTTCCCCATTGCTTTTGTCAGGTTTATCAAAGATTGTATGGTTGTAGATATGTTGTGTTGCCTCTGATGCCTCTGTTCTGTTCCATTGGTCTATATCTCTGTTTTGGTACCAGTACCATGCTCTTTTGATTACTGTAGCCTTGTAGTATAGTTTGAAGTCAGGTAGCGTGATAACTCCAGCTTTGTTCTTTTTGCTTAGAATTGACTTGCCTATGTAGGCTCTCTTTTGGTTCCATATGAAGTTAAAGGTGGTTTTTTCCAGTTCTGTGAAGGTCATTGGTAGCTGGATGGGGTAGCATTGAATCTATAAATTACTTTGGGCAGTGTGGCGATTTTCACAATATTGATTCTTCCTAACCATGAGCATGTAATGTTTCTCCATCTGTTTGTGTTCTCTCTTATTTCATTGAGCAATGGTTTGCAGTTCTCCTTGAAGAGGTCCTTTACATCCTTTGTTAGTTGTATTCCTAGGTATTTTATTCTCCTTGTAGCAGTTGTGAATGACAGTTCATTCTTGATTTGGCTCTCTTTAAGCCTGTTATTGGTATATAGAAATGCTTGTGATTTTTTCACATTGATTTTATATACTGACTTTGCTGAAGTTGCTTATCAATTTCAGGAGATTTTGGGCTGAGATGATGGGGGTCTTCTAAACATACAATCATGTCATCTGCAAATGGAGACAATTTGACTTCCTCCTTTCCTAACTAAATACCCTTTATTTCTTTTTCTTGCCTGATTGCTCTGGCTAGAATTTCCAATACTATATTGAATAGGAGTGGTGAGAGAGGGCACCCTTGTCTAGTGCCAGATTTCAAAGGGAATGCTTCCAGTTTTTGCCCATTCAGTATGATATTGGCTGTGGGTTTGTTGTAAATAGCTTTTATTATTTTGAGATATGTTCCATCAATACCTAGTTTATTGTGAATTTTTAGCATAAAGCACTGTTGAATTTTGTCGAAGGCCTTCTCTGCATCTATTGAGATAATCATGTGGTTTTTGCCTTTGGTTCTGTTTATCTGGTGAATTACACTTATAGACTTGCGTATGTTGAACCAGTCTTGCATCCCTGGGATGAAGCCTACTTGACCGTAATGGATAAAGTTTTTTGATGTGTTGTTGCAATCAGTTTGTCAGTATTGTGCTGAAGATTTTTGCATCTATGTTCATCATGGATATTGGCCTGATGTTTTCTTTTCTTGTTGAGTCTCTGCCAGGTTTTGGTATCAGGATGATGTTGGCCTCATAAATGATTTGGGAAGGATTCCCTCTTTTTGGATTGTTTGGAACAGTTTCAGAAAGAGTAGTACCAGCTCATCTTTGTATGTCTGGTAGAATTCGGCTGTGAACTCCTCTGTACCTGGGCTTTTTTTTGATTAGTAGGCTTTTAATTTCTCCCTCAACTTCAGCCCTTGTAATTGGTCTATTTAGGATTTAGACTTCTTCCTGGTTTAGGCTTGGGAGGGTGCAAGTGTCTAAGAATTTATCCATTTCTTCTAGGTTTACTTGCTTATGTTCATAGAGTTGTTTGTAGTAATCTCTGATGGTGGTTTGTATTTCTGTGGAATCTGTGGTGATATCCCCTTTATCATTTTTTATTGCATCTATTTGGTTATTCTCTCTTTTTTATTACTCTGGCTAGTGGTCTATTTTGTTGATCTTTTCAAAAAAACAAGCTCCTGGATTTATTGATGTTTTGAAGGGGGTTTTGTGTCTCCATCTTTTTCAGTTCTGCTCTGATCTCAGTTATTTCTTGTCTTCTGCTAGCTTTTGAGTTGTTTTGATCATGCTCCTCTAGCTCTTTCAATTGTGACAATAGGGTGTCAATTTTAGATCTTTCCTTGCTTCTCATGTGGGCACTTATTGCTATAAATTGTCCTCTAGACACTGATTTAAATGTGTCCCAGAGATTCTGATATGTTGTGTCTTTGTTCTCATTGGTTTCAAAGAACATCTTTATTTCTGCCCTCATTTCATTATTTAGTCAACATTCAAGTGCCAGTTGTTCAGTTTCCATGAAGCTGTGCGGTTCTGAGTTAGTTTCTGAATTCCGAGTTCTAACTTGATTGCACTGTGGTCTGAGAGACTGTTTGTTATAATTTCTGTTCTTTTGCATTTGCTGAGGAGTTATTTACTTCCAATTATGTGGTCAATTTTCGAGTAGGTGTGATTTGGTGCTGAGAAGATGTGTATTCTGTCGATTTGGTGTGGAGAGTTCTGTACATGTCTATTAGGTTAGCTTGGTCCAAGTCTGAGTCCAAGTCCTAGATATCCTTGGTAATTTTCTGTCTTGTTGATCTGTCTAATATTGATGGTGGAGTGTTAAAGTCTCCCACTATTATTGTGTGGGAGTCTTAGTCTCTTCGTAGATCATTTAGAACTTGTTTTATGTAACTGGGTGCTCCTGTATTGGGTGCGTATATATTTAGGATCATTAGCTCTTCTTGTTGCATTGATCCTTTTACAATTATGTAATGCCCTTCATTGTCTCTTTTGATCTTTGTTGGTTTAAAATTTATTTTATCAAAGACTAGGATTCCAACTCATGCTTTATTTTGCTATTTCTTTGGTAAATCTTCCTCCATCCCTTTATTTTGAGCCTATGCGTTTCCTTGCATGTGAGATGGGTTTTGACTTTTTATCCAATTTGACAGTCTGTGTCTTTCGATTGGGGCATTTAGCCCATTTATATTTAATGTTGACATTGTTATGTATGAATTTGACCCTGCCACTTTGATGCTAGCTGGTAGTTTTGCCTATTAGTTGACACAGTTTCTTCATTGTGTTGATGCTCTTTACTATTTGGTACATTTTTGGAGTAGCTGGTACTGATTTTTCCTTTCTATGTTTAGTGCTTATTTCAGGAGCTCTTGTAAAGCAGGCCTGGTGGTGATAAAATCTCTGAGCAACTGCTTGTTTGTAAAGGATTTTATTTCTCCTTCGCTTATGAAGAAGACTGGATATGAAATTCTAGGTTGAAAGTTCTTTTCTTTAATGATGTTGAATATTGGCCCCCACTCTTTTCTGGCTTGTAGGGTTTATGCTAAGAGATCCACAGTTAAGTCTGATGGGCTTCCCTTTGTGGGTAACCAAACCTTTCTCTCTGGCTGCCCTTGGCATCTTTTCCTTCATTTCAACTCTGGTCAATCTGACTATTACATGCCTTGGGGTTGCTCTTGTTGAGGAATAACTTTGTGGTGTTCTGTATTTCCTGGACTTGAATATTGGCCTGCCTTGCTAGGTTTGCAAAGTTCTCCTGGATAACCTGAAGAGTGTTTGCCAGCTTGGATTCATTCTCTCTCTCACATTCAAGTACACCTATCAAACACAGATTAGGTCTTTCCACATAATCTCATATTTCTTGGAGGCTTTGTTCATTTCTTTTTACCCTTTCTTCTCTAATCTTGCCTTTCCATTTTATTTCATTGAGTTGATCTTCAATCTCTGATATCCTTTCTTCTGCTTGGTCAATTTGGCTACTGAAACTTGTGTATGCTTCACAAAGTTCTCATGTTGTGTTTTTCAGCTCCATCAATTCATTTATATTCCTCTCTAAGCTGTTTATTCTTGTTATCATTTCATCAAACCTTTTTCAAGTCTTAGTTTCTTTGCATTCAGTTAGAACATACTCTTTTGGCTCAGAGAACTGTGTTATTAGCCACCTTTTGAAGCCTCTTTCTGTCAATTCATCTGACTCATTCTCCATCCAGCCTTGTTCCCTTGCTGGTGAGGAGTTGGGATACTTTGGAAGAGGAGAGGCATTCTGGTTTTGAGTGTTTTCATCCTTTTTGTGCTGGTTTCTTCCCATCTTTGTGGATTTATCTACCTATGGTCTTTGTAATTGGTGACTTTCAGATGGGGTCTCTGAGTGGACATCCTTTTTGTTGATGATGAAGTTATTTCTTTCTGTTTCTTCATTTTCCTTCTAACAGGCCCCTCTGCTGTAGGACTCCTGGAGGTCCACTCCAGAGCCTACATGCCTGGGGATCACCTGCAGTGGCTGCAGAATAGTAAGGGTTGCTGCCAGTTTCTTTTTCTGTTATCTTTGTCCCAGAAGGATACCCACCAGATGTCAGCCTGAGCTCTCCTTTATGAGGTATCTCTTTGGATATATGGGACACTGGGGAGCTGTCTGAGGAGACAGTCTTTCCCTTATAGGAGCTCAAGTGCTGAGCTGTGAGCTCCATTGTTTTGTTCAGAGCTGCTGGGCAGGTATGTTTCTAAGTCTGCTGCAGTGGAACTCATAACTGCCTTTTTTTCCCAGGTGCTCTGTCCCAGGAAGGTGGGGCTTTATTTATAAGTTCCTGTCGTGCTGCTGCCTTTTTTCAGAGATGTCCTACCCAGCGATGAGGTAGCCTAGTCACAGTCTGCCAGCAGAGGCGTTGCTGAGCTGCCATGGGCTCTGCCCAGCTACTGTGTGAACTTCCTTGCAGTTTTGTTTATAGGGGTATAGTTAGAACTGCCTCAGTAATGGTAATCTCCCTCAGTAATGGTCTGCCTCAGTAATGGCAGAGTGTCTCTGTAATGGTAGACTGCCTCAGTAATGGCAGACTGCCTTAGTAGTGGTAGACTATCTCGGTAATAGTGGATGATCTTCCCCCCACAGAGCTGGACTGTCCTGGGACCAGCTGTGCTTGCTCTGAAACTCTCAGTCCAGAGCATTTCAGATTGCTGGTCTTTGTGGGGGTCGGACCAGCAAAGCCAGTTCATCTGGCTCCCTGTTTCGGCCCCCTTTTATTCAGTTGAATGAGTAACTCTGTCTCCCAGGTGTTCCAGTCACCTGTTGTAACAGCACCCAGATTTGTGTGAGTTTTTGTGCAGAGACCGACTGCACCAGCTGTGCCACACTGGAGACTGATTGCGCATTTCCACCCGGGAATCTCCTGGTCTGTGGGCAGTAAAAATTTATTTGGAAATGCAGTGATCACTCACCCTCAGCATTTTCACTGGGAACTGCAATCCAGAGCTGTTCCTATTCGGCCATCATGGATCCTGCCTCCTGGCTGCATTTTTAAAAGCCTGGTTCTGTTTAAAGAATTACTTTAGTGACAATGAAAGACATATGTTTTCACGTAATTTGCCTGGTTATACTTGCAGAGTACTCCATAAAGATAATCTTTGGAAAAAATTTTAAAATGAACAAAGTTTTGTACAACCTATGGCTTTTACTTATTATCAATATGTAAAAGCACATTAAAAATATCCATTTTTACTCTACCTTTTCTGTCTTCCTATTTCCATATGCTTTAAGTGGGAAAAAAAAAAGGCAAGGCAACAAAATAAATTCCATCCACTATACTGAAGGCTGACATTTCAATGTCTTATTTGTAAACAGTCAGTAGTAAAAATCATTATCAAAAGAAGAAAAATAACTGTCACTTAAGTACCTCCTTAGTTCATAAATGTTTTCCGACAAAGAAGAAGTAAATGTACAGTATATATGACTACAGAAGTGAGTTATTTTTTTCTTTTCATAAACTTTTTTGCTTCTTTCAAAAGCTCTTCCACATCTTCCTTCTCTTCATCTTCTCTTCCTGGTTCCCAGTCAGAATCTTCATCTGTTGGCTCATAGTCTTCTTCCTCATCATCTAGAAAGCTGTCATTGAGGTCATACTCATTGGGTTGCTCAACATTATCATTATCTTCATCTAAAACATTTCTCACTGAAAAACAGAAGACTGTACACAACACAGCAATCACTACTCAACTTGGGATGATAGACATTTAACTATAAAATGTTTTCTTGCATCCAGAGAATTAATTTTACTAATGTATAGCTTACCACTACAAATTTCTGAAGGGCACCAAAATGATGCATTATTTATTATTCTAACTTTACCTACCATGAGGCTCCTGAAACTAAAATGGCCCATGAGATTAATAACAATGTTTTTTTAATACCATAATCATATTCACAACATCCCATCTTCCCATGTGGCCCCTCATTGGAAGAGGAAACAGCCTTAGGATGATAATGACCCCTCTACAGACAGAATGAGGAAAATAAATTGGGGACACTATCGACATTATTAATGAGCCAAAGCAATATAGCTTATCTAAATCCAGCCCTAGGTCTGGACATTTTAGTTATAGAAGCCAATTATCATTTAGGCCAGTTTGAGATTTTGTTTTCAGGCACTTGCAAACAAAAGAATCCTAAGAGATATAAGGGCAAATATATATTGTGGACAATGGGGAAAGCATTTACTATATAAAAGGTTCACAGTTGTGTGTTTTTTTAATATAAGAAAAATTATTAAAATCAGCAATTCAACAAATTCACAGCAGAGATTTAAAAAAAATTTTTTCATAAGAACTGGAAACTGTATCTATGTTTAATGGGAGAATCATTTAAAGTTTTCATTTTGAGTATCCTGAAGTAAAATTACTTACCTGGAAGCATACTATGTCTGTATTCTATCTTGTGCTGGGGATTCTTCCTGAAAGAAGAATGCAAAAATAAGAGCTAGTCTTCCAATTACTAAAAATTGATGACTGTTTACCCTAAACTACAATACTGACTAATTTACAAATAAACTTAGGACCCAATAGGCCTCTTCTGAAAAAGCATTTTTTTGTTTAATTACAATATTTCCTTTGTGCCTATGCCATGCCAAGTGTATTTCTAGATGCAAAGATAGAGTGATGAACAAGACAAAGTTCTTACCTCAAGAACTTACACTCTAGAAAGATGGAAAAGACAAAATATGCATTTCCAAAATATATACTTTTAAACTGATGTATCACACATATAAAAATATAAAATAGAATCCAAAATTCATGACACAAATATCAAATATGTATATAAGTATGTGTGTGTATACAGTATTTAAAAATTCTAAGGCTCTCCTTGAATCTCAAGAAAACAGTATTCTCTCAAAAGAACACCAATCATTTGTTATGAAAAAACACAAAAGTTAATTTTGTTGAGAAATTCAGATAACATATTCTGAAGTCAAACAGGTATTAGTGTTTAAAGATCTATTTTTAATTATATGTACTTATGATACCTTCAGTTATTTTGTTAAACAAATGCTTCGGCACCCTATATGTAAAAGACATTCTCCAAATGTCCCAGCAGTAAAATCTAAGTCAACAGTTCATCATGACCGAACTGACTGATATCCCTCCCTCAGGGAACTGACAATGCAGGGCTGGGGGGTACACTAACAATAGATATGTGCTGAGGTGACAACTTTCAAATATGCCTGTGTCAGAAGTGATTATTTTTACATAACAAATATTCACTTGTTCATTCAGCAAATATTGGCTGAATATTTCACTATATTCTGGCTCTAAACAGGCACTGCGGATAAAATATTTAACCAGATACACATTCTTGCCCCTAAAGAGACAGTCTTGGGGCAGGAGCAAGACACACATTAAATAAGCATTTTCTTCATTGAAAAATAAGAATATCTTCTGTGAAGATAGGAAATACTCATTATAACATATCTTTTAGGACACAGAAACTAAGTCAAGCCTTAAATCTTCTCTTTCTCAGGCTAAATAACATTTGTTCTTTTTTTTTTTTTTCTTTTCAATAGGGCAAATAAAGCAATTTTTTAAAAAATTACATAACTTAGGTAAAATATCACTTTAACTTTTTCTGTAAGTCCTCCCATTCAACTTTATAATTCCACATCTACTGCAACAGAGAAAAATGGCCAGTCTCAGGAAGTGGCTCTCGAGCTCCGAACCTAGTCTCTGAGTCATTGAATGTATACATGTACTAGGAATGATCTCAGAGTAGCTACTCCACCTCCTCCAGGTGACAGATGAGCAATGTGAGCCTAAGGAGATGAAGTTCATGCCCAGGGTTGTGCTTTCCAACTTGGGTAATGATCATATTAAGGCAGAGGTCCAGGCAAAATTATCAACTAAATTCTTAAAATATCTCTGCAATAATCAGGGGATTAAATGTTCCACTTATAAATTCCTTTATGAGTCTATTGTAAAAATAAAGTATCCAACTGCTCTTTTTTTCATCATTTAAAAAAATATACACTGTTTTAAAAATATTTTATAATAAAAATTATATTTTAAAAATATTGTATATTTTTCTCTGTGCCTTTGACACTATTGTGATATTAAAAACAAAGGAAAATAAATACTTTCTAATCACATAGAACCATCTTCTTGAAAAATAATTGTTTTCTTGTTTCCAGCATTGCCTACTATCTTATATACTTCCTCCCAATACTGACCTATCTATCTATCCATCCATCCATCCATCTATCTTAGAGACAGGTCTCACTCTATTACTCAGGCTAGAGTGCAGGGCACAATTATAGCTCACTGCAGCCTCAAACTCTTGAGCTCAGGTGATCCTCCCACCTCAGCCTCTTGAGTACAGCTAGGACTGCAGGTTTGAGTCACTGAGCCCATCCTAATTTGCTGTATCTCCATCATAATTTGTTGGGCAATAGGAAGTAATTATAAATACATAAATTTAAATTACTTGACAAAACCAAGAAAAATAGTGTTACTGCTTTTAAAAGTTGTGGTAATCATGAAATCTATTTTCCAAGATAGGTTTTAACTAGTGTTACTTTCAAGAGTTTCAACTGATAACCCTGGAATCTGTAATGCTATCTGGCAATTTTTTATAATGAGGGAAATTTGCTCTGTGTTGTCCAATATCGAGTCACTAACTGTATGTGACTGTTAAGGCCTTGAAATATGGGTAATAAAGCTGAGGAACAGAATTCCAAATTTTATTTACTCAATTCAGATTTAAATGTAAACAGCCACATGTAGCTAGTGGCTATCATACTGGACAACCGTTTATTTCAAAAATCAAGAAAAGGGAGATCCTTTCTCCCCAGCCAAGATTAATTACAATTAATCATCTCAAAACCAACAAACAAACATCCTCTTTCTTATGAAGTAACTCTCAAACATGGTAAACATTTTATAGGTAGAAATGGCATTACTGAAAATATAAGGTCAGTGACTACAGTCAGAAAGACATTAGAATCCTAACTCAGCCACCTCCCTGTATGTTGTCTAAGCTTCAGTTTTCCCATTTGTAATAGGGGGATAACAACAGAACGCATACTCACATGAAGCTGTTTTGAGGATTCATGAGATAATGCACAATAAGTCTTTAATCTAAAGGCTCAGCAGGTGGTAAATAAATAACGTTAGCCTTTGATCCATTCATTATTAGTTTAAGAAACAGTCACAGAATACTTATTACATGTCAGGCCTTGTGTCAGGTGTGACACTCATACCTAATCTCTCTTCTTTTCCTACAATGTGAGCATTAAACACAGTGCAAAAGTGTAACTGCACAGTTAATTAAGGTTCTAATTCATCAGCTTTGAAAAGTGGAAAAAAGATTCTATATGAGATTCTGTGTTTAGCATAATTAACCCAAATTTGACCTTTTGATGAAAAAGAAATTCAAACTTAAAACAAAACAAAACTAAACAAAAACTGGACAGTTTAGCTGTGATGAAGACAGTTGCTAATGAACAAAGCTATGGTGATGATTTGTGGGAAAATCTTTCCTACTGACCATGCTAGTGCAGGTCACTGACTTAAGTTCAGTCTTTATTAAAGTATAATTAATGCTGAGCATCAGGAACAGAGAAAGATAAAAATGGGGAACACTAATACCAAAGATATTCTTTATCTTTACTTTAGAAAAAAATTACTGGCTGGGCATGGTGGCTTGTGCCTGTAATCCCAGCACTTTGGGAAGCCAAGGTGGGTGGATTATTTGAGGTCAGGAGTTCAAGACCAGCCTAACCAACATGGTGAAACCCCATCTCTACTAAAAATACAAAACAGTTAGCCAGGCGTGGTGGCGTATGCCTGTAATCCCAGCTACTCAGGAGGCTGAGGCAGGAGATTCATTTGAACTCAGGAAGAGGAGGTTGCAGTGAGCCGAGATCACGCCACTGCACTCCAACCTGGGTGACAGAGCGAGACTCCATCTCAAAAAAACAAAAAAAAAAGGTTACTAGTCATTTGGAATTCTTTTCAGAAACATTTTATTTTGAAAAATTTTTACACCTACTTTAAAAAGCAGGTAAGACTAGTACACTGAAATTCCATATAACTTCATCAAAATTTTTCAAGTGTTAACATTCTACATTGGTATCTTATTGTTATTATCTATCTATAATTATTTCAGATTAAGGCTTTTTCTCCTTCTTCTAATATATGTATGCTTCAGGTACCAAGCAGTCCTCTTTTCCTGCTTTGCCCTTAAGAGTTAAGTAGGATTATTGAAAAGTTAAATACGGCCTTAATTGTTTGCTACTAGAGCCTCCTTCAACACTGCTTTAGAAATGCTCAATTAACTAAATGTCAGGCTTTTAAAAAAAAAGTACAGTAATGAAACCTAGGGAGTTAGAGACTCAAGTATGGTTTAAGCACCAAATACTGATTGAAAGACTGCTGACATCAGTTGTCAGGCTAGAAAAATTAAAAAGGAGAGCAACTTTTTAAAAAGAGAAAGTAAAGACAGGGTATCGAAAAGTGGGGGAGTGGGGTTCAACCTTAAAGTTTCAGAAGATAGTTCCTCATTCTCTATTATCTTGGAACACATTCACAGTTGCACTCACATGCACCATCTACATGCTCCAACCTCCTACTTAGGAAACAGCAAGCCATTTCAGAATAAATGAACAAATAACTATGAAAGAAGTGTTACATTTAATTATTCCAAAAAGGAAGAGCAGAAAATGTAATGTGAAATTTTATATTTAAAAATGGTAAAAAAAAAATTCAGACCCACAAACAGGTTTTCATCTGCCTTAGAAGGTAAAAGTTGTTTCTTTGAGGATCTTCCATCCTTTCCTAGAACTTGCTCTTTTCATAAAGACAGGTAAAAGACTGTAATGCAGAACAGAAGAAACTGAGGTGGTGTTTATCAATTGGACACTGACCTTCCAACCTAAAGCAAAAGAATTATTATCAATAAAATTTTGCTAGATATTTCACTGAAAATGAAGGAAAAGAAT
The DNA here is from genome assembly GCF_049354715.1 of Callithrix jacchus. Classification (NCBI taxonomy): domain Eukaryota; kingdom Metazoa; phylum Chordata; class Mammalia; order Primates; family Cebidae; genus Callithrix; species Callithrix jacchus. The sequence goes on from NC_133515.1 coordinate 45,360,769, forward strand.
ATCTATGATAGGCCCAAAAGTTTCCTGCTGGGGTATATATTCTCTTTGATGATAAACAGAACTCACAGAATAGATGGACTTTAACAAGAGAATGAGCCCAAACAGAGAAGATAGTTTATCACATGCAAAAGCACACACTCAAAAACAAATTTTAGATATGTTTGGTTCACATAAAAATTTAAATGCTAAATTGAGTCTTCTGAATGCTAAATTCTTAAATTATCTTTTCCTTCAAGGTCCTTCATGATCTCAGTGTCACTCTTTATTAGCAGCTCAATCTTTTGTTTCCACTCTTAGGGGGTACATCGTGATTTTTCCCCATCGATAGAAATTTGTTCATAGCTTTTTTACGAAGTACATTCTTCTAACTCTGTACTACTACCTAAGTTAAAATCATATCTCTCTCATGAAAGTAGCTTTGATAATACTGGAAAATAGCTCCAGAATGCATTGTCTATATTTACCACTTGGTACCTACCACGTCCTTTCTTGTCCTGTCATCTAAATTTTCAGCACACACACAAACATAGACTTGCACATATATGCATTATCTCGATCGTCTGTCAAATAAGTGGCTGGAGAGCATGAGCTCTCCATAGAACCTACAAAATATTTATAACTTTGTCATAACAGAAAAATTAATAAACTACTGTTCCTTACAGTATTATCTACACTTTTTGTTATTTATGCAACTGCATCATTAAAACCAGAATATTATTTTTGAAAATACATATTTTAAAATGTAACTTCATAGAACCTACAAAAGCGCCTCTCTCCAGCTGGTTTTCAATTACATTTTTCATAGATCATCTACTAGAATATAATCGACCTTTTTTCTTCAAGAATGTATTTTTTTAAGTTAAGCTTACACATGAGTTTTCAAAATGAGTTTTGTATCCTTTGACCAATACCTCTCCAACCCACGCCCCCTCCCAGCCTTTAGTAACTACCATTCTACTCTCTGCTTCTATGAGTAGGAAGTTCTTAGATTCCACATGTAAGTGATACCATGTGGTATTTGCTTTTCTGTACCTGGCATCTTTCATTTAACATAATGTTCTCTAGGTTCATCTACCTTGTCACAAACAATATCATTTCCTTCTTTTTTAAGGCTGAATTGTATTCCATTGTGTATATATATACATTTTCTTTATCCCTTTATCCACTGATGGACACTTACATGGATTCCATCATTTGCAACACAAAGTAGAAGTTTAAAATTCTCATTGGTTAAAGTACAAAAAAGAGTATCTAATAGTTTCTGGACTAAAACTTTCTTGAGTTAATGCTAACACTTCTAATTTTTTATTTTTAATAAAACCAAATCTATAGATTCTAATGATTTTCAGAAATCTACCCTTTGAAAAACAGTTTTTCTGTGGGATATATTCCAGAGAATGGCTATTCTCATTAGGTCGAAGAGACTGTCAATGTGCTGAAATTGCTCTGCACTCACACTTACAAAGTTAATAATCAAAGTATTCATTGAATCTTGTTACACAAACCCAAGACTAAAATATGTCAGAATTTCCTGCCATTAACAATGCATATCACTTCCTTGGGAAACAATAAAAATCTGACACTCATATTAATCAGATTCTATTGTAATCAGGTTCCTGAGATACAGACTGCTCAGCACTGTAATACACTTAGCTCTAGTCAATCAATCACTCAGGTCAACCAGAAACACTTAAGACATAAGATGCCACAGTGCCTTGGGCCTGTTCTCATCTGGCAATTTAAACTTTGGATCACTAGCATTATGTTGTGGAAGGAGCTCAGATTTTAGGATCAGAAGAGCTGAGCCTAAATTCAAACTACACTTTTTATTGGTTGTACAAGTTAGGGCAACTCCTTTGAACCAACTCTCTTTCTTCATCTGAAAAGGAGGGATAACACTGTCTACCTCATATAAGATTGTTTCAAGGGTTAGATAAAGCAGTGTGTATAAAAATAGGTAGGCTAGGCTGGGCGCGGTGGCTCAAGCCTGTAATCCCAGCACTTTGGGAGGCCGAGGCAGGTGGATCACGAGGTCAAGAGATCGAGACCATCCTGGTCAACATGGTGAAACCCCATCTCCACTAAAAAGACAAAAATATTAGCTGGGCATGGTGGCGCATGCCTGTAATCCCAGCTACTCAGGAGGCTGAGGCAGGAGAATTGCCTGAACCCAGGAGGCGGAGGTTGCGGTGAGCCGAGATCGTGCCATTGCACTCCAGCCTGGCTAACAAGAGTGAAACTCCGTCTCAAAAAAAAAAGTAGGCTATTAAGCATTTTACAGATATCAGTTATTCAGATAGACATAAAAATCAATTTTACTTTAAGATATTCAACAATGGCTAGACATCCTACATGCTAGTAAAAGTCACTGTTCAAATTAAATAGCTGAATTTTTCCTTCAATAATAAAATTCCCTACTGAATATTTTTCCGTGTCATATCTCACACCTTTATATAAGATTTTCTAACATCTGACTATGCATATTCCATTTTCAGAAATCAGTTATTTCATAATAAGGAAAAACATCTTTTGCATGTAACCCTAAGTCACAGCTAAATGGCAACTCTGTACAACTCTTTGGGAAAATGTGAGCATTTGAAATAACTTTCAAGGGCAATGCCAAATTCCACCAGATCTTTTTCCTAAGAATGAAGGGGATTACTTAATCAGAGCTCATTCATAAAAGATTTAAATGCCTTTTTCTCAAATGGCATTTTCTGTAACTCAGCTGGTCTCAAAATCCTTTTTGTTTTTTTCACTGTTGTTAATTATTAACAGTTTGAGATCTAAATATAAAGCTATACGACCATATCACATCAGATTTTTGTGAGCTGTTACATTTTAAAATATGTATTTTCAAAAATAATATTCTGGTTTTAATGATGCAGTTGCATAAATAACAAAAAGTGTAGATAATACTGTAAGGAACAGTAGTTTATTAATTTTTCTGTTATGACAAAGTTATAAATATTTGTAATTATAATAAACCATGGAAAATTTGACCTTTTCTAATATTTCCTACAATGTTCAAATAGAAATAAATAAAATGGTTCTATTACTATCCATTTCACTCAAACTGTCTATCAATAAAAATTCACTGAATATCTATTATATGCCAAGCACTGTTCTAGGTTCCAGAGACTCAGTCAGCAGTAAACAAGCAGACAGCATCTGCTTTCATGAGGTTTATAAGATGGGGGATAAGACAGGGAAACAAATATATATTTATAATTTCAGGAAGTGACTGTTAGGAAGAAAAATAAAGCAAGGGATATAGTGACTGAACGTATTTAGGTAGAGAGGTCAGAGAAGGGCATTTCCAAGGAAGTATATCACATACATACCTAAAGGAAGAATACTCTAGGAAGAGGAAACAGCAAATGTCTTTACATTTGCTAAGGCACCTAACAAGCTAGGGTGTTGGGTTAAAAAAAAAAATCATAATGAAAATTGATATACTTTAAGGGGAATGAGAAAAAAGGAAAATAGTAGAAAATGAAGTCAAAGAACTTGTAAGCCTTGATAAAGTTTATTTTAGGAAGCCACTGGAAAGTTATGAGTAAGAAGATAACATGAAATGACTTATATTTAAAGAAGTGCTCTGGTTGCTAAAACAGAGATATTGGGAAACTACTACAGTATTCCAGACAAGAGAGGATGGTAGCTATGACTGAGGTGGTAGAGGGCAAAGGTAGAGGGCAAGTGATCAGGTTCCTAATATATTTTAAAGGTTGAAATGGCAAGAAATATTGATAGACTGAATGAGTGATATGAAGGAAAGAGAAGAATCAAAGGTAGTTCCTGCTAGTGTGCCTGAATACTAAGCAAATGGTGGAGTCATTCATTTACAGCGGTAAAGAACACTTGAGAAAGAGTTGTTTTCATGATAAAAATCAAGAGTTCTGACTTAGAGGTGGTAAGTTTGAGCTACCTATTATACAGTCAAGTGGAGGCATTTAAACATATGAATCTGGAACCATTAAATTGAATTAGCTCACCTAAGAAATAAAAACAGAAAAGAAAGAGATCTGACAACCGAGCCCTGTGGCTCTATAATATTTACAAACAGGAAAGAAGAGACAGCAAAGGCGGTTAAGGAAGGGTAGCCAGGCATATAACTGAGCTGACTTTATAAATATGAAGATACAGCTCTCTGCTCTAGATTTCTCCATAGTGAATCAAGATCCCTAGAGCAATCCAACTCAGTGCTTTTTATGTTTTCACAAGAAACTGAAACCCAGGAAAAACAACTAGCTGATGCAAAGTCATGCTACAGAATTAGCATAACCATAACTAGAACCTAAGTCTGCTAATTTAAAAACACTTTATTATTTCATCGTAAAGAAGTACCTAAAGATTAACTAGACAGTGGTAACAATAACAGAATAATAGTTTTTAGTTTTATTTACTTCCAAAGATTTGCTAACTTAACACCATGGTTTTAAATGAACCTAAAAAACTGTTTGAAAACCAAACACCATATGTTCTCACAAGTGGGAGCTGAACAATGAGAACACATGGACACATTGGGGGGAACAACAAACACTGGGTCTTGTCGGTGGGGCTGGTAGGGGTACAGACAGAGGGAGAGCATCAGGAGGAAGAGCTAATGGATGCTGGGCTTAATACCTAGGTGATGGGTTAATCTGTATAGCAAACCATCATGGCAAATGTTTACCTATGTAACAAACCTGCACATCCTGCACACGTACCCCAGAACTTAAAATAAAAGCTGAAGAGAAAAAAAAAGAGCTGTTTTACATCAGCTCCTAGATCAGTGAATAGCACATTTGATATGCTCAATATTTACCCAGTGAAGAAATGAGCATACCATATTTTTGTCCTATCAAAACAAAATAGGCTATCTTGCATTTTTGAAATTCAATTTCTATTTTAAAACGTGAAACAAAACCACAAATCCCATATTATCAAATATCTAGGCCTCAAAATTTAGGAGAAAAAGAAAAATGTTTAAATATTGTCTTTATTAATATTAAACAAGTAAACCAGCATAAAATAGTAAAAAGTACTCACTTTGTTACCTGATAATCATTACAATTTACTAAGTATGCCAAAAGAACTGTGAAAATTTTTATGTATGTATAATTAACAGTAAATATAACAAAGAACAAATTTATTATGATGAAAATAATTGCTCATTTAAATAAATGAAAAAGAAAAGCAAAACCACAGAAGACATTCCAGTATATTTTGTCAAGGCTACATGAATATAATTGATGCTCTTACAGTAATTTCTAAATGGAGTTTTAAAACCATTATATCCAAGTCTTATAAAAACTGTGAAGCAAGTCATTAATATTTAAGATAATTTTTTCCAAGATCATATTCTTATACACAATTAAAGAACTGTAAGCATGGCAAATGATGGTAAGTTACTTTCTATATATGCAGAACCTATAAAAATGGATTAAGGTGCTACTAACTTTGACTATTTTTTTTTTTTTAGATGGAGCCTTGTTTTGTTGCCCAGGCTGGAGTGCAGTGGTGCAATCTCAGCTCACTCTAACCTCCGCCTCCTGGGTTCAAGTGATTCTCCTGCCTCAGCCTCCCAAGTAGTTGGTACTGCAGGGGTGCATCACCACACTGATTAATTTTTGTATTTTTTTTCTTTTTTTTTTTTGACAGAGTCTCACTCTGTCACCAGGTGACAGGCTGGAGTGCAGTGGCGCGACCTCAGCTCACTGCAACCTCCACCTCTCGGGTTCAAGCAATTCTCCTGCCTCAGTCTCCTGAGTAGCTGGGACTACAGGTGTGCGTCACCACCCCCAGCTAATTTTTTTGTATTTTTAGTAGAGACAGGGTTTCACCATGTTGGCCAGGACAGTCTCCATCTCTTGACCTCGGGATCCGCCCGCCTCGGACTCCCAAAGTGCTGGGATTATAGGTGTGAGCCACCGCACCCAGCCAACCTTGACTATTCTCAACTATAAATAAATTGATAGCATCACATGACTGATTCTGAAAATCTTAACTACCTGACAACTAGAGGTCTCCTTATGAAGATCTATCTATTTTTGCTAATGAAATATAATGTGGATTTACACTAAACAACACATGTTCTTATTTTTTGTTAAGCGGTTTCTAAAAATCATTATCTTGCAGCTTGAAGTGTATATCTACAGATATAGTCAGCCCTCATAGCGGGATTCAGCACCTGCAGATTCAACCAACTGCAGATTAAAAATGTAGTTAGGCCTACAATGATGGCATCCTTACTGAACATGTATAGACTTTTGCTTCTTGTTATTATTTCCTAAACAATACAGTACAATAACTATTCACATAGTATTTATATTTTGTTAAGAATTATAAGGAATCTAGGGATTATTTAAAGTACATGGAAGGATGTATGTAGGATATATGCAAATATTATACTATTGTACATAAGAGACTTGAGCATCCCCAGATTTTGGTATGCCCTGGGGTCCTGGAACCAATCCCCCAAAGATACCAAAGACAGTCTGTACTTTCTACCAATTAAGATAACATTACAACAATTTGGAAAACTTTTCAAAAATAAAAGATGAACTAGCAAAAAATTTTAGATCATACCAGGATCAGCAAATAACAAAAAATAGTTAATTTACTCACTATCATTTATATGTGCTTGTGGCAAAACATTGTGTTTTTCACACAATACAGGCCACATTACAGATTTAGTATTACACTGAGAGCACTTATAGCTGATAACTGACACACCTCCTTAAGTCATCCCTCTTAGAAGACATTATAATTAAAAAATATATAAGACACTAGCCTCTGAAAGACATCAAGACACCAACATTTTATTTGCATGACACATGGCAGCCTAAGGTTTTGTAATCCAAGGCAATGTACATGAGTTTGACTTTACATTCTTACTCCAAGTTGGTTGAAAACAGACTCTATTCATATCAGTGTGTTTATATTCTAAGGTAAGTGCTTACTTCAACAAATAAGAACAGGAATACACATAAAATCCTATTATTCATCAGAGGAACTAAATGAGTCAGAGGTAGGAAGAGCAATCACTAGACATTAAGTATCTAATGTTCTAATTCAGACAAGTGCCTTAAACTAATGAAATCCATTAAACTGAGTGAGTATTCTGACAAACAGCAGTGGACAGCACAAAAAGAATAAATTAGTTGACAGGCAAGATACTTCATTTTTTAAGTAAATTTTTTTATTTCCATAGGTTATTGTGGAACAAGTAGTATTCAGTTATATTAGTAGGTTCTTTAGTGGTGATTCGTGAGATTTTGGTGTACCCATCACCCAAGCAGTATACACTGCACCTAATTTGTGGTATTTTATCCCCCACACCCTTCCCGCCCTCTCTCCCTGAGAACCCAAAGCCCATTGTGTCTTTCTTATGCCTTTGCATCCTCATAGCTTAGCTCCCACATATGAGTGAGAACATACAATGTTTGGTTTTCCATTCCTGAGTTACTTCACTTAGAATAATAGTCTCCAATCTCATCCAGGTCGCTGCAAATGCCATTAATTCATTCCTTTTTATGGCTGAGTAGTATTCATACATATATATACACACGCACATATATACACACACATACATATACATATATATTCACACACACAAACACACACACACACACACGTATATATGTGACAGGCAGATCACGAGGTCAGGAGTTTGAGACCAGCTTGACCAACATGTGAAACCCCATCTCTACTAAAAATACAAAAATTAACCAGGCATGGTGGTGCATGACTGTAATCCCAGCTACTCAGGAGGCTGAGGGAGGAGAATCACTTGAACCCAGGAAGTGGAGGCTGCAGTGAGCTGAGATTGCAACACCGCACTCCAGCCTGGGCAACAGAGCAAAACTTCATCTCAAAAAAAATGTAAATGGACTAAGTACTCCACCTAAAAAGCAAAGACTACCAGACTGGATTAAAAAGAAAAACCAGTGAACCAACTATATGCTCTTTATAAGAGACATGTTTTAAATATAAGAACACATGTCAAAACTAAAAGGATTAAAAAGGGTATTACACAAACACTAACCATATAACCTGGGGTAGTTATATTATAAACAATTTAGAACTGATATCTGATCAACCCTCTAGTTCAAACTATAAATTCTTAGAAAATACAGGAGAACCTGAATGCATCCCGAAAATACAATCAACGAAGTGCGAATGATGGAATCCTCTTCAGAACAAATGATAAGCTTTCTTCAACAAATATATAGTGAGGAAAAAAATAAAGAGAAACCTATTGATTAAATAAATTACGAGACATGGCTACCTTTTGCCATATAGAACTTAAGCAGATGCTAATTCAGATAAACTGTAAAAAAAAAAAAAAGACACTATAGGGAAATGTAGATATCTGACAGGATACTGAATAATATTAAAGATTTATTTAATAACAGTGTTATGGTATGTTTTTAGACAGTATTTTTTACAGGTACACACTAAGATACTCATAGATAAAATGGGATAAAAAGATACAAGTTAGGTATTTGCTTCAAAAAAATACAGGAATGGGGTAGCAAGTAGTTTGGGGGGGTAGATGAAACAATATTGGCCATGAGTTGGTAACTGCACAAACTAGGTGGTGGCTTCACTGAAGCTTATTCTACATTCTCTTTACTTGTATTTATGGACAAAATTCTCCATTACAAAAGTTTTTTTTCTAAACAAATGAAAAGGCACATCACCATGGTGCCATGAATTATGTACATGAACTATCAAAGGTGGCTTTGTTCCAAATATACAAAAAATATATACAAATATGTTTGTTCTACAAGTACCTCTCAACATTGTTTCATCAATACTTGGCACTTGATTCTTTGGAAAATATTTTTTGAATAAATAAATAGGAGAAAACAGTTACTTCAAGGTGATATGTTTACGTGTGTGTGGATGTGTGTGTAATTTCCCTGATTACTAATGACACTGAGTACTTTTTCATATGTTATTAGTATTTGGATTTCCTTTTGGGCAAAAAGCCTATGTATATTACTAAGCAAAAGCAATAGCAAGTTAAAATATTGTTTCATTGTTCTAGATATATGCTACTGTCAGTTATGTGGGTTGTAAATATATTTTTTTCTTACTCTGTGCTTTGTTTTTACTCTCAATGTCTACTGATGCATTAAAAACGCCTTACTTTTGGCCGGGCGTGGTGGCTCAAGCCTGTAATCCCAGCACTTTGGGAGGCCGAGGCGGGTGGATCATGAGGTCAACAGATCGAGACCATCTTGGTCAACATGGTGAAACCCCGTCTCTACTAAAATTACAAAAAATTAGCTGGGCACGGTGGTGCGTGCCTGTGATCCCAGCTGCTCGGGAGGCTGAGGCAGGAGAATTGCCTGAACCCAGGAGGCGGAGATTGTGGTGAGCCGAGATCGAGCCATTGCACTCCAGCCTGGGTAACAAGAGCGAAACTCCGTCTCAAAAAAAAAAAAAAAAAAAAAAACAAAACGCCTTACTTTTAATGTAATCAAATAAATAAATGTTTTCCATTTTAATTACTTTTTTTTGTTTCTTATTTTAGAAAATAATCCGAACTTCTCTGAGATCACGAAACAATTCCCTTCTATTTATTTTTAAAGCTTTATTATTTTGCTTTTTACATTTAGTACTATGAGTCATTTGAAATTCAGTTTTTGACTATGATGTGATATAAGCGTCCAGTTTTATTTTTTCTTCAGATGAGTATTACTTACCCCCTCGTAATTAATTGAAAAAATTCATTTTTCTCAATACCTGCAAGGTCCCTTTTCATAAATATGTCACCTTATATGTATAAGCCTATTTTGAATTACCATTCTGTTCTGGTCATGTTACTTGATCTTTGTGCCCATACCACACTGCCTTAGTAACTATAAAGTATAACACATCCTGCCACCTATTCTTCATTATGTATGATTGTCACAGCTATTTTTATCCTTTGTAATCCATATAAATTTAAGAATCACATTATGAATTTCTATATAAAAGCTATTATGATTTGGAATCAGTTTATATACAAATCCATTGATGAAAATTGGTATTTTGATACTAGTGGATAATTCAATCATGAACATTTTGATCTTCATAATTATTTAGCTCTTTCTAAAAAATATTTTCTCATTTTACATTTAAAGTTTTATAGTTTTCTTCATACAGAACTCTATACCTTTTATATTTATTCCTAAGGACTTCTTACTTTTTGATGTTGTTATAATCTTTTAAAATTTTTATTTTCTTACTGGTTACTGATGGACTATAGAAACATAATTGGTTTTGTATATCGATTTTTCTATCCAATAACCTTCCTAAGCACTTATTAAGTTTATAATTCATCGGTGGGCCAGTTTATCTTTACTGTATATACAATAATGCCATCTGTTAACACAAAATTTTATTTCTTCCTTTGCAATCCTTATACATTTTCCTTTTCTTATTTTAGTATACTGTCTTGAATCTCCATATAATGATGAACAGAAGTGGTAATAATAGGCGTCCTGTATCATTTCTGATTTCAGAAGGGAAATTTTTAATATTTTACTTTATAACATTTGCTGTAAGTTTTTTGTAGATATTCTTTTTGATATTAAAGAAGTTCCCTTCTATTCCTACTTTGTAAAAAGCTTTTTAAATAAATGAATGCTAATTTTGGTTTGTCAGGTTTTTTCTTTCCAATCATCTATGGAGATGACTTTTCTACTTACTCTGATGACATGGTAAATGATATTACTTTTTAATGTTAAAATATGCATTCCTTAGATAAACCACAGTTGGTCATATTATATTTTCCTTTTTATTTATTGCTTGATTCTCATAACATTTCTCCCCCCCTCAGGATACTTAGAACTATGTTCAAAAGTAAGCTCATCCTGCAATTTTTTATTCTTATATTATTCTTGCTAGGTTTTGGTATCAAGCTTATACTGGTCTCACATCATGAACTGGGAAATACACACTCTTTTAATTTCTTTGGAGTAGTTTGTATAAAAATGAAGTGCTTCTTCTTTAAACGTTTGTTAGAACTTGCCATTAAAACCAAACAGATCTATCATTTCTTTGGTAGGAAGCTTTAAATCATGTATTTAATTTCTCTTACATTAACTCCATTTTCAATTTTTTCTTGTATATGTTTCTTGAAGTTGTACTTTTCTAAGAATTTGTTAATTTCTCCAAAAATTTTCAAGTTTATTAGTAAAGCTGATCATAATGAACACGTTTCTTTCTAAAAAAAGTGTAAGCCTTTTTCCTTTCTGGTCCCAGAAACTTACTTTGTCTTCTCATTGAATACCACATCATAGAAATAGCAACAACTTCAAATAGCCCAGTAGGTTCAGCAATCTGTATTTAAAAATATCTAAGAAATATGACTGTCTGGAATTAAAGCTCTCTAAAGCTGAAATCACTAATTCTTTCTTTGGTAGTCTGTTTCATTTCAAGTTCATTCATTTATTAAGCAAAGTTGCAAGATACAAGGATAAGAGTCCTTGCTGTCAAGATACTAGCTACCTGTAGGAAGAGATGTTTCTGATAAAGAATCAAACATAATCTCATGAAATAAATCCTACTCTGTGCATGATAAAGACACGGACAAGATGCCATGAAAACTGAGAGGGGAGGTATTCTTACTCGTCTTTCAGAATTGTTATTTTATGTGTTGGCAAGAATAGTGGAGTAGTAAAAGTTAAGGAAGCAGAGGGATGCAGAGATAACATCCAAAATGGATTTATATGTCACACCTAGGACACGTAGAGTGAATAGAGTCTATGTTGGGATAGCATCAACAGCTCTTAAGTGATCTAATTTGCATTTTAGAAAGTAAGAAATAAGAAAAAATTTCAGGCACTTCTAAGACGTGTAACTTAAGTAATTTAGAATTATCCAAAAGAAAGATAATCCTACCTATTACCAGTATGAAAATCTGTAATCTACAGAAGTTTAAAAATTAAAATTAAAAGGCTTGACATAACAAGCTGCTGTCAGTTTCTCCCAGATAAATAACAGAGATAAGAAAGAAAAGGAGTATAGGCAAAATTTCAGTTTCTATACCTATAACAGGATGGTCCATAGGGACATTCAGGCCGGTCATCAGTCTTATCTTGGCCCACAATTTGTACACCTCCATAATCACTATCACCAGGATGACTAAAACATTGAAAATGAACAGGATTCTTCCTAGGAGGGCAAAAAATAAACTCTCAGAAAAAAATAAATGGAACAGTCTAGATTTATAGTGGATATAGCAGAAAACCAGGCAATCCACATCTGGCTATTCCTGAACATAAACCAACATGCTACATTGATGACATAAGCATATGTTATAGCAACATATTAAATTGATGACATCAAGTTGATGATATCAGCTCAGTACAGGACTCTCACAGTAACATAACACATTTCTGGTGTCATGTGATAAGACATGAATATCAGTGGACAACTTGCAAACATTACTATTTAATATATATAGGACACATATGTATGTAGCATATAAAATAAATATCATAAGCATATGTAGCTTTTCAAAACTTTTAATAAAATGAACACATACATTGTACCCTTTGCTAAGATAAAAAACAGAACATTTCCAACATCCTAGAAAGGTCCCATGTCCCCTCTTCCAATCACTAAACCCATTTTACTACCCAAAGGTAACTATACTAACTTCTTTTTTTTTTTTATTTTTATTTTTTTAAATTTTTTTATTTCATTTTAGGTTTTGGGGTACATGAGCAGAACATGCAAGACAGTTGCGTAGGTACACACATGGCAGTGTGTTTTGCTTCCTTTCTCCCCTTCACCCACATTTGGCATTTCTCCCCAGGCTATCCCTCCCCACCTCCCCCTCCCACTGGCCCTCCCCTTTTCCCCCCAATAGACCCCAGTGTTTAGTACTCCCCTCCCTGTGTCCATGTGTTCTCATTTTTCATCACCCGCTTATGAGTGAGAATACGCGGTGTTTCATTTTCTGTTCTTGTGTCAGTTTGCTGAGGGTGATGTTCTCCAGATTCATCCATGTCCCTATGAGTGAGAATATGCGGTGTTTCATTTTCTGCTCTTGTGTCAGTTTGCTGAGGATGATGTTTTCCAGATTCATCCATGTCCCTACAAACGACACGAACTCATCATTTCTGATTGCTGCATAATATTCCATGGTGTATATGTGCCACATTTTTCCAATCCAGTCTATTATCAATGGGCATTTGGGTTGATTCCAGGTCTTTGCTATTGTAAACAGTGCTGCAATGAACATTCGTGTACATGTGTCCTTATAGTAAAACGTTTTATAGTCTTTTGGATATATACCCAGTAATGGGATTGCTGGGTCAAATGGAATTTCTATTTCTAAGGCCTTGAGGAATCGCCACACTGTCTTCCACAATGGTTGAACTAATTTACACTCCCACCAACAGCAGAGCCTATACTAACTTCTAAATGTGCTTTTCAAACTTTTCAGACTTAAGACTCTTTTATACTCAAAAAATGATTAAAACTCCAGAGAGCCTTTGTTTACAAAGGATATTTACCCTATTAGAAATTAAAAATGAGAAATTGAAAAAAATACACCTATTGACTTAAATAGAACAATAACATACTATCATAATAACATATCTTAACATAAATAATTCTTAATTTTCAAGAAAAAATTCATGGCAATGTTGTTTTATATTATGGAAATTTATTTAATCTCTGCTCTAGAGAAGACATTTGGCTTCTCATGCCTGCTTCTGCATTCAATCCATTAACAACAACACACACCATGTGGCCTCTGGGAAACATCACTGTATGACTGTGAAAGAGTAAATGACAGTAAAAAAAGGCATTCACGAAAAGTCACAGTACTATTATGAAAATATGTTTGTGTCAGTTGTGGTGGCTCACACCTATAATCCTGGCACTTTGGGAGGCCAAGGCGGGTAGATCACTTGAGGTCAGGAGTTCAAGACCAGCCTGGTCAACATAGTGAAACCCCATCTCTACTAAAAATACAACAACTAGCTGGTGTGGTGGCACATGCCTGTAATTCTAGCTACTCGGGAGGCTAAGAAAGGAGAATCGCTTGAACTTGGGAGGCAGAGGTTGCAGTGAGCCAAGATTGTGCCACTGCACTCCAGCCTGGGCAATGGAGCAAGACTCCATCTCAAAAAAACGAAAAAGAAAAAGAAAAGAAAATACTTTGACCTAACAGATTTCTTAAAAGTGTTCTGGGGACTTCCAGGGCTCTCTGGATCATACTTTAAGAAGTGATATAATAAAACAACAGATCAGTATTGTCTGCCTTTGAACTTAAATGAAAATATATACTAGTATGCATTTCTTTGAACCTGCCCTTTTATGTTTATATGATTTATTTGTGTTGTTACATGTAGCAGTAAGTACACTTTCATTACTATGTAGTAATATCATCATGCATTTGACGATGCTGTTATACTTCATCCATTTTACTACTGATAAACTTTTGAGTTCATTTCAGGTAATGACTTTTATAAATAATACTGCAATGAGCATTTTAGTATAAGCCTTTTGATGCACATCTATATGCATTTTCCTGGGGATATTTGTTACTAGGATACAGAAATTTATTTATTTTTGAATGTTCATTTTGAGTTGAATGACTGTCTTAACTTCATTTATTAATTCAGTTTATCTTAAGATTATTTTGAATTTTCTCTTATTTCATGTCCATGGATGGGAAGAATCAATATTGTGAAAATGGCCATACTGCCCAAGGTAATTTATAGATTCAATGCTATTCCCATCAAGCTACCACTGGCTTCACAGAATTAGAAAAAAACTACTTTAAATTTCATATGAAACCAAAAACAGAGCCTATATAGGCAAGACAATCTAAGCAAAAAGAGCAAAGCTAGAGGCATCACACTACTCGACTTCAAACTATACCACAAGGCTAATGTAACCAAAACAGAATGGTACTGTTACCAAAACAGATATATAGACCAATGGAACAGAAGAGAGGCCTCAGAAATAACACCACACATCTACAACCATCTGATCTTTGACAAACCTGACAAAAACAAGCAATGGGGAAAGGATTCACTATTTAATAAATGGTGTTGGGAAAACTGGCTAGCCATATGCAGAAAACTGAAATTGGACCTCTTCCTTACACCTTATACAAAAATTAACTCGAGATGGATTAAAGACTTAAATTTAAGATCTAAAACCATAAAAACCCTAGAAGAAAACCTAGGCAATACCATTCAGGACACAGGCACGGGTAAAGACTTCATGACTAAAACACCAAAAGCAATGGCAACAAAAGCCAAAATTGACAAATGGGATCTCATTAAACTAAAGAGGTTCTGCACAGCAAAAGAAACTATCATCAGAGTGAACAGGCAACCTACAGAATGGGAGAAAGTTTTAGCAATCTATCCAACTGACAAAAGGCTAATATCCAGAATCTACAAGAAACTTAAACAAATACCATCTCACACCAGTTAGAATGGTGATCATTAAAAAGTTGGGAAACAGATGCTGGATAAGATGTGGAAAAACAGAAATGCTTTTACACTGTTGGTGGGAACATAAATTAGTTCAACCATTGTAGAAGACAGTGTGGCAATTCCTCAAGGATCTAGAATCAGAAACAGCATTTGACTCAGCAATCTTATAACTGGTATACACCCAAAGGATTATAAATCATTCCGCTATAAAGACACATGCACATGTATGTTTATTGAGGCACTGTTCACAATAGCAAAGACTTGGAACCAACCCAAATGCCCATCAATGATAGACTAAATAAAGAAAATGGGACACACATATACCACAGAATACTATGCAGCCATAAAGAAAAATGAGTTCATGTCCTTTGCAAGGACATGGATGAAGCTGAAAACCATCATTCTCAGAGACTAGCACAGAGCAGAAAACCAAATACTGCATGTTCTCACTCATAAGTGGGAGTTGAACAATGAAAACACATGGACACAGGGAAGGGAGCATTATACACCAGGGCCTGTCGGGGTGGTGTGGGGCAAGGGGAAGTATAGCATAAGGAGAAATACCTAATGCATGTGGGGCTTAAAACCTAGATGGGTGCAGCACACCACCATAGCACATGTATACCTGTATAATACACCTGCATGTTCTGCACATGTATCCCAGAACTTGATGTATAATTTAAAAAGAGGTTATTCTGAATTTTCAAAATTATACAATCATGTAATCTGTACATAATTACAGTTTTACATCTTCCTTTCCACTCTACATTAGTTATTCCTTTTTCTTGCCTTAGTGTATGCTAACTATATGCTTAGTGGGGATATGATCTCTACTGCAATGCTGAATAGGAGTGGTAATAGTAGACATACTGGGTTAGTTCCAATAACATGGGAGAAACTTTAATATTTCGCTATTAAGTATGAAGTTAGCTGCTGGTTTCTGTAGATATTCTTTATTAAACTGAAGAAGTATTTTCTATTCTTACATTGTTAAGAATTTTTAAATAAATGGGATTTTGAACTTTATCAAATGACTTTTCTCCATTGAGATGATTATGAATTTTTTCTTTTAAACTGTGTTATGAACTGAATTGTTCCCTCCCAAAATTGAACTGAATCAGTCGCCTTTGCATGCAAAATTTCAGGATATAATATTTATGCATTTTAAAAGGCATAAATCAGAACTATTCAAGTTGAAAAATATGAGTTATTCAAGTGCTAAAATGGCAATACATTTTAAAGAGAAATAATATGAATGTGAAATTAACAGAATATGTTAAAATATACTATTGTAACAAAGATATCCATCTTCTAGAAAATCCTGCTATAGGCTTTTAAGATACAGTGGGGGAATTAAATGTTTTATATGTACACATGCTGACTAATGTCTTATTGACACAGAAGACAATAATCTACTAGAATGCATTGCTAGAATATTTTGGTTTGCCAAGTTAGAATGGCAAATAAATCTTTCTGAAATAGGGTTATATAATTATAACATGTTACTGTAAACACTATGGATGAAAGTATAGCTAAAACTAAGAGATCATAATTTGAATTCTCAAAATAAGGAATTAGAATATATAGGGCAATGTAAATAAATGAAGCAAGTATAGAAACAACCATCAATCCAGGATTATTATATTCAGTTGGTTTAGAGGGTACCATGATGATTCAAAGCACCATTAGAAAAATATAAAGAAAACTGCACATGTATGAGTAAGACACCTAAACACACCTAAAATTATAGTTATACTATATACAACAACTACTGAGGAAGCCATCTCTCTAATATCTAAGAAAGGATTAAATAACAGGTATTTAGGTCTGAGTGATTCAGTTTTTATATCTGGATTCCCCAGTATTCAGATCTTTACATTAGTCAGCATGTCTAGAAAATACACTGAGAAAGTACAAACAGTAGAAACATGACTAAAGCCCCTAACCTTTAGGCCAGTGGGTTTTATCAGATTTTTAATACACTGTAGCATGTAGCTACATAGTTACATGCTATCAAAATAATGGAATTAAATGCTACTAAAATGCTATTTAAAAACTCATTTTACCTATAGCAGTTTGCCCCATACATGCAGGACGTCCTCTTGACCATGTTTTCTTCAGAACCTTGTAGAACTGAATTGGAGGGATTAGAGCTGGACTCAGGATGAGACCCTTGAGACTCATCCCGGAATGACTCGCCCTGGGCACTCAAACAATTCTCAAAACAGCTCACTGCATCATCTTCTTCATGTGGTTTTCTTTTGGTGGCAATTTTACGTTTAGAAACTTTACCAAGTTCCTCTATTGGAAGTTTATTTCTCTGTGTATTAGTCTTAATATTATTCATCTCTGCATTACTTAATGTGACTGCAGAGAATGATTGTGGCATTTCCTATAAAACAAAAATGAAAAACATCAGAAATAAATGAAATATTTTAAAAAAGAAACTCAAGCATATCAGCACAAAACTACAAGATCCATGCAAAATGTAAACTTAAAACTTCAAGATTCACATTTTAAAGTTATTAAATGCCACTCTTTTCTGTTCTTAGTTTAATAACTTAAAACATTTTTAGTTATTAGAAAAGAAATTTACGGTTGTATTAAACCTTTACAATCAATATGGTTGTATTAAACCTTCAGTGAAAAATAACCAGAAAATACAATAAAATATAAGAGAAGACATCTGCTTTCATTAAACGTAATCTTTAATATCTCTTAAATGTCACTGTTTAACAATACGTCATGTTCAACAATGTGTCATGTTCTTAACATGCACTGTCCTTATAATTTCTTTTCTTTTTTTTTTGAGATGGAGTCTTGCTCTGTCCCACAGCCTGGAGTGTAGTGGCACGATCTCTGCTCATTGCAACCTCTGTCTCCAAGATTCAAGCTATTCTTCCACCTCAGCTTCCCAAGTAGTTGGGATTACAGGCACATGCCATCATGATGTCTAATTTTTGTATTTTTAGTAGAGCTAAAATACCAGGGTTTCACCATGTTGGCCAGGCTGGTCTCGAACTGCTTGCCTCAGGTGATCCACACACCTCAGCCTCCCAAAGTGCTGAGATTACAGGCATAAGCTACTGCCCCTGGCCCCTTATCATTTCTTATAAGCTACATTAATGTATAATACATTATTTCTGCCCTCTAAATATAATCATGATTTTAACATAGCCAAATAATAAAATTGTTTTGCCCTCACGGAAAATTTTGCAAGATCTGATTCTTTTTCCAAATTGGTCAGAACATAGCTTTATGCAAAATTTAAAGTCTTCAGACTTTAAATTTATCTAATAAAGGCTTGAGTTTAACCAAACTGAAAGTGCTTTTAACCAAATAAATATTCTCATTAAGCACTGCAGAAACTTTATAATTTGTACTTACTACCAGCGCAAACAATAAGCCTGGTCTTATTCTGTTAAAAATTATCTTTTAATTACTTATACTTCTTGTGGAGTAGAAACAATGCTCAGATAAACCCCAGTCCTCCTGGTAACCATTTGTAGGATGTGATAACAACATACCAGATACATATCAATGTTTGCTTCCATTTATAACTAAGGACTCATGTATGCTGGATGCCATCTGAAAAAAAAGCTGGTTTTACATTACCTAATATTTAATAGCTTAAATTTCTTAAGAAGATATTTCATTTTTTAAGAAACAGTATATAAATTTACAATGCTACTGAAACTGACTGACTGCCTTGAAAAAAGGAAACTATATCTTAACATGGTTCTTATAGTAACAGATAACCTATGGGAAAAATAATCCTTTGGATTATCTTGGGGCTGACCCTCACTGTAACATTCATATATATCTCTAAAACATATGCCCTTTGCTCTCAAGCTGCACAATTACACCCCAATCTCATCCCCCCAACTACAGGACTAACTGGCTGGTGCCAGCAACTGGAATTCTCGAGTGAGAATTGGGCAATCCTAACCCAACCCCCTACTTGGTAGTCCCTCACTGGGTCAGTTCTCCCCAGTTTTCTTTTTCCTTGTTCAGGTAGCACTGGCTAACAGAAGTTCAATAAAATGTATCTCTTGTTCCTGTTGGCATTTCCAAACTCCACAAGTAATTCTCTTAGAGTGTCCCTCTTCTCTTGATTTTAGAAAAGGTAGAAATAATGTCTCCCATAAACACTGCACTTCCCTTAACCTTAAAACCTTCTGGCCTCTCAATTCTCTTTGTATAAAGCCTAGGGGTTGGGATGGTGGCCACTTTCGCACCTTTAAATACACCATAAAGGGAAAAGGCTGTTTTTCACTGCTGAGAGCCCCTTAACATGGGATACTTTATTAGTACTTCTGCTCACAGCTTTGAGCCTTAGCAGCAGTTCTGGGACAACAGGGAAACAATTCCATTCAATATCATATCACATTTAAAAAAAAAAAAAGGTCAACTAGGGAAGTGGTTAAAAAAATTAGATTATATTCTTATTTTGAAACACTATGCAGACATTAAAATAAAAACATCTAAAGATGTTTTAAACTAAACAAGAACAATATCTATATTGTGATGCCATTTAGTTTTTTTTTTTAATTCCTTATATATCTGTGTGCCTTCACTGTGTAAATCCAAATGAAAAGAGTTAGAAGTATATAAACCAAAAATTAGTACGGCAATGATACTGAAGGATGAAGTAAATGGAGGTTTTCATTCTTCAAATGCTTCTGATACTTCCATTTTTGACGATAAACATGTATTATGTTGCCATTTAAAAATAAAAATAAAAAACCAACAAAATGAAATATAAGAAATGAAATGTAGAGTATCATATTTCAACTCTGTCAACTTCCACGAAAGATTAGAGTTTGTTTTATTTTTAAATCCTCATGAGGAGTATATGTTTAATATGCTAACTTATTCTAAAAGAGAAAGGACTGTTAAAGTCCCAAATATCAATACTATGGATCAGAGGTTCTCAAATATATTTTAAGAGGATCAAAAGCTGGAAATCACAATGCTCTTCATGAACTCCATGAAATACTGATTTATAGTACACCCTTGGCATTCAAGAATTTAACATTCATAGTTTAAATTATTTATAAATGGTCCAAAAATCCATTACATGCAGTAATTTGTAAGTTTGCTGAGACAGAAATTTGCACTGTGCCAATTACAAAGCTCAGGAGCTAGAGTAAGTCACTGAACTGGCAAGTGAGGGAATAGGAAAGATGGAAGGTGCTCTGTACTTAGAAGTAGGAGAAAAGCAGAGAGCTCTATATTTCCTAAGCATCCCACATTGTTTATTTCTTAGATTAGGTGAAAATGCACAGGATTAAATGTGGAAGGCTGGTAACTCAGAATAGAGTGGCCAGATCCCCTACAATGTAAATATACATGTTAGAGACCTGAGGGACTGAAGAGCATGGAGCTGATAGAGGGTGACCTGGGTGTCTGGAGGTTGTGGGAAGGTATTATTAAGGCTACTGAAATAGCCGTTTAACCTATCAAACAAGCCCTTCTCTTGCCTCTCAACCATCTGAGTGTTAATGTACTAGAAGGGAGAAGATAAAGAACTTCCACCTAGAACAAATTCAATAAAGTAATTTATTGTTCTTTCCAAACTGCTCCTGGCAAGAATGTCTGTGGTGATAAATTACCTTGAAAGTCCTGCATCAATTCCATTAATATTGACGTGCTACAAGACTAAAAACTCCTAACCTCCAGGCCCAACTTCACTCCTGAGCTTCAAACTCATACATTCAACCACTAGCTACACATTTCTTTCTCAATATTCCATGCTCCTCAAACTCTAAATGTCAATACTGACATTCTGCCTCTGTGTTCTCTGGCATAGTTTCTGCCAACACATTTCATTTATTCATGCTAGACAGAAATGTAGAAGTCTATCTTTTACTCCTTCTTGTCCTCTCTCCCCAGATTCAAGCAAGAAGTCCTACAATTTTATTCCTAAATATTTATATAATCCAATACTTCTTACCATCCTTAAAGTCACTGCCCTAGCTTAGATTCTCTATTATATCACTGTGTTAATTCCACAATCTCTTCCCTTACCTCCACATCTTTAATCTTGTTCTTTTCCAATCTCTCCTCTAGCAAGCTGCCAGGATTGTATCTGTGACTGAAAACATTTCAATAAACTTGTTGAACTGTTGTCTTCACCCTCATCTCACACTGCCATCTATCTGAGGCCTTGTAACTTACTCTGACCAAAAGAATTCAGCGTAAATGACAATTCCAGTTGTAGGCCTGAAAAGATCTAACAGCTTTGACATCACTTTTTTGGGGCCCAGCTGTCAGGTAAAGATGCTCAGTCTGGGCTACTTCATGGTACAAGGAGGGAGGTGGCCCCCAGCCATTCCACCAACCTTTGCTGAGGCACCATTCACATGAGTAAAGCTACCACAGATGCTCCATCTTCAGCTGAGTTCTCAGCCGAATGAAGCCCAGTTGATACCAAAAATGTGTCATAAAAGAATTGCCCAACTGAGGCCGGCCAACCCTCACAATGATAAGACAGAATATAATCATAATCACTGATATAATCATGTTGTGTTAAGCCACTAAGTGTTGGGGTAGCTTATTTCACAGCAATAGACAGCTAAAACACTTTGCCAAACTACTTTCACTTACGTTGTTTCAGTTAGGCTTCCATCATTTACAAGAGTTCTCATTAGATTGTGTAAAGGATAATACATTGTCTTAGTCTGTTTTGTAACTGCGATAACAATATCACAAATTGGGCAATTTATAAAGAACAGAAATTTATTCTCTTACAGTTCTGGGATCTGGAAAATCCAAGATCAAGGCACCAGCATCTGGTGTGGGCCTTTTACTGTGTTCTTATGTGAGGGAAGGTGGAAGAGCATGAAAGGATGAATGCTGTGTCATTCATGGCAGAAGAGTGAAAGCATAAACCCAATCCTACAAGCTAAGTCCACCTTGTTATAGAGATAAGGTCTCCTTATGTCGCCCAGGCTGACCTTAAGCTCCTGAGCTTAAGCAATCCTCCTGCTTCAGCTTCCCACGTAGCTGGGACTATAGGCACTGCATCCAGCTTTGCAAGCCCTTTTTACAGCAGCATTATCCATTCATGAGCATGGAGCATATAACCTAAACAGCCTCCCATTAGGCCCCCTCCCAGTTCTGTTGCACTGAGGATTAAGTTTCAACATAAATCTTTAGAGGAGACAAAAACACTCAAACCATGGCAACCATCCTTTTCACTAAAGTTCATCAATTCAAGTACCCTCACTTTCATTACTAGACAGTTACATAATTTTGTAGAAAGACATACAAGAACTGATGAAAAATACAGACTATTTCTGAAAATGAAGAGAAGTTACTAGAGTCACAAAACTCTTTTCATAGTCTAATATGTATGGTAGAAAAGTTCATTATACCCAAAATGAAAAGACCTATGTTTGAAGCCAAGGTTCCTAACAATGTGAACTTGGGCCTTAGTTTCCTCTGAGGTGCTCAATGATGGTACATCGGTAGGTCTCAACTTTGAAGGGACGCTAAAATTGGGAGAGTTTAGGATACCACCGATGCACAGGCTCCACACACCAAATGAATCAGAATCTCAGAAACAAGGTCTAGTTGGGCAAAAGTGATTTTTGTCCCTTCTTTCCACTGCTTCTCCTACTTTTCCAAAAGAGAATGTAATTAATTCTAAGTACACTGATCCAAATGTAGGCCTGGCTAAACTGTTATTGGTTTTTTTGTAGCTGGCAACCTCCTGTCATTAGACTAGATAGGTGAGCCTAACCTTTTGTTTCCTCTCACCTGCTCTGCACTATAGCCATCCCTTTAGGACTAGCTGTTCTAAAGGTTCAGTGTTCAGACTCAAACTAGTCAGAGATGGAGGGTGGGGTTTGGAAAGGCCCTGTTGGGATCTTCAGTTTAAGTCATGTTCTCTGCCTCAGCTTTACCTGCATAAAGAATCATGAAAACTTAAGCCTTATTTTTCCTGTGCTAGAAGAGGTAAATCTCCCTCAGAAGGAAGGAGAGAAAAAGCAATTGGCCAAATAGAACTTGGGCATTTTGGGGACCTGTCTGTAATACTCCCCTGATGTCATCAAAACCTCACAATACCTTGAATATTTTAAATCTGCTCCTCTCTATAATCTAACAATTAAGATGTTTCTCAAAGTTTTTCTTGTGATTATCAAACTTTATGGGTTGGGATAAATAGAGGAAAACATGTATACTATAGATTTTCTTATGAATACAATAATTTCTATTTAAAAAGGCAAACAATTGTCATATTCGGAGTTCAGAGAATAGAGTATATGAGGGCTCAGTGTTTATACAAAAAAAATTTATTTTACTAAGTTTTATGGCAAATATATGTGAAGCAGAAAACATTTTGTTTTCATGTATTAAGCTCGCCTCCATAAGTAAAGCAAAGGAATTGAGTGCATAGTGACCAGGCCCCACTTCTCTAGCTGGAAGACAGACTCCAGTGAGAAGCTGGAGCGACAGGGGAAGAGTAAGAAGAATGTATTCAAAGACTGATCTCTAAGGTAGATGCTGGCATTTCAATCATTTTAGTACACAGTCTTCTATGACCAATCCTCTTCCTTTGGTTTTCCCTGAGACTAAGACAGGGATCCATCCACAGAGCTCACCCACAAGACTACAAGGATCATGAAAACTGTCATCATAAGCCACCTTTCACTAGAGAGGAAGCATGCCTGAACTTTTTCTCCAGGGGCCATCTCTACCTTTCTCTCTCTTTTTAAGTACTTCTAATAAGCAGTCCTCATTTTATTTAAGTACCCAGTATTACAGAATGCTTATTTCAGTCAAACCATTCTAGTGAGTCAGCAAAAAACTGAAAGAGGAAATAAGGTCTAGAAATATACTGTGAGTCAGCCCAGAAGTGATCCTGCAACAGGTAATTAAGAAATATCCCATCATTTGTTTTTCTCATCACACTCAGCAAGAAAATGGTGGCTAAATGCAATCTGAGAACAACCAATGGAATAAGAGAAGCCAGGTTTCATAATGGAGGTGCCAAATTATGACCAGAGTCAGGTGGCCTCCACTTTTTTTTTTCCCAGTCTGTAAATTTCTAAATGTCATGGTTTTATTTTCTACAAAGGAAACAAATACTATATTAAAGATTTGTTTCAGTAAGTCTGAAAAAATTGGGCTAGTTTTTGTCTTCATAGACTCAACAAAAAAAGGCAGTTTTGGCTTCTCCTTGTACCACATATGATCAATTTCTATCTAAAATACCTAACAAAGAAACAATCAAATAATGAATTTTTTAAAAATCACCTTTGTTGAAATGACAGACTCTTCCTGATCAGCATTTTTGCACTTTTCTCCTGTGTCTTGTTCTGCTGATATATTTTCTGAACTTCCTGCAGAAATTAATTGCCTTCTTCCTTGCTGTGTTATGTTTAGTTGGGTGTTATCTTTGCAGATTTCTTCTTTTCCACTTCCCTGGGTTATGTTACCTTAAACACACATAAAGAAAAAGAAGAAGAAAATCATCTTCTGTATTTTCAAATGTCAATAATCCATACTAAAAAAAGAAAAAGGATTCGAGACTAGCCTGGCCAACATGGTGAAACCTGGCCTCTACTCAAAATACAAAAGATAGCCAGGTGTGGTGGCATGCATCTGTAATCCTAACTTCTCAGGAGCCAGAGGCATGAGAATCACTTGAACTCAGGCGGTGGAGGTTGCAGTGAGCTGAGCTCATGCCACTGCATTCCAGCCTGGGCAACAGAGTGAGCCTCTGTCAAAAAAAAAGCGGGGGGAAGGGGGGAAAAAGGATAAAAGGGTAAATAAAATTAAAGTTCCATTTATAGTAATGCTAACTTGAAAACACTTATGTGCAAATCTCAGAAAGTATTAGGCAGCAAAATGGCCAAGGGCTCCAGTCCTGGATTCTACCAGGCTGAGATGCCAATGGGGGCTCCATCCATTAACTATTTTATCTTACCTTTCTCAACTTTGGTTTCATAACATGGATAATGGGAATTATGATTCATGGAATTATTAGGAGAAGTAAATGAAGACATATAAACTAGCAGAGTACCTGATACACGTTATTTTTATAATTGTAGAATTGAATTTCTCTGACAGAAAATCTGACTCACAGCTATCCAATGAACTTTACATATACTTATTAAACTGTAACACACACACAGTGAGAAATTAAGCTCATTTTTTTTTTTATGACATGGAGTCTTGCTCTGTCACCCAGGCTGGAGTGCAGTGGCACAACCTCGGCTCACTGGAACCTTCGCCTCCCAAGTTCAAGCAATTCTCTTGCCTCAGCCTCCCAAGTAGCTGGGATTACAGGTGCGAGCCACCACACCTAGCTGAATTTTGTATTTTTAATAGAGACGGGGTTTCACCACATTAGCCAGGCTAGTCTCAAACTCCTGACCTCAGATGATCCTCCTGTCTGGGCCTCCCAAAGTGCTGGGATAATAGGCAAACCCAACATAACCCAAACAGGAGAGTGATTTCTACCAACTTTGCCCATGAAGTAAATAAATCTCAATAACAATGGACATTGTTACTTACTTAGGTAAGTATCCCATAAAATACTTACCTAAAGTTTAATGCAGTTGGCAAACCTAAGTCACTATCATATTTTGTTAACAAATTCATAATTGTCCATGGCAAATTATCCTTCTCCTCTACTTGAGAGTGATATCTTCATGAAGGCAAAAACTTTACATGCCTTGTTCACTGTTCCTCCCTTGTGTCTCTAGTATCTGCAACTATGCCTAGCACAAAACTGGTGTTCAATAAATATTTCTGACTAAATGAATTCTGAACGTAAACAATTTGTCCAAAGATTCTCTTAAGAGCCAGGATATAGGTATGTAAAGCAATATGTAGTCATTATTCCAATATTCTAAAGCAGGGATTAGCAGACATTTTCTGTAAAAAGCCAGAGAGTAAATACATTAAGCTCTGTGGGCCATACAGTGTCTGTCATTACTACCCAACTCAGCCCTTGTAACATGAAAGCAGTCACAGACAACACATATATGGCTGACCGTGGCCATGTTCCAATAAAACTTTATTTATAAAAGCAGGCAGTGGGCCAAATTAGGCACATGGGCTGTAGTTTGCTTAGTCCAGTTCCAAAGGACATTCAAGTAGCCTGAAATAACATTCCCTCTTTAAGTTGAGGAAAGAACTGCCAATAGAATACTGTCCTGTCCTTATTATCAAATAGGAATATCAGTTGAATCAATGTAAAAATAACATATTTATCACAGGAAACTTGTGAATAAACTATTCTAAAAACTAAACTTTAAATTATTTAAATATTCATCATGAATCTAAATTAGAAAATATTTCGTATCATTTCTGGAAACTGTCATAAATATGACTTAATAGGTCTGTGTAGCTTGGTACACCAAATGACCAAATGCCAAGTGAAATACTGAACTAATGGTATTGCTGATTATGCTAAGAACTATAGTAAATTAAACAAGACACAGCTTCCACTCAAATGGTAGTCCATATATTCCAAGTGTCACACATGTACCCCAAATTCTAAAATTAAAAATATATATATTTTAAACACTCAAAACTCCAAATTCTTTACTACAAACCCCCTCTAGGGACTAGGGCTAATTTTTGTTTTTTGCATAAGAAGCCATTTTGATATTATTAAAATGCTCTTCACAAAGAGTATATAAAAAATGAATAGCTTAAAATGGCTCAAAAGAGTCTTTATATCTGGTATGACAAATATTCTTCTGAAATCTAAAATAGGTACAGTTAAATGATAGAAATATAAAAGAAATTAACTATTAATATAAAACAGCTTAATTTTCACTATTAATAATGGCACTTACATGAGCTGTTATACTAACACTACATGAACAAGAGCTCAACTATATATATGTATCATTAAAAATACATCCATTCAATCTTACCCTCTAGAGGAACTACTCCCAGCTATATTAACTATTACATGTATATACTTCTCAATTTTTTCCTGTTTTTAAGCAAATATATCTACAAATACATATGCATAAACATATACAGGACTTAAAGTACAAATGTTATTATTTCTGTGGTTTAAATACCTAGGATTACAATTTCTGGACCAAAGTGTATTGTATATGTAAAAATTTAAGAGATATTACAAGTGATTTTGAAAGGTTATACTAATTTATACCTCTACAAGTAATTTTTGATAATACTCCTTTCTGCCAACACTGGATATTATCAATTGCTTAAATGTTGATGAGTTAATGAACAAAAAATGGTAACAAGTTGTCTTCAATTTACATTTTCCTACTTGATCGTAAAGTCATACATTTACTATTTGTATTTATTCTTCTGTAGCATGTCATATATAATGTTCAAAATTTCTACTGAGTTTTATCATTTTTGTTACTAAATAGACAATGTTTAAAAAACCTTCTTTTATAAATGTGGTAGATATATCTCAGTATATCATTTACCAGTCTGTTATTTACCTCTGACTTTATTTATAGTATCTTTTGCATACAAGTATTTTTCCTTTTTATTTAGGTGAATCTATCAGGTTTTCTCTTAGGATTTCAGGCTCTCTATGATCTAAAGAAAGTGTACAGAAGTAATCAAAATATTTTTCCCATACTTTCTTCAAATGCCTTAATTGTTTTAATTTTTATATTAAGACTATTAATTCAATAGAAATTTGTTTCTGAATGTAGTATAAAGTAGTATTTTAATACTATTTTCTTCCAAATGGAGAGCCAATTTTCTCAATGTCATTTGCTGTATAATGTATCTTTTCTCTATCAGTTTGAACTGATATGTATTTATATATTAAATGTATGTTTTTTAAATCTGTTTCTGGGTGCTTCATTCTTTTTTTAACTGGTCTAACTAACTTACCTATTCCTCCACCAGAATTATCAACTACTAAAAACAGGCATCATGCCCAGATCAGGAGAGTTCCATGAAGAAACATAATTTTTCAATTATTCAAATTGTCCCTGACTATATATGGAAAACCTCTCAATTCAGTGCTCCAAGATTAAAATCTCACATAGAAGGCTTACATAAAGAAAAAGACAGACTAACCATAACTATAAATAGAGATATCCTAAATCAAACATTAGCAAATTTAATCTAACAGAGTATAAAAATAATAAGTTATCATGACTGAACTTATTCCAGGAACGTTAGCATAGTATATATGGATATCTACTAATATCATTAATTACATTAACACATGAAAACGCAGAACTATTTCTATACCAAAACATTTTAAAAATAATTCAACAGTTATTCCTGAAAAAACAGTAAAAATAAAATGAACCATACTAAACATGAGATCACTATTCATCAGAATCTAATACCAACCATATAAAATGCCAAAATACTAAGAGAATTTCTATTAAAATCAGGAACAAGAATAGACCAATTTTAAGCATTTTTATTTAAAGTAGATCAGAAGAGCAAAAATTACCCTAATTCTATAGATAATATGATTATACAGCTAGAAAATATGAGGTTCAAAAACTATTAAAATTAGATAACTTGGCAAAGTTGCTGGAAACAAAGTAAACAGAATAGCACTTTATATAAATGTAAGTACATTTTGAACTGTAGTCCAATTAAAATAATGCTAGCTCAATATTTATAATCGGCATCAAATTGCCATACTGAAAATATTCACAGTATAAAATTAAATGCAAACCAAACAGTATGAGGACCAGTTCAATCTTCACCAGCATGTGCCATGTTTTACAACTTCATGTTGGAAGCTTGGAAGATGGAGGAAGAAGAGCTCTATGGAATAGCATGATACCAGTGAAAATATAAAAGCTCCTTTTTCAATCTACCAAGAGTATCCTAACCTAAGAGTTATGGTTAGTCTGCAGCCTGGAAGGCTGAAGGAACAGAGATAAATGGAGTTCAAGAAAGGGGAGGTTCTGAAAGCCTTTCCCTAAATATAGTTAGTTCTCAATCACTAAGGACATGTAAAAAAAATTTAGCCCAGGCCTGAGAAACTCATGACAACATCCAAGAGCTAATACCTGAGACATAAAAAATAAAATTAACTAGAACTATATTGGCTGTCCACTTTCAACACTTCCATTCAACATAGCACTGGAAGTCCTAGTCAGAGCAACCAGACAAGAAAAAAAAATAAAGCGCATCCAAATCAGTGAAGAGTCAAGAAGTCAAACTGTCATTGTTTGCTGATGATATGACTGTACACCTAGAGACACATCCAAAAAGCTCCTAGAACTGATAAATTCAGTAAAGTTTCAGGATACAAAACCAGTGTGCACAAATCCTTAGTACTGCTATGCACCAACAGTTCTTGAGAATCAAATCAAGAACTCAACCCCTTTTACAATTGTTGCAAAAAAAAATTAAAAAGCAAAGCAAAACTTAGGAATACTCTTAACCCAGGAGGTAAAATACCTCTACAAGGAAAACTATAAAACACTGCTAAAAGAAATCACAAATGACACAAACAAATGGAAACATATCCCATGTTCATGGATCAGTAGAATTAATATTGTGAAAATGAACATACTGCCAAAAGTAATTTACAAATTCAATAAAATTCTCATCAAAATACTATCATCATTCTTCAGAGAACTAGAAAACACAATCCCAAAATTCATGTGAAACCAAAAGACAGCCCCAAGCAAGTCTAGCCAAAGCAACACTAAGCAAAAAGAACAAATCTGGAGGCATCACATTACCCAGCTTCAAACTACACTACAAGGCTACAGCCAGTAAAATAGTATGGTACGGGTACAAAAACAGGCACATAGACCAATGGAACAGAATAGATAACCCAAAAATAAAGCCAAATAATTATAGCCAACTGATTATCGACAAAGCAAACAGAAATACAAAGCAGAGAAAAGACACCCTATTCAACAAATGGTGCTGGGATAATTGGCAAGCCACATGTAAAAGAATGAAACTGGATCCTCATCTCTCACCTTATACAAAAATCAACTCAATATGGATTAAAGACTTAAATCTAAGACCTCATACCATAAAAATTCTGGAATATCAGAAACTTCCTGGGCATTGGCTTAGGCAAAGACTTCATGACTGGGAACTCAAAAGCAAAATGCAATAAAAACAAAGATAAATAGATGGGACTTAATTAAACTAAAAAGCTCCTGTTCAGCAAAAGAGATAATCAGCAGTGTAGAAAATCTTCACAAACTAAGCATCTGACAAAGGACTAATATCCAGAATCTACAAGAAAAAACAAATCAGCAAGAAAAAAAAAAATTCCATCAAGAAGTAAGCTAAGGGCATGAATAGACAATTCTCAAAAGAAGATATACAAACGGGCAACAAACATACAAAAATAAATGCTCAACGTCACTAATTATCAGGGAAATGTAAATCAAAACCACAATGCAATGACACCTTACTCCTGCAAGAATGGTCATAATTTAAAAATCAAAAAAATAATAGATGTTGATATGACTGTGGTGAAAAGGGAACACTTTTACACTGCTGGTGGGAATGTAAACTAGTACAACCTTTACGGAAGATGGTATGGAGAGTCCTTAAACAACTAAAAGTAGATCTAACATTTGATCCAGCAATCCCACTACTGGGGATATACCCAGGAGAAAAGAAGTCATTATATGAAAAAACACTTGGATACACATGTTTATAAAAGCACAATTCACAGTTGTAAAAATATGGAGCCCCAAATGCCAATCAATGAGTAAAGAAACTGATATATATAAAATATATTTAATCCGTGTGTGTGTGTGTATACACACCATGGAATACACACACACTATGGTACACACACCATGGAATACTACTCAGCCACAAAAAGGAATGAAATAATGGCAGTTGCAGCAAACTGTATGGAATTGGAGACCATTATTCTAAGTGAAGTAACTCAGGAATGGAAAACCAAACATTGTATGTTCTCATTTATAAGTGGGAGCTAAGCTATGAGGATGCAAAGGCATGAGAATAACACAATGGACTTTGGGGACTTGGGAGGAAAGGTCAGGGAGTGAGGAATAAAAGACTATACATTGGGTACAGTGTACACTGCTCAGGCAGTAGGTGCACCAAAATCTTAGAAATCATCACCAAAGAAGTTATCCATGTAACCAAACACCACCTGTTTCACAAAAACCTACTGAAATAAAATAATAATAATAAAACAAATATAGTAATGATGATAACAATAAAAAACTGTATTGGCTGAAAAAATGAAAAAGCCTAACAGCAAAAATTCCCCTACGTATAAAGAATTAAACAAAGAGTTAAACTGAGAGACAATCCAGGATAGATTTCAAGGGCATATCAAAAAAGGCAAACAAACAAAAACCAAACATATAAAGAGTAAATTTAGGCGGCTGTACAATGATATGCCTTTGGATATGGGCTTTAAAGTTAGTCAGAGCTAGGTCTTAATTATAGCTCTGGCATTTATTATATGCTCTTGAATAAGTCAAATAACATCAATTAATGCTATTTGTTCTGTTCCTAATGATTCCAAAGGTTCCAACAATCAAGTTAGTTTCAGATAATCTACATAAAGACCAAAACCATAGTTATAGTCCTAAAGCTGCAAAAGACATATGAAAGTTAACCATATCTGAACAAGCTGCAATGCATCCTGCAAATTGATTTTTTAAAATCTCTCACATTGGCCTATTGATCTCCGTCATTTATTAAACAAACAAAATAATTTTTTTTTTTTTTTTGAGATGGAGTTTCGCTCTTGTTCCCAGGCTGGAGTGCAATGGCGCAATCTCGGCTTACTGCAACCTCCACCTCCTGGGTTCAGGCAATTCTCCTGCCTCAGCCTCCTGAGTAGCTGGGATTACAGGCACGCACCACCATGCCCAGCTAAATTTTTGTATTTTTAGTAGAGACGGGGTTTTACCATGTCGACCAGGATGGCCTCGATCTGTTGACCTCGTGATCCACCCGCCTCGGCCTCCCAAAGTGCTGGGATTACAGGCTTGAGCCACCGCACCCGGCCAATTTTTTAAAAAATTAACAGCACCACAGAAGAAGTCTAATTGTTTTAACTTTTAATTAGCAGCATTCAGCTACTGAACTGTTTTAAAATACTAAACTGTCTTTAAAGGAGTACAAAGCAGGCTGGTTGGCATGATATGTAATTTGGAAAATAAAGTCTTATCTTGCAGCACCAATCAGTATGTTAAATTTATTATGTATATTACTTCTAATGTCTGAAACTAGATACTTGATTTTTTATGTGTGTTTATTTTATGATATTGCTATTAAATTTTTATTATTTACCTGAAAAAAAAAAAAAAGGAATTAGGTAACCTAATCTTGCTCTTATACTGTACTTCTCCCACAGTCTTAGTTTATAAAAAGATTACCTGAATCCAAAGACTTTTCTATCTTATTTTGAAGCTTTAGCATTTTAAGTACGTTGTACACATGTAATATTCCAGACCAAGGTCAAATTACTCTCATTATGTATTTTCAAAGTGAAGTGCCCAAAAAGATGCTTCATATTTTATATGGAACATCTATCAAGTGAAAGAAAATGTATCTGAAACAAAATACATGTTGAACTACTATAAGTGGTAGCACAGAAGCAGTTGCAGTGTAAAACAACTCGGAAAGAAAAGGAGTTGTTTGCAGAGACCAGGTCACATTGGTCCAATTTTTGGTCAAGTCTTTCTTTTATCAGAGAAACTGTCCTACTGAGGGAAAGTGCCTGCACCTCCCCACTATCATTCCCCACATCCTTCCTACAAATTGAGGATCAACACATACAGCCAGAGATGTTACTGATAAAAATACATATATATATTAAACATGAATTGTGGGGGTGGGGAGAACTGAAAACAACTGTACTTGAATAAAACTTACTGCAAATCTCCAGATTAAACCACGTCCCCTTTAACACATAACGTATACTATACTTTTCCCATGAGAACACTTTGATCCTAGTATAATCCAAACTAGCGTTAAATAAGATAAATTCTGTGAATAAAATATTTAATCCGAAATGTTAGAAGAATTCTATGACCACTATGCAAAATACACAAAGCACCAAGAGTATAACTTTCCAACTAAAATGTGTATTCATTTGTGCTGTTAATTTTTTTAAAATAATGTTTAAGGTAAAATGGCAAAATAGCATAACTAAACTAATTACTGCAAATAAAATCATTATAAATTCAGGATAAAAAAATATTTAAACTATCTGTAGGCACTGGAGATTGACCAAAGAGGCAGAGTTGAAGAAGCGTCGATGATGAAATTAACTATAACCTATGAGGTTTGTGAACTTGTGACTTTTTTCCTGAGGGCATTCTCCAATTCACTTGTGGCAGAAACCTTACTGGTTTAAATGGTCAGAGCAGAGAGTTTAAGGCTAGAAGAGAGAGAGAGGGGTGAGGGATAAAATCCTGGAGGGAAGGCAGCCTCAGAAGGGGCAAGAGCAAAAAACCTACCTATAAACTTGACCCAAATTCTTGGTTGACTGCTAGACTACATTTGCATGGGGCCAACCCCAGTGACTCAGAGAAAAATGCAGCAGCTAGAAAGTGAAAGAACTACATAGAGACTGCAGCTGTCATCCATAACAGGTGAAACAGTGTAGACTCTGAATCCAGCCAAATTAATTGCTATTACAACAAAAAT
Organism: Callithrix jacchus; assembly: GCF_049354715.1. Taxonomy (NCBI): domain Eukaryota; kingdom Metazoa; phylum Chordata; class Mammalia; order Primates; family Cebidae; genus Callithrix; species Callithrix jacchus. Next base: position 45,394,821 of record NC_133515.1, read on the forward strand.
ACTTCTTCTGAGGAATATAACATAATTAAGAGCAATGTATCATCCACAATATCCAATATCGACAGAAAATCACAAGGCACAGAATACACAGGAAATGTGACCCCTATAAAAAACAAGCAGTCAATAAAAAATAAGTCTGAAATGACAAAGTTGTGCACAGATGCAGACTTTAATGCAGCTATTATAAATATGATCAAAGACTTCCAGAAAAATATACAAAAGATTGAATAAATAGAGAATCTTATCAGAGAAACATAAACTATACAAAAAAAACCCAAATAGGAATTTTAGAACTAAAAAGTACAGTAACTAAAATTAATAATTTGCTAAATAGACTTAACAGCAAATTAGAGATGGCAGAAAAAACAATCAGTAAACTTGAAGGTATATCAATTCATCTGGCATTTTTAAACATTAATTTTAAACATTCTTCTTGTGCTGGCCTTTTATCCCAGACATAGCACCAAGAGGTTTCTTTGAAAGTCTTTATTAATATAATTCTAGCACATAATAGCACTTGTTAAATGAAAACAAGTGTTTTAATAAATAGTATAAATGGTATTTGATAAATGGTAATAGCTTATGTTTTAAATTAGACTTCATGTTCACATCTAAAAAACACTAGGCTAAGCTATACACTTATAAAACTCTATCGCTATAGAGACAGTTCATAGATTTTCTTCAGAAAAACTTTCAAATTCTGTTTAATATTTTCTTGAAAGGCAGCATTAGTAGAAACAAAAACCTACCTCCACTGATTGCTGGTACTGAAAGGTTTTGATCACTTAAATGTTCTGCTAACATCCAAGCTGGAAGGATTCTTTTCCTCTCAGCAAGGACTGGCTGCTGCTTACTGAAGTCTCTACATTCACCTAGGAAAGACTAAAAAGACACCTATAAATTACTAAAAATAATCATACATCCTTAATGAATTTGTAAAATATTTGGTTTACCGAATGCTACCATTAAAACACCCATATGCAACTGTATACTGAGTTCATCAAATTTCTTAAAGAAATTAATTATTTCTATTAAATGCTGGACTACTGCCATATTCTCTAGAGCTTAACTTAAAATCAGCAAAAGTTGATAAATGCTAGCAATACTGTCATAATAGATCTAATTTCAGTTGTCTTTTCTGCCTTTATAATAACTTGAAGAACATGTTATCAATGAATGAGATCTCAAATTTCTCACCACACTATTTGTGGTAGTCATCTGGGTCCTGGCTATTTCTGCACTTCCTTCCAGTTGTGAGGCACCAGTAGTCTCATGAGATAAATTAATAACAGGGGATTTTGGTGTTTCATTCAATACATTATCTTCATCAAGCATTTGACTGTTTCTATAAGATAAAATAGAAACTTGTCTTAAATTTTAATACATTTCTGCTGCTTTCAGACTACATCTGAGTTACATCCCTTTTCTCAGACTTAGCAAAAACAAAAAAAAGCAGATTATAGTATACTAGAATCAAAGATATAGACTACAGTATGTTCTTTATTTCCTACCTGCTAGCCATGAAATTCATCAATCTTTCCAAATCATGGGTCTAGAAACCCCAATTACTTATGAGATGTGTGGCAGCCTTCTCTCTCAAGGCTTACAAGCTCTTTATTTGATATTTGTGCAGATAGTCCATAAAAATTAAGACCACCATCCAGCCTTCAGAGAGATCATGTAAACTGCAATGGTGTCAGTTAAGCTAGTTAGACTCTTAGAGAAAAAAATAAATAAAATCCTGAGTTTCAGTTGACACACAGCTGCTACCGAAGTTCAGGCAAGTATTAATAGGGCTACTTATGAAGTATCCCCAAACTGCAGTATAGCTACAAGCCAAATGTTCTGGCACAGGAACATCCATGGTCACATGTGGGACATACTAGGAGAACCAATTACCTCATACTCTCTGCAATATGCAGTAAGGTCATCCAAAGTTGTTGGGTCATTATTATTTATGTGGTATGCATAGACATGATCCAACAAATTTGCCTTTTTGAAAATTTGAAACTATAGACGAACTACTACTCAGAAATAACAAGGAATGAACTATTGATGTGTGTATGAATGCATATGCACCCCAAAGGCATTTTGCTAAGTGAAAGAAGCCAGACACAAAAGACATATTGTATTACTCCATTTATATAACATCCTGAAATGCAAAGCTACAAGGACAGAAACCATATTAATGGTTGCCAGGGATTTGTAGTGGAATGAAGGGACACACTACAGAGAGCCATGAGAGAATATGTGGGGAAATGGAAATGTTCTATATCTCACTCTGGTAGTATTTTAAATGACTATATTATCATTTTTAGTGTATTGAATTGCACTTTCAAAAGGGTTGAATTCTACTGTGTGTAAATTGTCCTCATTAAAAGTGAATTTTTAAAAACTAAGATATAAGATTTTAGAAGTGCATCTAGCTGAGAGGAATCTAATTAATATGCGTTTGTTTTAGTATTTCTTCTTTTTTTTTTTTTAATTTTTTATTGGATTATAGGTTTTGGGGTACATGATCAGAGCATGCAAGACAGTTGCGTAGGTACACACATGGCAGTGTGCTTTGCTTTTCTTCTCCCCTTCACCCACATTTGGCATTTCTCCCCAGGCTATCCCTCCCCACCTCCCCCTCCCACTGGCCCTCCCCTTTTCCCCCCAATAGACCCCAGTGTTTAGTACTCCCCTTTCTGTGTCCATGTATTCTCATTTTTCATCACCCACCTATGAGTGAGAATATGCGGTGTTTCATTTTCTGTTCTTGTGTCAGTTTGCTGAGGATGATGTTTTCCAGATTCATCCATGTCCCTACAAACGACAAGAACTCATCATTTCTGATTGCTGCATAATATTCCATGGTGTATATGTGCCACATTTTTCCAATCCAGTCTATTATCAATGGGCATTTGGGTTGATTCCAGGTCTTTGCTATTGTAAACAGTGCTGCAATGAACATTCGTGTACATGTGTCCTTATAGTAGAACGATTTATAGTCTTTTGGATATATACCCAGTAATGGGATTGCTGGGTCAAATGCAATTTCTATTTCTAAGGCCTTGAGAAATCGCCACACTGTCTTCCACAATGGTTGAACTAATTTACACTCCCACCAACAGTGTAAAAGTGTTCCTTTTTCTCCACATCCTCTCCAGCATCTGTTGTCTCCAGATTTTTTAATGATCGCCATTCTAACTGGCGTGAGATGGTATCTCAATGTGGTTTTGATTTGCATCTCTCTGATGACCAGTGACGATGAGCATTTTTTCATATGATTGTTGGCCTCATATATGTCTTCTTTCGTAAAGTATCTGTTCATATCCTTTGCCCACTTTTGAATGGGCTTGTTTGTTTTTTTCCTGTAAATCTGCTTGAGTTGTTTGTAAATTCTGGATATCAGCCCTTTGTCAGATGGGTAGACTGCGAAAATTTTTTCCCATTCTGTTGGTTGCTGATCCACTCTAGTGACTGTTTCTTTTGCCGTGCAGAAGCTGTGGAGTTTCATTAGGTCCCATTTGTCTATTTTGGCTTTTGTTGCCAATGCTCTTGGTGTTTTGTTCATGAAGTCCTTGCCTACTCCTATGTCCTGGATAGTTTTGCCTAGATTTCCTTCTAGGGTTTTTATGGTGCCAGGTCTTATGTTTAAGTCTTTAATCCATCTGGAGTTAATTTTAGTGTAAGGTGTCAGGAAGGGGTCCAGTTTCTGCTTTCTGCACATGGCTAGCCAGTTTTCCCAACACCATTTGTTAAACATGGAATCCTTGCCCCAACAGAGGCACCGGAGGCAACACAACATACATACAACTATACAATCTTTGATAAACCTGTTTTAGTATTTCTTATACAGTGAATAATTTCCTTCAAAGGCAGCCTTGAATTTCAATGGCAGGAATCAGCCAAAAGAGAAGATTTACTTAGAGTAAATTACTATGCAGCATCACATTTTTTGTTCATTCAGTCAATATTTTTAAAACTTCTACTGTGTGTCACACACTGTGCCAGGTGCTGGAGACAAATGCTTGGAAATGTACGATTGTCAAATCTATAAAAGTTCACTCCACTACGATACCAGGTCCATTTTACTCATAAGTTACAGGTGTACTTCCAAATTATAATTTTTTTCTCAAGTTTTCTTAATATTTAACATGAAAAATATTAAGAAACATTTAAGAGTAGTGTGATAATTTTTCACTTTTCACAAGTGATAGGAATTAAGTAACATCATCAATTCCATTTCTAGTTTATTTTCTATTCCGGCATAAGTCTGAGATGAATTCATACACTCTATAGTCCATATGTAACTTTTATTAACAGTTATCCAGAATAAATGTAATAACAACCTCAGAACAAAATTCTATTTAACATTTTGTTCAAAAAAAGCACAAGTACAAATTGTTCTATTATACCTTTATTTAAATATCAAACACTGTCACTGTGATACATATTTTTATGTTCAAATACTTCTAGGAGCAATCAACTATCACAGGATGTATAAAGCATTATTACAGGATATTTTAAATAAAAAATAAAAACTTGGAAAGTTAAATGTGGTTTAATAAAGGTAATTATCTTTTTTATAATAGCTTTATTGAAAAATAATCCATATAATGATAAATTCATCCTGTTCAAGTGTACTATCCAGTGGTTATTAGTAATGTTAACAGAGTTGTGCAGCCATCATCAATATCTAATTTTAGAACACGTTCATCACCTCATAAAGAAATTCCATATGCATTAGCAGTCTCTTCCCATTGCCTCTTCCTCCTGCTCCTGGCAACCATGAATCTACCTTCTGTCCCTATGAATTTGCATTTTCTAGATATTTCATATCAATGAAATACAGTATGGGGTTTTTCATATCTAGCTTTTTCACTTAGCACGATGTTTTAAGATTCATCTGTATTGTTGCATATATAAGTATTTCATTCCTCTTTATGGCCAGATAATATTCTACTGTATGACTACACAATATTTGTTTATCTATTCAACAGTTGCTGGACAGCTGGGCTATTTCCACTTTTTGGCTATTATGAGTAATGTTGCTGAACATATATGTACAAGTTTTTATGTGGACATAGGTTTTCAATTCTTTTGGGTATATACATAGGAGTGGAAATGCTGAGCCACACAGTAATTCCATGTTTAAACTTTTGAGGAACTGCCAGAGTATGTTCCAAAGGGGCTATACCATTTTTTTTTTTTGAGACGGAGTTTCGCTCGTTACCCAGGCTGGAGTGCAATGGTGCGATCTCGGCTCACCGCAACCTCCGCCTCCCGGGTTCAGGCAATTCTCCTGCCTCAGCCTCCCAAGTAGCTGGGATTACGGGCACGCGCCACCATGCCCAGCTAATTTTTTGTATTTTTAGTAGAGACGGGGTTTCACCATGTTGACCAGGATGGTCTCGATCTCTTGACCTCGTGATCCACCCGCCTCGGCCTCCCAAAGTGCTGGGATTACAGGCTTGAGCCACCGAGCCCGGCCGGGGCTATACCATTTTACAATCCCACCAGAATGTATAATAGTTCAGTTTCTCCACAACCTCACCAATGCTTGTTATTATCTTTTTGATTGTAGCTTTCCTAGTAGATGTGCAGTGGTAGCTCATTGTGGTTTTGATTTGCATTTCCCTGTGACTAATGATGTTGAACATTTTTTCATGTTCTATTGACCATTTGTATACCTTCTTTGTAAAAATGTCTATTCAAATCAGTTATGCATTTTAAATTTGGGTTGTTTGCCTTTGTGTTGTTGAGAATTCTTTAAATATTCTGAATATAAGTCTGTTATGAGATATGTGATTTACAAATATTTTCTCTCATTCTGTGGTTGTCTTTTCACTTTCTTAACTGTGTCCAATTTATCTACTTTATCTTTGTTTGCTTGTGTTTCTGGTGTTATATCCATTGCCTAATGTAAGGTCACAAAGATTTACACCTGTTTTTTTCTAAGAGTTTCATAGTTTTAGTGCTTATATTATATTTAGGCCTCTGATCATTTTAAGATAATTTTTAATATGGTGTACAGCAGGAATCTAATTTCATTCTTTTTCATGGGGCTATCCAGTTGTCCCAGCACCATTTGTTGAAAAGACTATTCTTTCTCCCATTTAATTGTCTTGACGTATTTGTCAAAAACCAACTGACCCTAAATGTAATGGTTTACTTCTGAACCCTCAATTCTATTTATTTGATCTATATGTCTTTCCTTATACCAGGACTGTCTTGATTACTGTAGCTTCATAGTAGGTTTTGAAGTCAAGAAGTGTGAACCATCCAACTTTTTTCTTCTTTTCTAAGATTGTTTTGGCAATTAAGTTACTCTTAAAGTCTTTCAAATATATTCCAAATGTTGTTTAAATATAAGTTATGTATTTTCATATCTTGTATATAAAATATGCTATTACAAATGATCTGGATCTAAAAATACATTTTTAAATAATGATAAATGAATTTGAAATGCATATTATCATACTATCACAACATTTTTCGTCAACATTTTATTGTTTCTTCAATAACAGTAATCAAAATTAGTAGTTATTTATATGGAATCTACGTACATAGATTTTCAACAATTTGAAAAAAAAAGTAATTCAGTATGACAAAGGATTTACTTTACTTTCCTCATAAGTGTCTTAAAATAAATAATCTCCCGAGAGAGGACGTCATACTTCCTTATCAGCAATGAAAATAAGCTACGAAAACAAAATGTTATACTTATCACATTATCACTCAATTTAATATCCTCAGACATTTCATTAATGTATTCAAAAAACCAACACTTACTAAGCACCTACTATTGGGGAGGAAGAATTAATACTAGTGCTTCTATGTGAAATGTGCTATAATTTAATTTACTAAAATATAAAAACAAGCATTCTTTTTATTTGGCTTTCTCTTTGACTTCTCATAAAAGCATGGGTTTTGATACTCCAGGCAGAATAATTTCATAGTTACATATATAGAGAAAAGAGTGCAGAATGAACAACCTAGAACTGACAAGTACAGACTTATATATTCCTTCAAAGTAGGCAATGAGTAGGACTAATTATGCAGAATCTAACTTCTGTATGTAAAAGACATTTTAATATGAGTAAAAGGAAAATCTAAAGAAATGACAAGCTTTTCTGTCGTTGGTTTGTGGTTCAGATCCCTTTCTTAAATTTACAACTGGTTGAAAGAAAAGAATTATCATGGCAAGAGAGTCCTAACAACTTCTACAAAGGATGTAAACTTTCTTCTATTCTTTTTAAATTTCTTAAATATTTCAACATGCAAAAATACATAGAGAATATATGTAGTCTCTCTACATATCTAAGAATATAAATATTTGTGTATCCACCACCCCAATAGAAACATTTTCTCATATTTGCTCCAGATTAATTACAAATATAATTCAAGCCCTCTCCCTGCCGAGCCTCAGTCTTGTTTCTCTCTCCCATTCCTTCTTCAAAAGTAAACATTAGGCTGAATTTGATTTTATTGTTCCCATGCATGTCTTTGTACTTTTATTATTTGTATGTATGTATCCACTATTTTATAGAAATTATATATGTTTTATATGTTTATAACCTTTTTGGGGTTTTTCCCTCAACATTACAGTGGGGAGATTTAGCCATGTTTTAACCTGAGCTCTCTCTTAGTTCATTCTCTTTCACATAATTATAGGACTATTCCAAATTTATTTAGCCTTTCTACAGGTGTTTTCACAATTCAAATGAGTGCTATAGTAAGCATTCTCATACAGAATGAGGTAGTCAGTAAAAGCATCAACTCTGGAAACAGGCTTGAGTTTGGATCCCACCTCTGCCATGTATTAAGTTGTGACCTTGGGCAAGCCTTAAACCTACTATGTCTCAATTTCTTCATCTGTAATATAAGGATATTAACAATACTTAGTCCTCATAGAGATTATTATAAAGATTAAAAAGTTCATACATGTAAAGCTTGTACAACAGTAAGCAGTGTTTTTATGTGACTGACACTGCAAAACAGAGCTAGTTAAAAAACATGAAAATCCCAATGATATCAAGAAATGTCTAAAGTGTATTTCAATGCTTCCAACCTAAGACATAGTCCACTTCTTCTTGCTAGACAGTGGATTCTCCCTCTCTGGAAATCAGGCAGCTGCCTCCTCCAGATAGACATCTCTTATGATGATACTCGAATTCAAAATCTGCCCCCACCTCCCCTCATGGCTTCTAATCTAATATCAGAGTTAACTCATCATTACCTGACTAGAGAAGTACTGTCCTTACTTCAATAGAAAACTAAATATTCACTAAAGAGCTACATGTCCTGGCTACTGGCAAAAACCACAAGAATGTACCTGCGATGGTGTGATATAGTAAGAAACACATATGTTGGTCTTCACTTCTGGTTCCTGGCTGGAACTCCAAAACAGGTGAAAGGACCATCTTTTGTTATTCACAACACGCCCCTTTCAACCACACCTGAATTTATGTTAATGAGGTGACTTTTGGAAAGCCTCTAAAGATGAAGGGCTAGTTTTCAGAAAATCCAATCATATGATTAGAGGGTAGGAACTCCCAAACCACCACCCACCACCTCCAAGGAGGGAACAGGGGCTGGAGACTGACTTAATCTCATTGGCCAATGATTTACTCAATCATGCCTTTGTAATGAAGGCTCCATAAAAATCCAAAAAGACAAAGTTCAGAGGGCTTCCAGGTTGGTGAATAAGAACATGTCCAAGTGCTGGGAGAATGGTATACCCCAACACTCCACTGGAAGAGAAGCTCCTGTGCTGGGGACCCTTCCAGACCTTACCCTATGTATCTCCTCATCTGGCCATTAATTTGTATACTGTAATATAGCATTTATAATAAACCTAGTAGTAAGTAAACTGTTCCTGAGTTCTGTGAGCCCTTCCAGCAAATGACAGAACCCAAGTTTTAAATAGCCTGAGAAAAGTACAGTGCTGTGAAAGTGGGTTTATTTTCAGTTTCATCAACATGAAAAAATTCAAAATTCACTAATCCCATAACCTGCTAACACTTTAAATAAAGTGTGACACTGGCCTTAAAGACACTAGTCTTTCACACTAAGGGAATAAGCTAATTTGAATTAATATAAATAAAATTTAAATAGACATATAATACTTCAAATAAGTTATCAGGCAATGACCATACTTTGTTTCATAAGGATGCATATTTTCCTAATTTTTGAAAAAAGTATGTAATTCTATTATGAAAGTTTATTACAACAAAAAAATCAGTTCTTTACATGTCTCATTTTGACAGCTATTTTAAAACAGCATGCTTCATACATGTATGATAAGAGAAAAAGACTTGAACTTTAAAGTAGTAAGCATTTGGGAGGCAAGGCGGGTAGATCACAAGGTCAGGAGTTTGTGGTCAGCCTGGCTAATATGGTGACACCCAGTCTCTCTACTAAAAATACAAAAATTAGCTGGGTGTGGTGACACATGCCTGTGGTCCCAGCTACTTGGGAGGCTGAGGCAGGAGAATCACTTGAACCCAGGAAGTGGAGTTTGCAGTGAGCCAAGATCCTGTCACTGCACTCCAGTCTTGGCAACAGAGTGAGACTACATCTCTAAATAAATAAATAAAGTAGTAAGCAATAATGAATTTCATTTAACTAAAACGCAACTTCCTGTTTTATTCACTTACATTTAAGCATTTTTAGATATAATTTATATACAAAATGCACATATCTGAAGTGTGAAATTTGATCAGTTTTGACAAATGCATACACCCACATAAGCTGCACCCTTAACAAGACACAGAATAAGTCCATATTTGTTTAAAAGCTGAAACAAAGCCAAACAAAAAGCTCCCTTGTAGCTTCTTCCTAGTCAATCCCCTTGGAAATAACCATTGATTAAATTTCTATTTAACAGATTAGTTTACTTATTACAGAATTTAATATAAATGTAATACTATAATAGATACTGTTTGTGACTTGCTTTTCTTTTTGGTAGATTACCAGGATTTTCTAAATATACAATCATGTCATCTCCAAACAAATACAGTTTTACTTCTTCCTTTCAAATCTGATATATATTATCTTTGTTGTAGTCCCAATCTTAGGCAGAGAACTTTCAACATTTCACTAACAGGTTTTTTGTAGGGAAAAATGTTTCCCTCTTTTCCTTGTTTTCACAAAAATTTTAAAAATCATGAACTGGTGTTGAATTTTGTCAAAATTATTCTTGAGCATCTATTAAAATGATAGTCCTTTAGTCTATTATGCTGAATTGCTTTGATTTTTATATAATAAACTAACCTTATATTCCTTGAACAAGTCCCACTTTGTAATAGAGTATTATCCTTTTTACTCAATTTGTAAATACTTTATTATAAAGAATATTGGTCTGTAGTCTGGGGATTTTTTTTTGTAAAATCTTTTTTGATTTTAGTATCTGAATTACAAAAGCTCCATAAAATGAGTTAGAAAGTATATCCTCTTCTATTTTTGAGAAAAAGGAATAATATTGGCATTTATTTCTTCCTTGTAATTTTAACAGAATTCATTAGTGAAGATCCTTGTGGGAAATCCTTAAATTGTGAATTCAATTTTTTAAATGGATAAGGAATTCATCAGATTTCTATTTTTTCCTGAATCAGTTTTTTTTTAAAAGAAATATGCCCATTTATTTTAGCTGCCAAATTTATTGGCATAAAGTTTTACATAATATTTCCTTATTTTTCTTCTAAGGTCTGTAGTATCAGTAATGATATCATCCCCTCTCCTACTGTTGATATTGATAATTCATGTTTTCTCACTTTTTTCTTGGTAAGCCTTACTAAGTAAAGTACTTACTTTACTGTAGTAAAGGCTGCTTTTCACCAAACCACCCTATAGCTTTACTGATTTTCTTTTCATCTATTTTTTATTTCATTGACTTGTAGTTTTAATTTTCTTTCTTTTTTTTCTATTTTCTTTGGGATTAATTAGTTTTTTGTCTATCCTCCTAAAGTAGAAGCACAGATCACTGGTTTTATAGCTTTCTTCTCTTCTAATACAGGCATTCAACTATAAACTTCCCCCTAAGGACTAATTTACTTGCATCTCACAATATTTTATGCTGTTTTCAATATCACTCTGTTTAAAATGCTTTCTGATTTCCCTATGACTTCTCCTTGACCCAAGGGTAATTTAGAAGTGTGTTATTTAATTTCAAAGTATTTGTAGATTTGTATAGCTATTTTATAGTTAATGATTTACTGACTTAATACCATTGCAATCAGAGAACATACTCTGCATAATTCTGTCCATCTACTTCTATAAGTCTAGTTTATGCATTCTATAATTTAAAAGCAGAAACAAAGCCAAATAATCTTCTAAGACTGACTAAAAAAACCTAGTGTATGAATTTTAACTGTAAGCCAGATATCAGTATATTTATTCTAATATCTCATGTCCTCAGTTTCCCTGTTCTATATTTTCTATTTTTATAAGAAAGAGGAGTTATACAGGTGTAATATACATCAGAAATTAATACCTTAATAAAATTTAAAAAGCTAAAAAAAATGAGGAAAAGGTAGTCAATTTCAAATTAACTAACTGAATACTGTTCGATAGAAAATACATTCTGAATACAATGGTAAAAGACACCACATATGGGAGCAACTGCTATCAAGGCATAGTAAGTTTCGAAAGTCAAATGTTTTCTAGAAACAGATACACATGTGCATGTGCACAAAACACACACATGCACACACACACATTACACACCTAATCTATCTCCAGTTGAGTTTAATGGTTTCTATTGGTTCCTACCAAAGGATTTGTGAGGTCTGAGGAATTAGATTAAAAATAGCATCCTCATTCTCATTTCATCAAGCACTTACCTTAAGGTACATTCCATTTTCACTTCAGTGGGTATAGCGAGAACGCGGAATGTGTATTTGTCAACTAACAAAGAAAAACTATCTCCAGGATTCAAACAGCACCATAGATTTGTCTTCAATGGTACAAGCTGACTCTTCTCTGAAGACTGATAAAAACATGGATTTGTGTGTACCTTAAAAATTTTAAAAGAATATAATTAAATTAAAAAAGAATACAATACAATAATGTCGTAACTCAAAATTATGACAAAAATACAATTAAAAATTTCAGCATAAACTTAGACTAATAAATCTAACTCTTATAAGTACCATAATTATTATTTATATAAGAGAAAATAAGCTATGGTAAACCTCCCATTTCTCCAGGAATCAAAGAAAAAAAGCAAAGTTATCACTTAATTGTTAAAAGAGTCTTCTATTCTGCTTAATAGATACAACTGGATATCACAAGGCGAAACATGAAAAATAATTCTTAGTATGGAAAAACTGAGTCCCTCAACTTCTAGATCCAAAATGCACTAATTCCCTGACAATGGATAGTTTCTTTACCATTTATTTTCTCCTACTAATTTCTTACTACAACTAAAAAATCAGAAACTACAATGCTATGGTTTGAATGTATCCCCCAAAGTCCATGTGTTGGAAATGCCAATCCTAATGCAACAATGTTGACAAGTAGGACCTTTAAAGTGTAATTAGGTCATAAGGAAAATGCCCTCATGAATTTATTAACGGCATTATCACCAGAGTGGATTCATTATCTCAGGAGCAAGTCTGCTATCTTGAGTGGGTTTGTCATAAATGCAAGTTTGGCTCTCTCTTGCTCACTCTCTCATGCATGCTCTCTCTCCATGTAATGCCTTTCACCACATTATAATGCAGCAAAAAGGCTCTGACCAGATGCAGCCCCTGCATTTTAGACTTCCCAACTTCCAGAATGGTGAGCCAAATAAATGTCTGTTCATTATAAATTACCCAGCCTCAGGTATTCTGTTATAGCAGCACAAAATGAACTAAGACATACAGGAAGGAAGATTCTAATCAAGTCTCTCAAGCAAACAATACAGCTTTCTTTCTACCTGAAAGAGGAATCAGCTTACTTGTTTAAATAAAACTCCCACTATGAGGATCATCCTCATTCAAATCACAAGTAGTAAGCAGATCTCAAAGTTAAAACGATTGCAATATCCACTATTTTACATTATGTTTGCCACTATTTCCATGTTAGCAAAGGTAAAAAGAGTTGCTTCCAAAAAAAAAAAGACTTATTAAGAAGTGCCTTAAAAATTCTAACAAGATTCAAGCTAAAATTGGCTATTTCCATAAGTCAAATAGCATTTTTGTCATCAATATCACTGGGTTTTTTAAATAATAAGCTTTAGGATATGACAAAGCAATCTACATAATGCAGATCTTTGGGTTTGTTTTTTTTTAGTACAATCTTATATAGAGCACCTATCTTTATTCCCCTTCCATCTATTTCATCAGTTTAAATGGCACTTTTTCTGGAGACATCACAGCAAAGTAATTACCACCCTGGGAATGGACATATGCCGAGTAATAACAATAACAAAAACTAGAAAGGAGACCGAATGGGACCTGTAACATTTCAAAAGAACAATAAATAATTAAAAATCTTTTCAATCCCTCCCAAAACCAGACCACAGTGAATTTAAAGATTTTTCTGAATATTCAAACTCTTCTTGACACCAAAAAGGGTTAAGGATCCCCAATTGCTTCAATGAGACAATTTTTCTCATTTGCTTTGATTCTAAAAGCAAACAAGGGCAGACAAAATATTTGCAAACCCAAACCCACAGTGATGAAAAGATATAACTACCTACATGAGAGACACATTATTGGTGTGTCCCTTTTAACAAATCCACGGGATTATAAATTCAAACAAATAGAAAATGCTATAACTTTAGAAGAGATGCAAAGGATGCATTTTCCTTGCAAAAAATGGAACTAAAATACAAATAAATTTCCTATAGCTTTCTTTTACAGTTATCATTAAATTTTAAAGAATGATAGATGTATACCCCCCAAAAAACACCTTATTTTTGTGGTTTTTTTAATTTGGAAAACTTTTTTTTTTAAACAAAGTAAGTTGAGAAAAGGCTATTACAGGATTCCAGATATTTCACAAGTATACTTTTAATCTCATGCAAAGAAAAACAATCTCAACTTGGGAACCTTGTGCAATAAAACAAACACAACCACCCAAAGACATACACTTGAGGGTTGATAACAAAAGAAAAAAAGAAAAACAGCAATTTATATGCAGTTATAGAGCTACTGTCTCAATCATCCAAGACCCCAAATGAGTAAGATTTTATTAAAATGAAATAAAAGCACTGACAGCTATGAATTCACCCTGAGGGCATAACCAATCACTGGTGATGCAGTCATTTACAAAGAACATCATCCTCAGGTTGCCTTTATGATGTCTTTCTCCCTGCTGATGCTAGATTGTAGATTAAAGTTAAATGACACATAAAAAAGCTAACATCATCTCCTCAAGAGGTAGCAACATCTCCTCATGCACCATTTCCAAAAACTACTGGAGAAGCAGAGCATTTTTTGTAGGAGAAATATTAGAGGGAAAAAAGACAGAAAGTCATTCAACTCAAAAGTACAAATTAGTAATTGCCCTAATTGCATTCAATTCTCTTTGTCAAAGCTATTTTTTTTATTTGGTGGTAAGTTTATAAGGTAGTTTTCCAAGTTAAAGAAAAGCAAAAAAATATTTAATCACTTATATATAATTTGGGTTATGCAGTATACAGAAGGGACCATCATAAAAAATTTGCTATATTCATTTATGTAATTTTATAAAGATTTTTAACTAAAGTTTCCCTCTCAACATTTTATTACAGTTGTATATATAATTTGCTTTAGTATATCAAAGAATTTGTGATTGATGAGGGAACAGAAAATAAGTGATATTTAACAAACATTAAGATAAAATGAATGAACTAGAAGTCACTTGTCCATCTTTCTGATTTTCAAGATCTTTAAACTTCCATAAACAATTAAAATCAGTTACAGAATTTATCTAAATTTATTTAAATTGCACCTTATAGGTGCAGCTACAATAAGCTGCTGAATAAATAAATCAATCTATTTCAAGATAATGGGCATTTTTATTAAAACTATAATAATATAAACATGTTTATTAGCCAGTCAGGTTTCTAATGTGCAACTCAAGTCTTCAGACCATTTTTCTACTGGATTTTTTATTTTTTTCTAATTGATTAAAGGCATCTGTGATACATTTTGGATAGCACTCCTGATAGAGCTTGAATATTTGTCACTGCCCAAATCTCATGGTGAATTGCAATCCGCAATGCTAGAAGTGGGGCCTGGCAGGAGGTGCTTGGATTATAGGGGCAGATGCCTCATGGCTTGGTGCTGCCTTCAAGATAGTTGAGTTCTCATGAGATCTGGGCATTTAAAGGTATGTGGCACCTCCCACTCTGTATTAGTCTGTTTTCACATTGCTATAAACAACTACCTAAGACTGTGTAATTTATAAAGAAAAAAGGTTTCATTGACTCACAGTTCCATAGCCTGTACAGAAAGCATGGCTGGGGAGGCCTCAGGAAACTTTCATTCATGGTAGAAGGCAAAGGGGAAGCAGGCAAGTTTGATATTGCTGGAGCAGGAGAAAGAGAGAGAAGGGGAAGGGGCTACACACTTTTAAACAACCATATCTCACCAGAACTCACTCACTATCATGAGAACAGCAAGGGGAAAAGTCAATGCCCCCATGATCTAATCACCACCCACCAGGCCCCTCCTCCAACACTAGGGATTACAATTTGACATGAGATTTGGACAGGGACACAAATCCAAACCGTATCACCCTCCCACTCTCTCTCACTTGCTCCTGCTTTCAACATGTGATGTGCAGGTTCCCCCTTAGCCTTTTTCCATGATTGTAAGCTTCCTGGGGCCTCCCTGGAAGCCAAACAGATGCCGGCACCATGCTTCATGTAAAGCCTGCAAAACTGTAGGCCAATTAAACCTCTTTTTATAAATTACCCTGTCTTGGGTATTTCTTCATAGCAACACAAGAATGGCATAATACAGAAAATTGGGAATAGAAGCGGGGCATTGCTATGAAGATACTTAAAAGAGTGGAAGTGACTTCAGAACTGACTAACAGGCAGAAGTTAGAAGAGTTTGGAAGGCTGAGAAGAAGACAGGAAGATGAGAGAAAGTTTGGAATTTCTCAGACTGATTAAATGACCAAATGATCGGCAAATTTGTGACCAAAATGCTGATAGTGATGTGGACAATGTAGTCCAGGCTGAGGAGATCTAAGATGGAAATGAGGAAATTATCGGGAACTAAAGCAAAGGTCAAGCATGTTAAGCCTTAGCAAAGAGCTTGGCTGCATTCAGTTGATGTCCTAGGGATATGTGGAAGTTTGACCTAAAGAATAATGATTTAGAGGATCTGGCAGAGGAAACCTCTAAGCAGCAGTGTTCAAGCTGTGGCCTGGCTGCTTCTAACAACCTGCACTCAAATGCATAAGTGAAGAAATGACTTAAAGTTGCAACACATATTTAAATAGGAAGCAGAGTGCAAAAGCTTGATAAATTTGTAGCCTAGTCATATGGCAGAGAAAAAAAAACTTTTTCAGGAGAGGAATTCAAATAGGCTGTGAAGCAACCACTTGCTAGAGATATATGCACATCTTAAAATAAGCCAGGCTGAGTGCAGTGGCTCATGTCTGTAATCCCAATACTTTGGGAAGCTGAGACACGCTGATCACCTGAGGTCAATAGTTCGAGACCAGCCTGGCCAACATGGCAAAACCCCACCTCTACTAGAAATACAAAAAGTTAGCCAGGTGTGGTGGCACATCCCTGTAATCCCAGTTACTTGGGAGGCTGAAGGAGGAGAATTGCTTGAACCCAGGAGGCAGAGGTTGCAGTGAGCCAAGATCATGCCACTACTCCAGCTTGGGCAACAAAGCAAGACTCCATCTCAAAAAGAAAAAAAAAGCCAAGCTCTAATATCCAAGACAATGGTGAAAAGGCCTCAAATGCATTTCAGAGAACTTCATGGCAACGCCTCTTATCATAGGCCCAGAGGCCTAGGAGAGGAGAATGATCTCATGGGACAGTCCCAGGGCCCTGTTGCCCTGCATGGTCTTGGGACAATATTATCCACATTTCCATTGTTCTGGCTCCAGTTACGGCTCAAAGGACCCCATATAGAGCTTAAACCACCACCTTGGAGGATGCAAAACATAAGCCTTGACAACTTCCATATGGTGCTAAACGTGTGGGTGCACAGAGTGCAAGAGTGGTGGATTCTTGGCAGCCTCCACCTAGATTTCAGAGAATGTATGGAAAAGCCTGGGTATCCAGGCAGAAGCCTGCTGTAGCGGCAAATCCCTCACAAGAGAACTTCTACTAGAGCAGTGCAGAGAGGAAATGTGGGGTGGGAGGCCTCAAACAGATCCCCACTGCGGCACTGCCTAGTAGAGCTATGAGAAGAGAGCCACCAACATCCAGACCCGAACATAGTAATCTACCAATTCCAGTCTGTGACAGCAGCCTCAGGGGATGAACCCTGTAAAGCCAGAGGGGTGTAGCTGCCAAAGATCTTGGGAGCCCCCCCTTTGCATCAGTGTGCCCCAGGATAAGGACATGGAGTCAAAGATTACTTTGGAGCTTTGAGACTTACTGACTGCCCTGATGGGTTTTGAACTTGTGCTGGTCCTGCACACCCTTTGTTTTGAAACTGGGATGTTTACCATATGCCTATATCCCCATTGTTTCTTGAAAATAAATAACTTTTGATTTTATAGGCTCATAAATGAAAGAGATTTGCCCTGTCTCAGCTGAGACTTTGGGCTTCTGAGGTAATGCTGGAATGAGTTAAGACTTTGGAAGATTATTGGAAAGGCATGATTGTATCTTGCAATGTGAGAAGGACATGAGATTTGGGAGGGGCCAGGGACAGAATGACATAGCTTGGATATTTGTCCTCACCTGAAATTCATGTTGAATTGTAATCCACAAATGCTGGAAGCAGGGCCTGGTGGGATGTATTTTAATCATGGGGGTGGGCATCCCTCATGGCTTGGTGCTATCTTCGGAATAGTGAGTGAGTTCTTGTGAGACCTGGTAGTTTAAAAGTGTGTGGTTTATTCACAATAGCAAAGACATGGAGTCAAACTAAATGCCCATCAATGCTAGACTGGAAAGAAAATGTGGTATATATACACCATGAATTACTATGCAGCCATAAAAAGGAATAAGATCATGTCCTTTGAAGGGACACGGATGGAGTTGAAAGCCATTATCTTCAGCAATCTAATGCAGAAACAGAAAACCAAACACCACATGTTCTCACTTATAAGTGGGAGCTGAATGATCAGAACACATAGACACACGGTGGGGAAAAACATACGTTAGGGCCTATTGAAGAGTGGAGGGTGGGAACAGCTAATTGATCCTGGGCTTATCAGCTGGAGAATGGAATGATCTGTGCAGCAAACCACCATGACACACAATTACCTATGTAATAAACCGGCACATCCTGCACACGTATCCCTGAACTTAAAAGTCGAAGAAAAAAAAAGTGTGTGACACCTTCCCCTCACTCTCTCTCTCTTGCTCCTTCTTTCGACATGTGACATGCCTGTTCCTCCTTTGCCTTTGGCTATGACTGAAAGCTACCTAAGGCTTCATCAGAAATGTAGCAGATGATAGCACCATGCTTCCTGTAAAGTCTGCAGAACCATGAGGCAATTAAATTTTTTTTTTTTTTTGAGACGGGGTCTCACTCTATCTCCCAGGCTGGAGTGTAATTGTGCAATCTCAGTTCCCTGCAATCTCCGTCCCTCTCGGGTTCAAGAAATTCTCCTGCCTCGGCCTCCCAAGTAACCAAGATACAGGCAATACCTACTTTTCTCCCATGTCTAAACATTGCACCACTACACCTGGCTAATTTTTGTATACTAAGTAGAGACAGGGTTTCATCATGTTGGCTAGGCTGGTCTCAAACTCCTGACCTTAAGTGATCTGCCTGCCTCCGTCTCCCAAAATGCTGAGATTACAGACATAAGCCACTGCATCCAGCCTAAGTGTCTCTTCTTTATAAATTACCCAGTCTCAGGTATTTCTTTATACCAATGTAAGAATGGCCTAATACAACTCATCTGCCAATTACATGTGTTTTAAATATCTTCTCCCTGCTGTAGTTATTATTTTCATTACAGTGTCTTTTGATACATAAAATTTCTTAATTTTAATTTAATTGGCTTTTTACAACTGTTTTTATGGTTCATGCCTTCCCTGCCGTACAGTCATAAGGGGTTTCCCCTATATTATATTCTGAGAGTTTTATAGTTGGACTCTCACATTTAATCCACTTGGAGTAGATTTTTGGGTCTTCAGTAGGGGTCTAATTTTTTTTTTCCAAACAGATAACTGTCCCAGGACCAACTACTGATAAAAACTCCTCTTCCCCACTGATATATAATGCTAGCCCTGGCCCAATCAAATTTCCACATATGTAAGTCTAAATCTAAGGCTGCTCTCAGTTCAAAAATGTTATTCAACTGAAGGCACTAAAACTTCTCGTTAAGATCATCAATTAGTTTTAACTTGAAGAAATTTTTTTAAGGAAGAGACACGCAATGCCAAGAGAATCCTGATTTCAGAAACATAGCAACAACAAAATATTACACAGAGTTCAAAAAGCCTGGGTTCTAATTCCCTGTCTAGAATTTGCAGACTATTTAAGATCAGACATTCTCCAGAAGAGTGTGACATTCTAAGTTGTCACAAAAAAAAAAAAGGTACTCAAAAAAGGATAAAAAATATCCACCTTTCTCCAATGTCTAAACATTACATTTATGGGAAAGTTTACAAAATTACACTAAATAATATTTAAAAGATCATAAACAGAGATATAACTTAAATAAATCATTCCAAATTTTAGTTTTATATCTATAGTCTCATGAAGAATTTTTGCTCTAGCTTCTAGTATTATTTCTACTACAGTTTTGGGCTCGAAAGACACTTGCTAATGTCATACACAGTTGTTTTACAATCTGAGTACCATCTAATTAAAGATACAGTAAAAGTGAAGAGTATTTTCAAAAAGGAAGCTTTTTTTTAACTGAACACTGCCAAAATCCCACATAGAAATTTGGCTCACTACATACTGGATACAATTTAACTCAAGATAAGATCTTCAACTAATGAAATCACCTTTAATTTGGGCATAGTTATTTTACATTATTAGTACTATTTTGAATAGCCACAGAAGTACAAAATATATCTGAATAATTTTCAGCCAAGTATAGACACAAATCCAACTAAGTCCCTTCATTAAAGCCAATCTATAAAACACTCTAGTTTCTAAAATATAAACTTCCTTGATTAACACTGACTTATTTTTGATATCCAAAAATTTAATGCCATGTCAATCTTGTTACAAGAAGAGTTTCTTCTTATCACTAAGTAAATAGTGTAAAGAAAAACCCTGATATCTATTGAGTTGTTCACAATTCCACTGCTTAACTTGCTCCCAAAATAAATGTGCTGACATGGACACAGTGGAATAACGACACTAGAGACTCAGAAAAGTGGTAGTGTGAGAGGTGAGTGACGGTTGAGAAATTATCTAATGGGTACAATGTGCACTATTCAGGTGATGGTTACACTAAAAGCCCAAACTTTACCATTTCGCAATATGACCATGTAACAAAACTGCATTGTACCCCCTAAATCTATAAAAATAAAATACAATCATTTCTAAATATGCCGAATTCCTAAAATGAGTTATTCACCATTTATAAATACTATGTTACCATATATTTTCAGATATCAGTGGAGCGAAAACAGAGCTGAAAAAAAAAAGCTGTAACAGGAGTTACAGGTGTTAATCAAGAGCTTGCCTTCACAATAAAGTAAAAAGTAAACTTTCTCACAAATGTGATGTTTAGACATGGGAGAAAGGTAGATCTTTTTTATGCTTTTTCAAGTACCTCTTTTTGACAACTTAGAATTGCTATTTTGAAAAAAGTAAATCTACTGATAACATGTTCTGTTAGAAAAGCAGGATAAAGCCAGGTGCCATGGCTCAGGCCTGTAATCCCAGCACTTTGGAAGGCCAAGGCAGGCAGATCACAAGGTAGGTCAGGAGTTCAAGACCAGCCTAACCAATATGATGAAACCCCATCTCTACTAAAATACAAAAATTAGCCAGGCATTGTGTGCACACCTGTAGTCCTAGCTACTCGGGAGGCTGAAGCAGGAGAATCACTTCAACCCGGGAACCGGAGGTTGCAGTGAGCCGAGATTGCACCACTGCACTCCAGCCTAGGTGACAGAGACTCATCTCGACAAAACAAAAAAAAAGAAAAGGCAGGATACGAATTTCAAGATCTCTCTCTATTCTTTCCTTTAATGTGCTTCAGTAACAACAAAAAACTTATTTTAGGCCATGGTAGTTTATTGGCAGGGTGTTAGAAACTGGGCACCAGAGAACAACATACTTTTGTAAAAATCTATCGTGTTCTCACACCTAGAAATGCCATAAATAATTCTCACCACAGCACTTACTCATGCATTCAACAAATATTAATTAAATACCTACTATGTCTTAGACATTACACTAAACATTAGGGATACAAAGATTAGTCAGATTACTCAAGGACCATATGATCCATTATGTCATCTCAGAAGAATAAGATAGCTGGAGAGAATACAGAGATGAATAACTGATGGTAAATAAAGTGGCTCCCTCCTTCAGGAGTGTTGACTCAGATATTTATTAACACTCTTTCAAGACACTAAGACAATGCAGAATGAAGATGAGATATAAACCTTTTTAAAGATTATTTATTCAAGGTTGAGATAAGGTGAATACAACGTTTTTCAAAAAATTTCCAAATACTAAAATTAAAAAGATGCTTTCCAAATTTGGAAACAGTTCAATATAGGATAATAAATGCAAGTACTAGCTATGTAAAAGAAAGAACTAATAATACAACAGGAGTTGTATAGAACAGATGAAAATATAAATTGGTTTAAAGAGGTTATAAATTAATGAATTTAATTCCATAAAACGTTACCACCGTACTATCTAGTCTAAAATAAATGGACCCTCATACACATATTTCATTCTCCTACACAATAGACTCTGCAAATGAAAAGGAATAATCACATTGTATATTCTTAGAAACTGGCTGTCCGTGCATATCATCAGTGATTTTGCAGCAGTAAACTATAAAGCAAACAATTAAAATTCAGGCCCTCAACAAAAACGTTCAAATTAAAATCATTTTCAAAACCTCAAAGTTGAACAAGGTCTAAATTTTAGAAATATTCAACTCTACACAGAGTGATACAGAATGTGTTAAAACATTACCCTATAACATTTAAGTGACTTTGGTCACTATCCCAGCTCAAAACACCAACCATTACATAGTTATGAGCTTTCTTATTGGATATTATTTGGAATATTCAATTTTAAACCAAATTATAACATATACATGAACTGGCAGTTATCTTTCATCAAAATTCTAATTATGTAAATGCAGCATTGTCATATGAGAAAATACATAATTTTTCTCATAGTTTAGACCTTTATCTCCTAATTATTTTCTGGCAATGAGAAGGATACATTCTAACATTAATTCCCTATTCCCATAACCTTAGAAAATAGACACCTCTGCTTGGGAACTGAAAGAGGAAGAGACAAAAGTAAAAATAAATAATTAATAACATATTTACCGGTTTGATTCGCAGCTGACCATCTGCCACCTCAAGAATGGCATGTCTTCTGGACACTCTCTTGTCTGTTATCTATAGAGTAAAAAAAATTTTAAAGATCATGTTAAGCACCAACTTCACTAACACCAACTTTACTACCTGATCCATCATCTGTTGGTAACCTTGGTATCTAGCACTTGAATTTTGGCATTATCTGCATGAGGACCAAAATTACCGGTAAAAACAGACCAAGCCAACACAAAAATTCAATTAAACCTATTAGTTCCACACAAAAAAATGTAGAACTGCCAGGAGTCAGTACTCACTTTTTTAACCAGACAGCAGTTCCACACTTAAGGCTGTGACATACAGAGAGTAACATCAAGCATTGGAATGAGTATCACGTGAATGAATTTTTCGCAATCTATTGTTAGCCACAATGGCTATCCAAGAAGCAAGTACAAACTAATAACCTATTCTATCAGAAAAAAAAAGATGCTAAAAATTTAAAGATTCCTTTCTTTTTCCCAGAACGTACCTTAGTAGGCTAAAAACAACAGCAGTTATCTGATGACTCATTTCATCATTTACATAGAACCTTCCCTTAAATGTTGTGATTCAACATAACATTGCCACAGCTATTACTCACACTTTACAAAGAAACTGAAAGTCCAGAGAATTTAAGTAACTTGGGTAGGTCACTTTCCAAGTAGGCAGTACTCCAAATCCATAATCTTTTTAATAAAAATAGGTAATAGGCAGTGTGCAGTGGCTGCAATCCCAGCACTTTGGGAGGCTAAAGTGGGAGGACTGCTTGAGCCCAGGAGTTCAAGACCAGCCTGGGCAACATAGTGAGACTCCCATCTTTACATAAAATAAAAAATTAGTTGGACAGGGTAGCATGTGCCTATAGTTCCAACTATTAATACTTGGGAGGCTGAGGTAGGAGGATTGGTTGAGCCCAGGAGGTAAAGCTTGCAGTGAGCCATGATCATGCCACTGCACTCCAGCCTGGGGGACAGGGTGAAACCCTGTTTCAAAAAAAAAAAAAGTAATAATAATAAATGTGAGAACACATTTATATATGACTATACTTACATGTAATCATTCAAAAATTTCAAAAAAAAGCACATTATTCTGTGACTGAGAGTAAAATGTTCCTACTTCTGGCTTGGGTACCAAAATCTCATTGTTACTTCAATACTGCAAACCAATTTTCTAATCAACAGAGTAATGAGCTATCAAATATCAAACTATGGCATATAAAGATGGTTCCTGTAACAGTCTATCTTAAATTTCTTTCTTTTCTTTTTAAAACTGTATTTTTGCAGGAAGCAATAAATGAACTTTTCCTATCTCTTTCTTTCTTTGAAGTAGGCTTCACTGACATTACGAAGATAAAAGACATTTTAAGTAATATAAAAGTATAATGTGACCTCTAGTGGACACATAACTCTACAACAGTGTAATTTCATTACAAGCTATGTGTCTCTACAGAATACAAAAAGAATGCTATCAAGAGTCTTTGGAATTAACATCACTCAGACATTTATAGTGTTCCTTTTAAAGTAAACCCCTAAATAGTGAATATGCTATAAAATAACCATTGCACTTTCTCAATGGGAAATGTAAAGGTTTAATAAATTATTAAAACGTTTTAATTTCAGGACTGATATACAGAGAGGGGGAGGGGAGCAAGTAACATACAGATTATTCTAAAGGTCTGGTGATCTGCTTTATTTAACAGCCTATCACTGCTCCTTGTGCAGAATGAATATCCAACACATTTTTATTATTTATTAATATATCAACTGCAATAACAATTATCAACACCCAGGCACCATTCTAGACTTGTCATGTATCATCTTTTTCAGTCTTCACAAAATCTATGAAGAAGACACTATTATTATACTTCACTTCGTAGGTGAGAAAATGAAAGTACAGAGAGTTTAAGCAACTACTCAGTTATATAACCAATAAGTAGTTGGGCCAGGAACTGAACCTAAGGAATCAGATTCCAGAACCATCCATGCTTTTAACATTGTATTGCATCCCTCAATATTATTACACAAAACCTAAATTAAAACCTCAGTTTTTAAGATTATTTATCCAGTGTAACTGTCTAAACTAGAACATAGTAAATTACTGAAAACAAGGCAGAAATAGCTATTTAATAATCAAATAGACATTCAGAGGAGATTCAGATCCTAAATAAAGCTCCAGGAGGCCCTCAGGCTTTCATTTGGTCCTGCTGATCCTAATGGCATAGCTAAGTCTAACAAGATATGTCATCCAAATTCCCAATTCTCTATTCATAAAGTGGATAGGGCTTAGAAGGCAGCACACTAACAAAAGGAGAAAATGGCTGATGTTGGTCTGCAAGTGGAAAGAAAAAGGCTACTAAAAAGCAAAGAAACCCAAGGACTCAGAATACACTGGCTAGAGGCCATTTAGGGTAGGACAAATGGCATAACATACTTCAAAATATACTGTACACTTGCCCAAGTTTACCAAGAGTCAACAAGTCTAAATCAAAACTTCAACTCAAAGTCAGACATTTCACATCTTAGAAAGCCATAAAAATAGTTAAATTGAGGAATTCCAATTTTTATAGAATAACTATAGCCACCTAAATTCTAATCACAACATATATTTTTCAAAGAAATCAACAAATAGAACAAATAAAACAATACATATCCCATCCCATATCTAATGCAAAACTAGGAGACGGAGATTACTAGAAGTTTTAACTTATATGTAAGAGAGATGAGAAATATCAATTCAGAAGATCAAGCCCCAGAACCTATGCTGGAGCAGAGAAAAGCAAGTGGCAACTGAAAGAAAAAGAGGATAGAGGGAGTGGGGATTTAGGGGTGCTGAAGCACTGGTATCGCTCCCAGAAAAATTAAGTCACACTGCTGGTGGGAAATACTAAAAACACATTTCAGATCCACCATTGCAGAAGCCAAGCTAATAGAGAATCCAAAATAGTGGCATAAAAATATGTGGAACCAAGTCTAGCAAGCTCAGAAAAGGCAGCATTTCTCAGGGAGAAGAAGGACACTTGGAAAAAAAAATAAATCCAATAGTACAGATCTTAACTTCTAAATACCATTCCCCACTAAATGCTCAAAAATGGATGGGTGCATGTCAGAAGGACAGAGAAACCATAGAGAGAAAAACTCTCACTGACCAAATTTAGAACCATTTGAGCATCAAAATAAATAGTGATAATACTGGAATACAGCATATTGAATCCCAAAATAATCCATGAGTCTGAATCATAGACTGGTTTTGGGATTCAATGTGCTGTATTTCAGTATTATGGGAGGATAAGGCTGGGGAAGATGCTTTTATTTATAAAAGAATGCCAGCTTAAGTAGAAGAAATGGTAGAACCAGAAAAATCACTATTTTCTAACTATCAATGTAAAAATTAAGTTAGGAAAGGATAAAAGGATGTTAACTGTCAGAAAAAGGCTTGTTGGGAAAAAATACTTATGAAATCTCAGCATCACTCCACAGATTACTGACAAAGGAAATGATATCTTAACTGGGAAATCTGGCAAATACCACCTTACCCAGGCAATCACACTTACCACATCACCACAACAGGACAAACTGATAGATATGCTTCCTAACGTGGTACTCTGAATTCACATTACCTACTTAATATTTTCACCAAAAATGTTTAATGTGCATCAAATTACGTGCAAGCAATCAGACAAATCAAAATTGTGGGACACTCTATAAATAATTGGCCTGGACCCACAGAAGCATTGATTTATTAAAGACAAAAGGCAAGAAAACCATTCTAGATTAAATTAAAACATATTTAACTGGATCCTGATTTTTTTAAAAAATGCAAATGGTGCACTGTTGAATAAAACTGAGTATAGAATACTCAGTTACACATTCCTAGAATATAACAACAGAATATAGCTATGAAGAAATGTCCTTGTTTTTAGGTGACACAAGTTGACATATTTAGTGATGAAGTGCCATAATACTTGCAGTGTACTTAGTTCAACTGTGTTCAGGGGAAAGAAAAAAATGCGCACACACACGCATAGACATTTTATAGAAGAAAAATCAATGCCTTATTTGATTAAATTGCTGTTTGTCTAATTTCTGTTACTTGTAGTCAAAAGCAACTGTGATTAATACATATTCCTCTAACAATTGTTACATCGATATGATTGATATGAGCCTTTTTTTTTAGAGATGGTATTTTGCCATGTTGGCCAGCTGGTCTCAAACTCCTGGCCCCAAGTGATCCGCCCACCTGGGCCTCCCAAGGTGCTGAGATTTACAGGCATGAGTCACTGCGCCTGGCCTTAAACTCAATTCTCCTTCTTCTTTGTTTTTTTTTTTTTTTTTTTTGAGATGGAGTTTCGCTCTATTTCCCAGGCTGAAGTGCAATGGCACAATCTCGGCTCACTGCAACCCGCCTCCCAGATTCAAGTGATTCTCCTGACTCAGCCTCCCCAGTAGCTGGGATCACAGGCATGTGCCACCACACCTGGCTAATTATTTTTGTATTTAGTAGAGACAGGGTTTCAACACATTGGTCAGGCTGGTCTCAAACTTCTGACTTCAAATGATCCACCTGCCTCGGCCTCCGAAAGTGCTGGGATTACAGGCATGAGCCACCATGGCTGGTGTTAAACAGAATTCTTAATATTGTTTCTTGAATGAGAACAGATCTCTCTATTCTAATAACACTTTTGTATTGATACCTTGTGGATCCCTTATATTTGATTTTCTGGTTTTAAATATCAATAGGATACTTCATCCACTATAATATACATACAGGTGCCTTCTCTGGTTTTAAGATAAGAAGATTATACCAGAAGAAAAGATAAAGACATGAAAAAATAAAAGAACTGCTTATGATCTATTTGTTACCAAATACTTATTTTTGATATTTATTGAAGTCAAACAAAATGGAGATTTTCTTGACTGCAATTCTCAAAATTCTAAAAATGAAAGGAACAAACCTGAATAAAGTAAAAGCAGAAAAGCTACTGGATCCTGAAATAGAAGAGGGTGGTACCTTTCATTTCATTTTTTGCCTATATATATATGCGCAACACAAGTTAACAGGTATAATACATCACATTAATTCAATGTTCTCATGTAACTTGGTTCCTGTAAATAATAAGAAAATAGGCAAGATTTTTTTGTTTTTCAGTATACACTATATTACAAAGGAAAAGTTAAGATAAAAATTATATAATACTTTATACATTAATTTAATTTTATAAAAATTATCTTATACAAATAAAATCAGAAAGATGGCTGACTAGAGGTGCCTGATGTATGCCCTTGCCCAACAAAAAGGGACCAAAACACAGAATCAACAACTACAATTCAACTGGAGTGGCTGAGAAGGAGCACTGAAGTGCAGCAAGGGAGTGGCAAGATCCCTGTGGAGCACAAAAGCAGCATGAAAGGAGGTGCAAGGCACCCTGCCTCTGCTGTCCCATCTTCCCAATGACACTGGCTTGGAGCCAGGAGGTACAAGGCACCCTGCCTCTGCTGTCCCATCTTCCCAATGAGACTGGCTTGGAGCCAGGAGGTACATATTACAGCGCAATGGTAAACACAGGGCCCCAACGACATACACAGTCCTTACCACAGGAGAATCCCACAGTCCTTTCAAGCCTTGAGGTATTTGGAGAGCTACCTGTAATTTTCGCAGCAACATTACTCCAGAGTAGGAGCTCGTGTTATGCACTCCCCACCCTTGCATGACCTAAGCTGCTACAGCATGGCACCTTCTTGAAACCAGAGCCACTGTTGGAGGGTGTCCTGCTTTTGGGCCAGAAGCCACCATATCTCTCTAGCTTTGAGGCTCTGCCATCATTCCACAAAGACCACATGTAGGACTGCATTGCAATGACTCCAATTACTGAGAGGGACAGCTATGATGTCTTATTATTTTCTTATTACTGCATAATGGGGAAGTCAACCCCAGGCTGGCCAAACCACTACATGCCTGCACCCCCAGCTGCAGAAACAGCTCAGCAGCCCACCTCTGGTATGTCCTTCCCCAAACTAGCCAAACCACTGTGAGCTCACACGCCAGCCAGAAAAACAGCTGACCACCCCCAGTGGGCATGCCAACAAACTGGCCTAGGCATTGTGTGTCCATATCCCCAACTGAGCAAACAGTCTGGTGGAACCACCCCAGGCAGACATACTCCACAAACCAGCCAAACTGCTATGCACCTCTACCTGGATAAACAGCCTGGTGGCTCTTTCCTCAGTGAGCCAAACCCTGAGCAGCCAAAACATGACATATCCGCACCCTAAGTCTGATAAACAGCCCAGAAAGCCAGTCCCTGAGCTGGCCAACCAGCTGCACACCAGCACCCTCAGCCTGAGAAGTAGCCTAACAGCCCTGCCTCCAGTGACCCAGCTGACTCACTGTGTGTTCATGCATACCCCTGCCCCAATAACCAGCCTGGCGAACTCATCTCTGGCAAAGTCACACCACCACCTCCACAAATTCCATAGCCTAGGCCATTGAGGCACTTGCAAACATCACTAACATGGGTTACAGCTGAGGTAACTGCAGAGACCATACTACTGTGCTCACTCAGAACCTAGGTCAACACACTCTACCCATCAGACACCATAAGACCCATCTACAGGAATAGCTCTTTCCCTGTGAAAGCCACTCCATAAAATTAGAAGAGGTAACTATTCCACCAGATATTGAGCAGATATCAATACGGGAACAAAAGAAACATGTACCCGTGATGCTCTCTCTAGGGAGATTCTCTTCTGTACCACTGACAATCTTTTCCATAGAGTACTGTGTATAATGAGCCTTAAAAGTCCTTCTGACTCCCTCATCTAGTAACTAAATTAGAGATGCTGTGTTTGGGGGGAAGTAGACCACTTCAGCACCTTCGTTACTGAACTCTGGCCAGAGGCATTGTTCAAAAGAATTCTAAAAGGCAGTCTCTTACTGGCCCTGACTTCAGTGACAAAGCATTGATAGAATCAATTCAGAAAAAGGATTTTCATTTCTAAACATTCTCTTTGTACAACCAAAAGAATGGCTGTACAGAAAGGCAGCTCTGTACATCAGCTGTGAACCCATCTGGACCTGGGCTTTTTTTGGCTGGTAGGCTATTAATTGCTGCCTCAACTTCAGCCCTTGTTATTGGTCTATTCAGGGTTTCAACTTCTTCCTGGTTTAGGCTTGGGAGGGTGCAAATGTCCAGGAATTTATCCATTTCTTCCAGGTTTACTGTTTTATGTGCATAGAGTTGTTCGTAGTAATCTCTGATTGTAGTTTGTATTTCTGTGGAATCTGTGGTTATATCCCCTTTATTGTTTTTTATTGCATCTATTCGAGTCTTCTCTCTTTTCTTTTTTATTAATCGGGCTAGTGGTCTTTTTTGTTGATCTTTTCAAAAAGCAGCTCCTGGATTTATTGATTTTTGAAGGGTTTTTTAGTGTCTCTATCTCCTTCAGTTCTGCTCTGATCTTAGTTATTTCTTGTCTTCTGCTGGCTTTTGAGCTGTTTTGATCTTGCTCCTCTAGCTCTTTCAATTTTGATGATAGGGTATCAACTTTAGATCTTTCCTTGCTTCTCATGTGGGCATTTATTGCTATAATTTTCCTCTAGACACTGCTTTAAATGTGTCCCAGAGATTCTGGTACATTGTGCCATCGTTCTCGTTGGTTTCAAGGAACATCTTTATTTCTGCCTTCATTTCATTGTTCATCCAGTCAACATTCAAGAGCCAGTTGTTCAGTTTTCATGAAGTTGTGTGATTCTGAGTTAGTTTCTTAATCCTGAGTTCTAATTTGAATGCACTGTGGTCTGAGAGACTGTTTGCTGTGATTTCTGTTCTTTTGCATTTGCTGAGGAGTCATTTACTTACAATTATGTGGTCAATTTTAGAGTAGGTGTGATGTGGTGCTAAGAAGAATGTACACTCTGTGGATTTAGTGTGGAGAGTTCTGTAGATGTCTATTAGGTTTGCTTGGTCCAGATATGAGTTCAAGTCCTGGATATCCTTAGTAATTTTCTGTCTTGTTGATCTGTCTAATATTGACAGTGGAGTGTTAAAGTCTCCCACTATTATTGTATGGGAGTCTAAGTCTCTTCGCAGGTCGTTAAGAACTTGCTTCGTGTAATTGGGTGCATATATTTCGGATCATTAGCTCTTCTTGTTGCATTGATCCTTTCACCATTATGTAATGCCCTTCATTGTCTCTTTTTATCTTTGTTGGTTTAAAGTCTATTTTATCAGAGAGTAAGATTGCAACTCCTGCTTTTTTTTTTTTTTTCTGTCCATTTGCTTGGTAAATCTTCCTCCATCCTTTTATTTTGAGCCTATGTATATCCTTGCATGTGAGATGGGTTTCTTGGATACAGCACACCAATGGTTTTGACTTTTTATACCATTTGCCAGTCTGTGTCTTTTGATTGGGGCATTTAACCCATTTACATTTAAGGTTAATATTGTTATGTGTGAATTTGATCCTGCCATTTTGATGCTAGCTGGTTGCTCTGCCCATTAGTTGACGCAGTTTCTTCATTGTGTAGATGCTCTTTACCATTTGGTGTGTTTTTGGAGTGGCTGGTACTGATTGTTCCTTTCTATGTTTAGTGCTTCTTTCAAGAGCTCTTATAAGGCAGGCCTGGTGGTGATGAAATCTGAGCAATTGCTTGGAAGCTCTGCACCTCTTCCCATAGCTTATCTTATGCATCTCCTCATCTGTATCCTTTGTCATATCCCTTATAACAAACCAGTTTTAAGAGCTGCTCCAGCAAATTAACAGAGCCCAAGGAAAGGGTCATGGGATCCCCAGTTTATAGCCAGTGGTCCAGAAGCACAGGTAAAACAACTTGGGGCTTGCAATTAGCATCAGAATGGAATCTTGGGAATTGAGCCCTCAACCTGTGGGAGCTGATGCTATCTCCAGAGAGATGGTGCCAGAATTAAACTGAATTAGAGGACATCCAATTGTGTCTGCTGCAAAAGTGACTGCTTGCTTGTTGTTGGGGAGAAATCACCACATATTCAATCACAGGAGTCTTCTGTGTTTATTGATATATTTTTATTCACTCAGAATATATATTTTAAAAGTGATTCGGGGGAATGATCCAAGATGGCCGATCGCTAACATCTTGGGATTGCAGCTCTCAGGGAAAGCGCAGAGAACTAGAGGACGCCACACTTTCAGACAAATTCTGGTTGCTTACAGAGCAGAAGATCCCCAGTGGAGGAGTCACACGGGTCGCCAGCGTGACTCATGTGACCGGCCCAGCAGTTTCGCCAGCACCTCGGCGCAGCAGCTCTTGGAGCAGAGTAAACAGGGCTGGCTCCCCTTCTGACTGAGGTTTGGAGGACCGACACGGGTCCCCAGCATGACTCCTGAGGCCAGCGCAGCGGCTGTGATGGCATCTCAGCGCGGCAGCTCTCGGCGCAGAGTAAACGACACTGGTTCCCCTTCTGACCGAGGTTTGGAGCCCCAGGAAGGCAGAGTCGCCTATTACAGACACAAGAAGGAAGCCAGACAGGAGAATCCTGGGCAGAAAAGCACCATCAGTCTTAACGCCACTGTTCTGGCCCTGGGAACTAACAACTTGGACGTCCACTCAAGAGACCTAATCTGAAAGTTGGTAATTTCAAAGACGACAGGAGGATAAATTGACAATGATGGGAAGAAACCAGTGTAAAAAGGCTGAGAATACTCAAAATCAGAACGCCTCTCCCTCTAAAAATGATCACAGTTCCACGTCAACAATGGAACAAGGCTTGATGGAGAATGAGCGCATCCTGATGACAGAATCATGCTTCAGGGAATGGATAATAAGAAACTTCTATGAGTTAAAAGAACATGCTGTAGCCCAACGTAAAGAAACTAAGAACTTTGAAAAAAGGTTTGATGAAATCCTATTGAGAATAGACAACTTAGAGAGGAATATAAGTGAATTAATGGAACTGAAGAATACAATACAGGAACTCCAAGAAGTATGCACAGGTTTAAACACTCAAATTGTTCAAGCAGAAGAAAGGATATCAGAGGTCAAAGTCCAACTTAATGAAATAAAACAAGAAGACAAGATTAGAGAAAAAAGGATAAAAAGGAATGAGCAAAGTCTCCAAGAAATGTGGGACTATGTGAAAAGACCAAATTTATGTTTGATAGGTGTACCTGAATGCGACAGAGAGAATGAATCCAAGCTGGAAAATACCCTTCAGGATATTATTCAGGAAATTTTCCTAAACTAGCAAATCAGGTCAATATTCAACCCCAGGTAATACAGAGAACACCACAAAGATATTCCTCAAGAAGAGCAACCCCAAGGCACATAATCGTTAGATTCACCAGGGTTGAAACGAAGGAGAAAATCCTAAGGGCAGCCAGAGAGAAAGGTCAGGTTACCCACAAAGGCAAGCCTATCAGACTTACAGCAGATCTCTCAGCAGAAACTCTACAAGCCAGAAGAGAGTGGGGGCCAATATTCAACATCCTCAAAGAACAGAACCTTCAGCCCAGAATTTCATATCCAGCCAAACTAAGCTTCACAACTGAAGGAAAAATAAAATCTTTAATGAACAAGCAAGTACTCAGAGATTTTATTACTACCAGGCCTTCTTTACAAGAGCTTCTGAAAGAAGCATTACACACAGAAAGAAACAACCAGTACTTTCTAAAAATATACCAAAAAGTAAAGAGCACCAACATAAAGAAGAATTTACATCAACGAATGGATAAAACAGCCAGTTAACATCAAATGGCAGTAACCCTAAATTTAAATCAACTAAATGCCCCAATCAAAAGACACAGCCAAAACCCAACAGCATGTTACATCCAGACCTGTTTCACATGCAAGGATACACAAAGACTCAAAACAAACGGATGGAGAAAGATTTACCAACCAAATGGAGAGCAAAAATAAATAAATAAATAAATAAAAAGCAGGAGTTGCAATTCTCACATTGGATAAAATAGATTTTAAAGCAACAAAGATATAGTGGTAAAAGGATCAATGCAACAACAAGAGCTAACGATCCCAACACCCAGATACATAGAGACTTAGATTCAATGAGACAGAAAATTAATAAGGATATCAAGGACTTGAACTCAGATCCGGAACAAGTAAACTTAATAAATATTTATAGAGCTCTCCACTTCAAGTACACAAAATATACATTCTTGTCAATACCACATCACACCTACTCATAGGTTTAAATGAAACATTGATTGGCCATTATTAATATCCTTTTTTTTTTTTCAGAATAAAGCAATATTTCCGTTCACCCTCCCTCTTTCTCTTCCTCTTTCTTCCTCTCCTTTACTCATTTTTTTTTCTTTCCTTCTCTCAAAAAAAAGAGAAAAAAAAAAAAAGAAATCAACTTGTAAACCTCTAGATCCAGGTAGGCAATGTCTCTCTCATTGCTTGATTTCCTTCCTTCCCTTCCCTCCTTCCCTCCCTCCCTCCCCCCCTTCCTCCCTTCCTTCCTTCCTTCCTTCATCCCTTCCTTCCTCCCTCCCTTCCTCCTTCCCTCCCTTCCTGCCTTCCTCTCTTCCTCCTTCCCTCCCTTCCTGCCTTCCTCCCTTCCTCCCAAAGAAAAAAATAAAATAAAATAAAAATAAAAGTGATTCATCTCACATCTATTAGAATGATCAAAATTTAAAACACTGATAACACCAAATGTTGACAAGGATGTCCAGTGACAAGAACTATTATTCATTGCTGGTGGGAATGCAAATAGCACAGCCACTCTGGAAGGCAGTTTGGCAGTTTCTTATAACACTAAACATTCTATTACTACACAACTTCACTATCCAATCCAGCAACTGTGCTCCTTAGTATTTACCTAAATGAGTTGAAGACCTATGTCCACACAAAAATCTGCACACAAATATTTATAGTAGTATTATCCACAATCAATAAAACTTGAAAGCAACCAAGATGACCTTTAGTAAGTAAATGGATAAACTGGTACATCCAGACAATGGAATATTATTCATCACGAAAGAGAAATGAACTATCAAGCCATCAAAAGACATGGAAGAACCTTAAATGCATATTACTAAGTGAAACCTGAAAAGGCTATGTACTTTATGACTCCAACTGTATGACATTCTGAAAAAGGCAAAACTATGGAGAAAATAAAAGAGTCCAGTAGTTGCCGGGGGTCCCAGGGTACCTCTGGGGGATGAATAGGCAGAGCATAGAAAATTTTAGGGCAGTGGAACAATTCTGTATTATACTGCAGTGGTAGATACATGTCATTACACATTTGTCAAAACCCATAGGATATACAATACCAAGAGTTAACCCTAGTGTAAACTACGAACTTTGGATAATAATGACATGTCAATGGGGATTCATCGATTGTAACAAACATACCACATTGGTGTAGAATGTTGATAGCGGGGGAAGCTGTACATGTATGAGGGC
Source organism: Callithrix jacchus (assembly GCF_049354715.1). Taxonomy (NCBI): domain Eukaryota; kingdom Metazoa; phylum Chordata; class Mammalia; order Primates; family Cebidae; genus Callithrix; species Callithrix jacchus. The sequence continues at coordinate 45,429,844 of NC_133515.1, forward strand.
AGAGTATATATGAGAACTCTCTGTACTTTCCACTGTTTTGCTGTGAACCTAAAACTGCTCCATAAAATAAAGTCTACTTTAAAAACTAATATATTAAAAACAGTGTTTGTAAAAGATAAACAGGATCACGGACATAATGTGATCATCCCACAAGTCTGGTCAACACTTACCCAATTGTCCAACATGCAACATCTTAGAGCCTTAAACCACACAGGCCCTTCCCTACACCACTCACTCTTCACCTACCAAAATTCCAACTGTTCCAACACACACAGTCAAGCTCAATATGCTAACAAGTTCATGACGCTTTCTTTCCCTGATCCCACCTCTTAAATGCAGGTTCCTTCTTATACCTCTCTGTTCCATGTTGACATCATTCTTTCTGCTTGAGGACTAAGCTCTGATTTTGTTTTATCTTGCCCAAATTCCTTTCTAAGGGAGCTGGGGAGTCATGCCCAACAAATCATAAATTCTCATCAGGTGAGTTTTATTTAACCCTGTATATCGTGACTTACTTTCCAATCTGACTCTGGCATAACAAGGAAGAAAATCGAAATGTTTTAACCCAAAATATATTTCCTTGCCATACCTTGGAATTGCCCCGCAAAGTCCCTTGTGAAAAAAAGTCCACATTCTACAGAGAATCCCATTTCCCCCTTGTTTCCCTTCCTTCCTTTCCAGATCCAGGAGATAATCAACTAAGAGCCAGGTACCCTTTCAAGTCTGATAAGCAACTTTTACAACCTGCTTTCTCTAAAGTTTGCTATCTGAAAGCTCTGCATAACAAAACTTGGTCTCCATAATCCTTTATCTTAACCTAAACATTTCCTTTGACCTCAGGTCTTCAGATAAACTCAACCTCAACCAGAAAATGTTTAAATTTACCTATAGCCTGGAAGCTCCCCGCACCAGCCCCATCCCCCATATTAAGTTGTCCCACCTTTCTGAACAAAACCAATATATTTCCTAAATGTCTGTCTCATGCCTTCCTAAAATATAGAAAACCAAGCTGTACCCTAACCACCTTGGACACATGTTTTCAGGACTCCTGAGGGGTGTGTCACGGCCCATGGTCACTCATATTTGCCTCAGAATAAATCTCTTGAAATAGTTTATAGAATTTAACTCTTTTTGTCAACAGGCTCATGGTATTTAACCAAAACTTTTCATTAAATGTGACATTTTAAAAATCAGGAATTATATCTAAAAATTCAAATTTCTTACTATTCTTAAAAAAACGATATGACACTTACCAGATGGGAATAGGAGAAGTAGCAGGGATTGCACAGAGACCCTCGCTGTGTGGCTTTCCCAACACTGAGGTAGAACTGCTGTCATTTATTATTGTCCCTGTGCTATTTCTCTTCTTAGCTCCCACTTCACTCACTCCGAGTGTCAGCCTGGCTCCAGTCCCCATTGAGAGGCTGTAGCTTTGTTTAGTTATTAATTCTTATTTGTCTCTCAAACCCAAAACTGTAAGTTTTTGAGAGTAAAGATTTGTTTCTCATTCATCTTTATTTCTCCTATACTTCCTCCCACCCAACCATAGTACATGTTCATCAACTATTTCCTGAATTTGGTGAATTATCAATCAACAAATAGAAAAAATGTTAACACTTAATTCATTATGAATGTTACTCCCTAAGGTTAGAAGTTGGTAAGACTTCATCTTTACTATATTTAAATTCACTTTGAAACCCAATGAAACCCTTTTTCATATCTAAGTCACAAGTAGGTTCCTTTTGAGGGTAGAGTGAATGAGAGGCTGAGATGCAGGAATGGAAAGAAGAAATCATGTGTTAAAGGCCTACTATGTACTAGGCACTGGTTGTAGGCTAAATAATTAAAACGAGTTAAGGACAAATCTAGAAATAAAAGAAATGTCAGGGAAAAAACTTGTGTTGGAGCAGGTAGGAAGAGCATTCCAGGCCAGCCAGGAGGACTCTGCAATAAGCAGTTAAACTCTTGGGCTGCCAGGTCCGGGAATGGTTACTTTGCGTGAACTTTGTAGAACGTTTATAACATTTTTGGAAGTGGCAAACTGATGTCACCTGAAGAGTCTATATGAAGTCTATGACCTTCTCTGTTCCCTCAACTGGGGTTTCTTCTCTTTTTAATCGAAGCAGTCAATTTAATTACATCAACATTGAGAAAGTCTCACTACATATCTTGCGTTATCTTGTTCCCTAGAAGAAAAATCGATCATAAAGAAATGTGTCATATAATCCCTGTTGTCAAAACAAAATAAGAAAAATTTGAAATCAGAAATAGTATATTTCATTTAAGAGTGTAATAGCTTTAATCAAAGAAAACCATAAAGGAAATTATTTGCCCTAACAGTGCTTGACGTGCTGTACTGTAAAACCATTTTAAATTAAATTTCTTAAGATAATGGTAGATTCACACATAGTTGAAAGATACAATATAGAAAGATCGCTTGTACCATTTATCCAGTTTCCCCAGTGGTAACATGTTACAAAACTATAGTACAATATATCAACCAAAGATATTGATATTGACACAGTGCAGACAAAGCACATTTCCATCACCACAAATATCCCTCATGTTGTTATTTCATAGCCATATTTATTCCCTTCTGCCCTGCTGCCTAATTTTTTAACCTTTGGCAACCACTAATCTGTTCTCCATTTTTGTAACTTTGCAATTTTAATAACGCTATATAAATGGAATCATACAATATGTAATCTTTTGGATTGGTTAACTCTGAAGTTCTCTGAAGATTAATCCTGCTGTAAACCTTCTGATGCCAATCTTAGAGCAAAATCAAAATCTAGTAAACAAAGACCTGGGGTTCGCTGATGACTCACATGAAAGCAAAGGGCACAAGAAAGATTAAATCTCACTGTGCTTTGTTCTCTGTGACAGGTTTCTCTGCTGTGTTTTCCTATTATATTATATGTAATAATATAAAAACATTCTCATTGTCAAACCGTTTTACTACCAAGACTGTTTTACACAGTGGGATTATAAACCTTTATGTTTGTGTGACCATCAAGGTTTACAAAGCTTGTCTCAGAAAAACATGGCCAATTAAGTAAGAAAGTTCAAAACCATCCTAATTCATACTAATCGTTTCCAACGTATACCAATTTACAGCGAACTTCCTGAGTTTTCCACTTAGAATTCAGTCTTCACTCTCTCACAATATAAAAATGAATCTCACTGGAATTGCTGTTGTTGGAAACAGAAGCCCTTATGTTGTGTTTTAACTATTAAAGAGAAGAAATGAGTGCATCTGTTAGCTCGAAAATCAAAAAACCACAAGGTTATTTCTTTGTTTTCCAAATTTTCCTTCAATACACTTAGGATGTCATTCATAACCACTTCTGATATCTGCCAACCTTGACAACAGAATCTCATCACTGAATATTATTTCAAATGGAAAAGCAAAATCTTGACCAGATAATTGCCCAGCTTTTACTCCTTACCATTTTTAAAAACAGATACCAAATACGCTCATCTCACATTAGCAAGTAGACAATCCAAAGAACAAGCTACAAATAATGAAAGGGTTCGCCATCTGTTGCCATGTTTCTAAAACAGGGGCCTAAATCCATCCATCTTTTAATCTGACTCACAGTAGTCTACTGGTGACAACTTCTTAAGCAAGTCAAAACTCATTAGTCATCAGACATATGATTACTAGACAAAGCACATACTCTAAGTTTCTAACTTATGCATTCAAAAGAAAAAAAGAAAAAAAAAGCCTCCAGACAGTTCCTTCTGGTGTTTGTATAGGCTAATTAACGGGAAAAAAGTAGAAATGATGTTACTTAAACATTTAAATAATCACTTGTCCAGTTAAAAAAACAAAAAAAAAAAGAACAGCAAGGGACCATCTACTTCCTCAATAACCTTGCTACATACACATGTGCATGTTCAGGTACATGTACACACACACACACACACCCCTTTAGTACCAACTTCCATAATACAGTCTTAAACTACCACTCCTTTCCCTGCTCTCAGAAGGGACCTAAGGCAAGTGCCAATGGCTCCATATAGATTCTGGAAGTTAACCAGGATAACAGTACACACTCCTTACTGGTTGGTGTTAACTCACTGACACATATCTGTCTCTCCAGTCCCAAGAGAAAACTCCTAGGGTAAAGATCCACGTTCCAATCGTCTTTGTGTGCCCCACAGTGCTAGGATCTAAAAAATGTTCTACGGAGTGAGCACTAAATAAGAAATGCTGAATGTTAAAGAAAAAAAACACACACACAAAAAACTAGATGTTCTTAAGAAGAGATCTACAGAATTCCAGAATGCAATACGCAAATGTTCTCATTCCTAAACCTCCCAAAGAAGGTAGAGCATATTTAGCTTTGTGGGATTATGTGTCCAAAATGTTATGTACGGACTTTAACGCATGTACGGCTGAATTTTCTCAACTGAACAATGAGAATAATAAAAACACTTAACTGATAGAGTTTTGAAACAGAGATGTTGGTATAGGTAGGTGAAGTCTCCTTTACCTAGATCAATGACTTGAATGCTATACACATTACTTATTAAGGGTTACTCATTTTACTGTAAATAATAAATAATATAAATAAACAAGTTAAGATCCACACAGCCCTGCAAAGGAGACCAAAGCTTAAAAGAAATTAGCCTGGAGGACATAATATCACAGTTCGGTAAACTTCTCTGTAAAGGGCCAGACACTACTGTAAATATTTTAGGCTTTGCAGGACACGTCGCAATATCCTCAACCCTTGGAGCAACTATTCTCCCTGAAAAATTAGTAGGTTTCTTGTTTACATTTTACATTTTAGAATTTAAGAATCATTCTTAGTTCATGGGGTCATGCAAAAACAGGCTGGATGTGGCCCCCAGACTCTAGTTTGCCAACCCCTGGTGTTTTAAAAGCAACATAAAGAAACGTTTATGAATTGCTTAAAGGTGACTGAAAAACGTGCGGCCCCAAACTTTTTAAAATGAAGACAGGGGGACCGGTGCTGTGGGGAATCGGGCCAAGACTGGAAGCAGTCCTCAGGAGCCCCTGACCACACTTACTCCTAGCAGCGGCCCGCGGCCAACCACAGTCTCCCCGGACGCCAGGGCCACCCGGGGACCGCCGTCCAGCGGCTGCAGCTCGAAGCCCCCAGACATGGTAGGCGAGGATTAGGCCTCTTCTCCAGGAGTCTGACCCGTCCGCTGTTTCCGCCCTCCACAGACACGCGCGGGGCAAACCCAGGCCTCGGGAAAAACACCGCAGGAGTAGCGCAAAGGCTCCGGCGGCTACGCCTGTCCTCTAAGAGCCCGGCCCCAGCCTACGGAGTCCCGCCTCTCACGCCTACTGATGACGCAATTGGGGGATTCCCCCATCACACCGCCTCAGAATTATTATTTAAAAACCCGGCTTATTCCCCACCACCCTTCTCACCGCCTACCCAACTTGGAGGACGCCGGGCCTTGTAGTCCCTGGAGCCTTTCTTTCCTTCCTTTCCTGAGCTGAGACGCCCTGGCAAAAACTACCAATCCCCAAAGGCACTTCGCGCCCCTCTCAGCGCCTGCGCGAGTTTCGAGTCAGCAGGGCGGGGCCCAGGTGGGCGGGATGTGGAGAGCCATGGGGAAGGATTCGAATTCCGGAGAATTTAAATCGCGGCAGAAGCCACAGTCATCTAGTAGGTAGGAAGGTCTTCCATTGGCTTAGGTGGCTTAGGTGTCTACTCGCTGGCTTAGGTGTTTACGAGCTCGGGGGCGCGGCCCCGACGCAAGCTGAGCCTCCCCTCCGCAGCCTGGAGCCGCGGTGACAGCGCTGACGGTTGTTGTTTTTCACTTGTCTGTGTCCGGTGTTCTTGGGCTCCAGCACCTGCAGCCCGCGCGGGACACAAGGAGGGTGGCCCAGATGGGACGTGGGGTGATTAGCTCAGACCCACGGGATCTGGACCAAATGTGGCTCCCAGCTCCTTCGACTGCGCTGCCTCCGATCCATCCCTCCGAGTGACAGTTGAAAGGGGAACGAGATTTTTACCTCCCTTGAGAGAGAATTCAGCAAAGCTCGGTTCGTAAAGGAGAAAGGGGGAAAAAAAAAAGGAGTCGCTTCCAGGCATCCAGGGAACCTGGACATAGAAGAAAGATTCCTGGTGGGATTTTAGAACTTCGCCAAGGCACCTTCTGCTATGAAATTCAAAAGCCTTCATTCCCGTTAAGGGAATTCCACAAGGGGAGGCATTTGATTCCCCTGGTAAGATCCTGGAAGAAGTGGATAAACACACTGTAACGTTTAAATACACTGTAACTTCTTCCTAATGTGAGATTTTCAAGAACCTGGTGGTTTGGCTTTGGTTTGTATTGAAGGTGGGAGGGGCCAAAGTATGTGGCAAAAACTTGCTCTTGACTCACACTTGTTTTTACCAGTTTGCTTTCTTCCTTCCCCAAACCCTCAAAAAGAAGACCTCTGTTGAACACAGACAACAGTTCCAGCCACCACAGCTAATCTGGATCATAAATCAACCTCATGAATGGGAGCCATCATGGTCTTGACAAGTCCAGAAACATATAGCTGAGTAGTTCATCTACAAAAGAGATTTGTGTTATTGAATTAAAAGAAGTATTTAGCTCTATCTCAAACCCCTCCTGTTGCACAACCAACCCCCATTATAAAAGGAAGTGCAAAATGGAATAAACTGATTTTAAGTGAGTACAAGCTGTCTTTGTATACAAAAGTAACTCAATGATGACGTACCCAGTCATGCTTTCAACTGATTTGAGAAAACTGCACCGTTCACCTTAGGTACATTAGCTGAAACTGAGCTTTAAATCTGGGCTTCAAATAGTCACGGGCTACACCTAGCTGAATTCTAAACATTGTTTACAGTTGTCACTCACTGTTGCTTGATGGCTTCAGTGACTGTTATGCTTAACTCTTAATTAACTATGCATGTAGAATAGCCTAAAGGGGTCATTTCTAAAATACTAATAATTGAGTTGGATATTTGAGACTTTGCGTGACTTTGCGTCCTAACCCAGATCTCATCTTCTAGTCCATTTCAGATAGTATTTGTGTCAAATGTAAGCACCTACCTACCCATTACATACAAGTAGATAACATTATTATATAAACAACTAGAAGTCCAGCAGGTTTATGATTAAGTCACAAATTGCAAATCAAAAATTTAATGACAAGGCATCAGTTCCCATATACAACAAGTATTTAGAAGTTCAATAGGATTGACTCATATACATTTTCAAAGATACAAAAGTACTGGGTGTGGTGGCTCCTGCCTGTCATCCTAGCACTTTGGGAGGCCGAGGCAGGAGGATCGCTTGAGGATGAGAGTTCTAGACCAGCCTAGGCAACATAGCAAGAACAATTTCTCAAAAAGTTTTTGGTGGTTTGTTTTGTTTTGTTCAAAAAAAAAAAAAAAGGTGTGGGGGACACTAAGTTGAGAGAACCACTTGAGGCTGGAGGTTGAGGCTGCAGTGAGCTATGCTGACACAGCTGCACTCCAGCCTGGGTGAGAGTGAAACTAACATGTTGAGTGCCGCCCAGATGCACTAAAGATGTAGCAAGACTAGATGTTTTACACATTATCCCTGTTAATCCTTGCAAGAACTTTCAGGAGAGGAGCAGCATTGGCCCATTTTATAGATTGAGACACTAAAGTCAAGAAAGTTAGAGTTCTTAAATTATACCCAAAAAGCATCTGGCTCAAAGTAGGATTTATAGCCCTATTTGGAGACTAAGAATGATTAAATTTTGCCTTTTAGGTTACATGCGAGGATAATTTACTAAAACATTAAGCTATGCAGAAAAACTCCAAGAGAAGCAATAATTCAAGAGTTTCTCTCACAGACACAAACTCTGTGGATGCTGAGAAGGAAAATCATGAGAGTCAAAACAACTTTGTTGACCTGCTGCCTGAAGAAATCAGTTTAAAAATTTTCAGTCAGCTGGACATGCGGAGTTTGTGCAGGGCTTCCTTGACATGCAGGAGCTGGAATGACACAGTAAGAAACAATGACTCTTTATGGAAACCTCACTGCATGACTCTAAGAGCTGTGTGCCGGAGAGAAATAGATGATGATCTAGAAAGTGGTTATTCTTGGAGGGTAAGTTCAATCTTTGCAATCTGCAGTGTTTTTGACAGTATCATGATAGCAGTGTCATGATTTTGAACCAATTATAACTTCTGCTGCTTGGAGGACACAGAATTGCATATGCAGAATAACATAGAGACTGTATTGACTTTCGGAAACCAGTTAAAGTTAATAGTCTTTTCCTGCTAACCACACTGTTTCCACAGTATCTTTCATTTATCCTTTTGCATTTTTTACATTCTAAATTCAGGAATTTTCCTCTGTTGACCAGAAGGGAATTAGCTCCTTCTTTTCACTTCTCCTTATCCCAAACCCCCAGTAAACAGTGTGGCCCACTCTATAAATACACATATGCATGCACACAAGTATGCACATACACAAATTTATTAGTATATATGTATATCAATGTAGAGGCTTATTCTTTTTTTTTCAGCCCTGTCAATCCCCTTGTCTAGCTTTAAACACAACCACCTACTATAGTCTTTTTTAATGGTAATTTATCTCTTTCAGGTAATACTCCTGAGGAATTACCAGAAGAGTAAAGTGAAACACGAATGGCTAAGTGGCAGATACAGCAACATTTGTTCTTCCATTAGCCTACCAGAAAAAATCATGTACCCAATGGATGCAGATACATGGGGGGAAATTCTAGAAGCAGAACTGGAAAGATAAGGGGGAAAAATTCACAAACAGATCTCAGGTCTTTGAGAGTTTAAAACTCAAATGACTCTTAGGTTGCAAAAGTAATATCTTTATTTGTTCATTTTGTTGTTGTTCGCCTTTTTAAAAGAAGAGGAAATAGAAAATATTATAAAAGTAAAGCTTTATTTTTGTTTTGCACTTTAGTAAAAAATATTTTTCTGGTTTTACTGTAATGTGGAAAAATCATGCAATGTTATTTTTTAATATTTAAATATTTTTAAATTATACTTTAAGTTCTGGGATACATGTACAGAACGTGCAAGTTTATTACATAGATATATACATGCTGTGGTGGTTTGCTGTATCCATCAACCCGTCATCTACATTAAGTATTTCTCCTAACACTATCCCTCCCCTAGGCCCCCACCCCAACAAGCCCCAGTGTGTGATATTCCCCTTCCTGTGTCAATGTGTTCTCATTGTTCAACTCCCACTTATGAGTGAGAACAAGCAGTGTTTGGTATTCTGTTCCTGTGTTAGTTTGCTGAGAATGATGGTTTCCAGCATCATCCACGCCCCTGCAAAGAACATGAACTCATCCTTTTTTATGACTGCATAGTATTCCTTGGTGTATATGTGCCACTTTTTCTTTATCCAGTTTATCATTGATGGGCATTTTGGTTGGTTCCAAGTCTTTGCTATTGTGAATAGTGCCACAGCAAACATATGTGTGCATGTGTATTTATAGTGGAATGATTTATAATCCTTTGGATATATACTCAGTAATGGGATTGCTGGGTCAAATAATATTTCTAGTTCTAGATCCTTGAGGAATTGCTACACTGTCTTCCACAATTGTTGAACTAATTTATTCTCCCACCAACAATGTAAAAGCATTCCTGTTTCTCCACATCCTCTCCAGCATCTCTTGTTTCCTGACTTTTTAATGATTGCCATTCTAACTGGCATGAGATGGTATCTCATTCTGGTTTTGATTTGCATTTCTCTAATGTCTAGTGATGATGAGCCCTTTTTCTTATGGTTGTTGACCACATAAATGTCTTCTTTTGAAAAATGTCTGTTCATATCCTCCACCCACTTTTTGATGGGTTTTTCTTTTCTTGTAAATTTATTTAGGTTCTTCATAGATTCTGGATCGATTGCAAACTTTGTCAGATGGATAGATTGCAAAATTTTCCTCCCATTTTGTAGGTTGCTTGTTCACTCTGGTGATAGTTTCTTTTGCTGTGCAGAAGTTCTTTAGTTTAATTAGATCCCATTTGTCAATTTTGGCTTTTCTTGCCTTTGTTTTTGCTGTTTTAGTGATGAAGTCTTTGCCCATGCCTATGTCCTGTATGATACTGCCTAGGTTTTCTTCTAGGGTTTTTATGGTTTTAGGTCTGACATTTAAGCCATTATTCCGTCTTGAATTAATTTCTGTATAAGGTGTAAGGAAGGAGTCCAGTTTCAGTTTTCTGCATATGGCTAGCCAGTTTTCCCAACACCATCTATTAAATAAAGGAATCATTTCCCCATTGCTTGTTTTGGTCAGGTTTGTCAAAGATCAGATGGTTGTAGATGTGTGGCGTTACTTGTGAGGCCTCTCTTCTGTTCCATTGGTCTCTATATCTGTTTTGGTATCAGTAACATGCTGTTTTGGTTACTGTAGCCTGTAGCCTCATAGTATACTTTGAAGTCAGGTAGTGTGATGCCTCCCACTTTATTCTTTTAGCTTAGGATTGTCTTGGCTATATGGTCTTTTTTTTTTCTTTTTTCGGTTCCACATGAGATTTAAAGTAGTATTTTCTAATTCTGTAAGGAAAGTCAGTGGTAGCTTGATGGGGATAGCATTGAATCTATTAATTACTTTGGGCAGTATGGCAAAATGTTATTTTTATAAAATAATATACTAATAGAATGATTTCAAAATATAATATTTCATGCATTTATGATAATATATTCACAATACTAAATGAAAGAGTGACTGGTATGTTCAGCTTAATGATAATTCAGAATTTCAGGAAGCCACTTGAAACTTAAGATTCATTAAGTGGTAGATATAACTAGGGGATGCTCATGGGAAGAATAGCTAAGTAAAAATAATAGCAATACATTTAAATTAATACATTGGCATTTTAACCACTTTAACATTTCCATTTCAGTGGAATCAGATTGCAATGTTCAATAGGGAAACTATTTTAAATGTGTTAAGCCTGTGGTTTTGTTTTAAGTTAATGTGATCTTAGAGCTTATGTAAACCTGGAATGGCTCTCAGGAGCTGAAAGTATGTGGAAAGTTTCCAGAACACATAACTACCATCAGAGCTGCCACACTAGCCTGGTAAAACTCGTTCTGACAGCCTTATAGCACCATCTAGTGTGCTATTCTTAGATGCTCTGACAAAGGAGTTTTTGCTCCTTTTTGTTTTCTCCATAATAAAAAGAAAGAAAACTGTTATTCTAAAGAATCCTTAACACTAGTCTTTGTTAAAGTTTATAACTTTTTAGGAACCTTTAACTTTATATTTTTTATTTTTACTTTTTAAATTTTTTTTTTTTTGAGATGGAGCCTCACTCTGTCGTTCAGGCTATAGTACAGTGAAAAGATCTTGGCTCACTGCAACCTCTGCCTCCCAGGTTCAAGCGATTCTCCTGCCTCAGCCTCCCAAGTAGCTGGGACAACAAGCGCATGCTACCACACATGGCTTATTTTTTATTTTTAGTAGAGACAGGGTGTCACCATGTTGGTCAGGCTGGTCTCAAACTCCTGACCTCAGATGATCTGCCCGCCTTGGCCTCTCAAAGTGCTGGGATTACAGGCATGAGCCACCGTGCCCAGCTAACTTTTTTCATTTTAACTTTTGTTTCTCTTTTTCATAAAAACAGATAATATACTATTCACTATACAAATTGTTTATTCTGAATCTGTATTCAACACCATGTAAAAAGTGTCTACAAAATGCTTTAGTTAGTATGGCATTTTCTTTTTAAAAAGCGTTCTCTATAGCATTAAATATAAGAATGCAGAAAACCAGTATTTAACAGATAGGCAAATATTAGAAAGATGCCCCATTATATGCAAATTTCCTATGTTGAATCAAGCAGTAGATAATTAATTGTCTCCTACTATCTTCTCAGAGTTGGAAGAGGCCGTGAAAATGAGGCAGTCAAGTCTCCAGGATTATCTAGTAATTTTCTCAATAGGAACACTGTCAGTCAGCCAGCCCAACCTCAAATCCTGTACTTCTAATAGAACCTCCAATATGTCACAGAATAAATAGTACAGTTGTAGTCTAGGCTTGCTCTGAGCATTAGAATTTCTTCCTCATTGAGCTGAATACCACTTCTCTGTAATGTTTGCCTTCTAGCCCCACATCTACCCTCTAGAACCAGGCTGATTCAGTCCTCCTCCTTTACGATTGCCAGATATTTGAAGACTGCTAGCCTGTCTCTTCCTAGATCTTCTTCCTAATTCCACTGATAGTCATAGAATATAATTTCTAGACTCAACAGCATTCTCTTCCATCCATCTTCTCTTAACAAAAGAAAGATATCCTACTAATTTTATTTCATAAAAGATAAGAAAGCACTTTGAAATTTTCAAAATATGGGAAAAAATTAAAGCTATAAGCATCTTGCTGAATAGCATCTGTGTACAATAGTATATGCACACATATTTTTAGCTGTTTTATTTGTAATGGATGTGGGTTATTTTTGTCCAACCCCCTTACTATCTATCACCATCATCTGTTAATAGAAGTTACCCTAATTAGAGAGATTCACCCATCTCACTTCCAACCACCTACTACACATGTGGGCTTTTTTTTTTTAACATTATCCTGTCTTTCACAGCCTCTGTGTTTAGCCTCAGGGTGGAAACATGATCCAGTCCACCCTTTCCATAAGTTGGAAGAAAGAAGCCCTTTCCTCTTTGCCAATGAAACTGTTCCCTGCCATGCAAAGAAAATGGATCTTAGGTAAGAGAATATGGAGCCACCAGGAGAGAGAACAGTTGCAGGGAAAGAGGTCTCATTTTATTCCACACCCTGGTTCCAGCCATTCCTCATCTGCTTACCTAAACTAATTCAAATTGAGTTTTGGCATCATACTGGGAGCCCTACCTGATGTGATTTCTTTGCCTATGTTTAAAATGTAGTACTTGTGACTTACATTAGTATCTTGGATTTTACTCTTGACTTCCTCACCAGTCATTCATTTACCAACCTGCTATCATATGGCCATCACTCCATGTGGTTGAAACTGTTGTTATCCAAATTACAAGTGACTTAATGGTTAAATCCATTGGATGCATTTCAGTCGTTAATATATTTGACACACATAAACACTCACACTGACACTCACAAGTACTTCTAAAAAACTCTCCTCCATGGTTTGGGACTACAGTCTCTTGGACTTTTCTTTCCCTTCTCTAACCAGACTTTGCAGTTTCCTCCAAAGGCTCACTTTTGTTCATCTACTTATTACATATTAGTGTTCCCCAAGGTTCTGACTGTTGTCCTCTCGTCTCTATATTCTGACATCTTTGGTGATCCCATCTACTACTCCTGGGTCAGCTACCATTGTTGGTGCTGATGATGTCCATGTTCGTGTCCCAACATCAGATCTCCTGGAGACGTTCCAGAAATACATATGCTACTGTCTTTTGGATTTTTAGCAAAGTTATAAACACCTGAATTAAAACTTGTCATCTTATAAAAGTAGTTCTTCCTCTAGTTCCTATCTCAGTGAATGGTAAGTCCTGTTAAAAAAATCAACATATTTTACTTTCCTCCATCATTCTCCATGTCCAGTCAAGTCAGTTCTTACTGATTTTATCATCTGAATATCTAAGTAATTCACCCCATCTCCATCTTTATCTCTGCCTCATTACTTAATTCTTGTCCTTATTCAAAATTGGGATTTCTAAAATAACCTCTTAACTGGTGTTCCTGCCTCCAGTTCCTTCCTTTTACTGTTAGCAGTATAATCTTTGTTAAACCCCAAATTAGCATGTCACCCCTAACTTAAACACCTGACTACATTCAGGTAGACATCAAAATTCTCTAGTAAAGCCTGTGGGACCTTTAATGATGTGGACTGACTTACCTCTCAAGCCTCTTCTCTAACAACTGTCCCACCCTATATCTTTCAGTTCAGTCTTACAAAACTATTTCATAAAAATTTATCACTTCTCTGCCTTTGCACAGGCTGTTTTATGTACCTGGTATAATACCCATTGTTGATTCCTTTCTTCACAAGATCTATTGTAAAACTTACCATCTTGGCTTGGAAGCGATCTAGAACTACTACTGTTCTGGATTAAATGACTTATTAAATGTTCCTGTGGTTCTTTGTATAGACCTCTCTCAAAGCTGTCATATTACATTAAATTGTCTATTTTATTTGTGTGTCTGCCCCTTTACACTGTGACTTTCTTAATGGCAGGGACCATTTTTTATTTATTTTTGTGTCTTAAAAACCTGGGACACCGTAGGTGTTTTATAAAGATTTGTTAAATTATTTCTGTTGTTATTTATTTTAATCCTACCCAGAATGTATAAAAATAATTTACTATATTGTTAGTGAATAAGATCATATCAAAATACAGTGTATAATCCTTGAGTTATATGGGATGCTTGATAGTAATACAAATATATGAATAATTGTTCCAGTCTTCTCCAAACCTGTAAGAGGGAAATAGGAAAATGAAAATGTTTTGTTTTATTTTTTTTTGAACACTTGAAAATAAACTTAATCTCAAAAATATCACTTATTATTTTGAATTATTGAATCACTTCCATCAGTTTTAAGTATTACATTTGCAAGTTATATGAATGAACAGTAGCTTCGATTTTTAAGTACTATTGAACTAAAATAATTCTTTATTTAATAAATTATGTGCTATGATCACAGTCTACACTGAAAGGAAACCTTTGGAACTTACTGGAAAATTTTATGGTATGGGCTTAGAATGAACCATGCCTTTATCAGGCCAAGCCATTAGCATCTGAAGACATGAGTGGGTAGAGCGGCATGGAAGGAAGGAGGGTTCTTACTCACAGATAAAATAACATGTTAAATGTGCACTCTGTGTACAAGAAGCAAGATTCTTGGGGAAGAGTCTTAAGAATCTTCCAGTGTTTTTAATCAGTTTAAGATCTAGTATTTAGAAAAATAAATTCAGAAATCTTTTTTTAGTTTCTTGTAGTTTATAACCCAATCTTAAACCAGAACATAATCATCAATAAAATCTCTGTGAATATATACTTTTGACCTAAGGATACTTGCATATATACAAACCTAATTTTAAAAATATGGCTGGGAGCAATAGCTCATACGTGTAATCTCAACATTTTGGGAGGCTGAGGCAGATGGATTACTGGAGCTCCGAAGTTGAAGACCAACCTGGGCAACATAGTGAGACCTTGTCTGCACTAAAAATTTTTAAAATCAGCCAGTTGATGGTGCATGCCTGTAGTCCAAGCTACTGGGGAGGCTAAGGTGGGAGGATTGCTTGAGTTCAGGAGACTGAGGCTGCAATGAGTTGTGATCACACCACTGCACTCCAGCCTGGGTGACAGAGTGAGACCCTGTCTCAAGAGAAACGAAAAGAAAAATGTAACATACCCCTGATCACTTTAACTTCACCTTCGATTTGACTTCATATCATACATTCTCTCCAAGACTTCAAATGACCTAATAATATTAACAAAAGTAAGATGAGTAGTAACTTCAGGAAATGGATTGGGAAGAATACATAAGATAGAATATCATACATCTTTATTTAGTTCAAGACTGAAAATATCGAATTGATGAAATAAGATCAACAATGGACAAAGTTGATTAATTATAACTGTGAACATTCATTGAATGCCTTCTTGTGCTTATATGGTGTATGCTTACTCTGTATCTATTTTATGGATGAGGGAAACTGAAAGAGAATGATCTTATCCATCTATTTCATCACCACTTCCCAGCACCTACAAAATATATTCATACATAGTAGGTATTCAATAAATGTTTACGGTATGAATTCAGAAACTTAGAATAAATAACTTAGATGGAACAGCCAAGCATTTTCCTCCAAGTTTTTCATTTGAAAAATTTCAACCCACAGAAAAGTAAAAACATTTGACAAACCACTATTTTGTACACCTTCTACCTAGAAATACAAGTTGTTAACAACATGTTTCCATGGTTTGTTTTATTTGTTATTTATTTTTGCTGAAACACTGAAAACAAGTTGCAGACTTGATTATGCTTCCTCCCTACATACTTCAGCATGTGTCTCCTAAGGATACACTCCCGTATGCCATATCATTATCACATCAAAAATTTCTTATATCAATTCAATAATACCAGGTAATTTACAATCCATATTTAAATTCCCCAGTGGCCCCCAGATATCTTTTATGTATTCTTTTTTTGAATGCAGGCAGCAAAAAAAGATTTATACATGCATCTGAGTTTTTCTTGTCTCTTTAATTTCTTTTAACCAGACATATCCCTTGGCTTTGGTTTTATTTTTTAGGATATTGACTATTTTTCTAAGGATTGAGACTGGTTATCTTATAGAAAATTCTGTGGTTTATTTATCTGATTCTGTCTTCATAATTTGATTCAGAAGGTAAGGCACACTGGCTCACACCTGTAATCCCAATATTTTAGGAGATCAATGTGGGAGGATCACTTGAGCCCAGGAGTTTAAGACCAGCCCAGGCAACGTAGCAAGATCCCATTTCTACAAAAAAATTTTTAAAAATAAATTGGCTGGGCATGGTGGTGGGTGCCTGTAGTACCAGCTACCTGGGAAGCTGAGGTGGGAGGATTGCTTGAGCCCAGGAGGTCAAGACTTCAGTGAGCTATGATCACAACACTGCATTCCAGCCTGCACGACAGAGTAAGACTATCTCAAAAAAAAAAAAAAAGTTTTAGGTAAAACATATTTAGCAATTATACTACGTAGCATTTATACTGCAAGTGATGAAATACACTTCTCATTGTATCACATAAGAAGCTCATAATGTCTGATTGTTCTACTATACAAGATGGTTAAGTCTGACCTTTTGGTTGAGGTGGTAATCAGCAAATCTCTTCACTGAAAGAGACATTTTTCCATATAGCCTATGTTTGTTTCTTTCAACAACCCATTTCTAGCATACTCTCCTATTGCCAACACTATGCTAAGTGCTTTATAGACATTATCTGACATATGGCTGGTTTTCTCCTCAAGATATTTACTAAATTCCGAAGCTCTGAGGGATTGGTGGCTAAGAGCTAAGCGAGAGCCTCTAAGAAGCAAAGGAGTTTTTGCCCGGTCTCAAACTACTGAGGACACACTGAGTACAGTTGATGATCCAGCAGAGGAAAGGAACTTGGCAAACAACTCAGGCTCTCAGTTGAAACCTTTGGTGGGCTCCATATAAAAGGGTCCAGCCTCAATTCAGGCAAATCCCCAATTTGATTAAAGTGAGCAACCCCCACTGCCTAACAGAGGATAAAGTGAATTCACTCTAGAGGAAGATGACATCATCTGGAGCCTCTACAGTTTTTCATATACAATGTCTGCACTCAAAACATTATCAGGCATCCTCAAGGACAGAACTAAATGACTGGAAGTCAAGGTTGGATGATTTCCCACACTGTTGGATGTCACAGTGCTGGGGGCCAAAGGTTTCAGAACAGAGGGGCCGTGCCAGACCATTGCCCTCCTCTCCCAGCAGCCTGACCTCCTTGACATTTCTGGGTCATCTGGCACAGGGCATGCTCTTGATAATAGTCCGCTTTGAAAGTCTTGGTTTTAGGAGAAGTTAGGGTTGGCCCCGTTGGTACCTTCACTTAGGATAGGGTTGGCAAAATGGCCTGTGTCTGAGTCCCGTCCACTGCCCGACATATGACCTGTGAATGATTTTTACATTTAAAAGTGGCTGAAAACAAATTAGAAATGTATTTTGTGACATGAAAATCATGAAGTTCAAATTTCAATGTCTGTGAATAAACTTTTATTGAGATAGTCAAAAAAATAAAAGAAATAAATTTGAAAATGAATAAAAAACCACACACACTTTTGTCAAGCTGTTGTATTTGGAAGTAGGTTTGTGGACTTCATGACATTTTGCCCCAAATATCATAGCATGTATTTCTTAAGGACATGTATACATGCCTGCATAACCATAGTCAGACCCAAGAAATTTAACTTTCATACAATAATGAAATCATCTAATACCCAGTTGAGATTGCATTTCCCTCAGCTGATCACAGAAAGATGTGTTTTCAAGCTTCAGAATGTGTGCCAAGCTGATAATGAGAAATATATTAATTTTTTCTCAGTAATTTATTATGAGCTTTTCCAGACATACACTAAAGTTGAAAACAACTTCCTCATTGTAAATTTAATTTGAATTTCTCTGCCATAAACATGAAGTTCATATGTTTAAGGGCACCTGTGGGTTTTGGTGTGTCTGAATCTGTTTCTCAATTTTTGAGTGTTTTGTCAATTGGGAAGTTTAGTTCTTTATGACATGTGTTGCAATTATATTTCTCCCAATTTGTCACTTGTCTTTTGACTTTGCTTGTAGTTCATATATATATATATATATAGGAAATATATATATATATATAGTGCTTATATTTTATTTTATTTTCTTTATATTTTTAGAGATGGGGTCTTGTTCTGTTGCCCATGCTGAAGTGCAGTGGTACAATCATG
Source organism: Callithrix jacchus (assembly GCF_049354715.1). Taxonomy (NCBI): domain Eukaryota; kingdom Metazoa; phylum Chordata; class Mammalia; order Primates; family Cebidae; genus Callithrix; species Callithrix jacchus. The sequence goes on from NC_133515.1 coordinate 45,448,264, forward strand.
GCTCCCTGCAGCTTTGACCCCCTAGGCTCAAGTGATCTTCCCACCTCAGCTTCCCAAGTAGCTGGGACTACAGTCAGTGCACCACCATACCCAAATAATAATTGTGTGTGTGTGTGTGTGTGTGTGTGTGTGTGTGTGTGTGTGTGTGTAGAGACAGTCTCCCCATGTTGCCCAGACTGGTCTCAAACTTCTGGACTCAAGCAATCCTCCTGTCAGCCTCCCAACGTGCTGGGACCACATTCTACAACATAACAATAGTTTCTTAAATTGATACAATATATGTACGTTTTCTTATCTCCAGAGAACCAATAACATTGAATATCATATTTTAGAACCATGAAAAAACTTGATAAACAGGCTGGCTTTCTTCTCCAAAACTGTCTTATAATAGTATCTTTCAATGATTAGGTACCTTTCACATAGCCATTTATGTACTCATCAAAGAGCCTTGAAAGGTAGTTTCTAACATTAATATTTTTAAGATACAAAAATGCAGACTTATAGAAGTAACATTACTTAAGCAAGGCAAAACAGCTTGCGTGTGGAAGAGAAAGACCTTGACTCCAGGACTGGCTCTGAAATGCTTTATGTCACATCGTCCTTGAGAGCTGGTCAATGCTAATCCTCTGCCAGAAGAGGGCGCAATATTTCTATCAAAGCCCAGTCAAAGCGCTTGAATGGGAGCAGCTAGTTCCTCATTGCAGCTGTGTTTGCCGATTGCAAAACCTCAAAAGTCAGAATTTGTCTGAACCCTTTCGGCTTCAAATGAAAGAACTGAAACTAGTCCTGCCCAAAACAGATGGGAGGGTTGGACTGAAAGTGGAGTAGGGTGTTTCCCCAAAGAGAACATAGAGTATGGCCCCAAAATGACAAAAAGCCTCTACCGCTAGAAATAGATTATCAGGGAACATAATACTCCAGTGCATAGACTTCACCCCACTCCACCCTTTAGACCTGGCCTGGCCAACAGGCAACCCCATAGGTTTCCATCTTAACCTCTAAAGGCCCAATTAAGGTCATTTAAATTCAGCTTTTACATGTTTTATCCACAAAGGTCCAAGTCATTATTCTGTGTGAATGTTTTGCCACAGAGATATTATTTCATTTGGATTTGTTTTCCAAAGCTTCAGCCTGGAATCTCCACTGAGTGTAGCTCTGTGAAGCCGGGCTGTAGGTGTGAGCATGTTCTGCTGACATAGCAGATATGAGCTCTGAGTTTGGGTTCCCCTTTTACTAATATCGTGAATAAATTCTAGTCTCGTATACGAAAAGACTATAAAAGGAGTTGTTCACCTAGGGATGAAACATTTCTAAGATTATGTTTTTATTCTTTCCCTCTGAAAACTCGCATAGGCAGAAAGAACAAGCCAGAGGCCTTGGGGAGTTAAGCAAAGTAATCAAAATTCACATGCAAGATTCAGTTTCATTTAAAAATAAACCTATCACATGGAAATTTTGAAATTCGTCTCCTGGCTTATGTGCTTTAGTACACACACACACACACACACA